>NC_081163.1:17573160-17938993 GCF_012432095.1 Onychostoma macrolepis
AGAACAACGCATCCTTTACTGAAGCCCACTATGGTGAGGGTGAAACCTGCAGGCAGGGGGCCAGGGGTGGATGTACCACTAAGAGGGGGTAAAGGGTTTGGGAGGCCAGCCCGCTGCATGCTGTGACCTAGGAGTGCCCTCAGGTGACGAATGGCTCCGTAGTCTGGAGAGTGTTCTGGTGCTCCAAATAGGTTGCTCTCTACAAAGTTCTGATAGCAGCTGAACTTGTGTAGGTACATTCGGGATGCGCGGACGACCCAGATATGGCAGCCAGGGAAACGATGGCCCAGGGTGAGGGCGACACGCTCCAGACTCCAGGACAGCCATGGGGTAGCGTCAGGCTGGAGGGCCATTTCCTGCTGAAAGTTCTGCATGGTGGATGAGAATGAGAAAGTTGCATATGAAAAGGGGATGAATAGCTAAACAAACTCAGTCCTAGCATATATATAATAAACACTTTGAAGCAAAATCACAGTACCAAGGAATTTATGACAATTGCTGTTTTTTTAGATGGCCTTTTCTGAGAATTTAGAGAGCCATTTCTCGCTGATTAAATCTGTACAGCTGCACCTGGACATAATGAGAACATTTTATTCACTATAGTCATTTCCATGACTTCTGAAAATTTGATCAATTTCTATGAACTCACCATTTTAAAATTCCAAATTTTCTGTTTACACAATTCAGGTATATTTAAGGTTTTACTAACATAGAAGGACTAAATGTGCATGTCTTTTCATTTATCTAAAAAAAGAAAAAATGTTCCTTTTATTCATACATATGCTTTAATTTAACCTGAAAATTAAGCTTTGCAACCACTGTAATAACTTACATTTTAAAATACATTAAAATAGAAAACAATTATTTTAAATTGTAACTATATTTTGCAATGTTACTGTTATTACTGTATTTTTATTTGTAAATACAGTCTTGGTGAGCATAAAAGACCTTTTTTTCCTCAGAAACATTACCAACCATTTTTTACGTTTTCTTTTCTCAAAATAAAGGCTTTACCAGAATATAAACTTGGAAAATAATGTGCATGTAATATGCCAACAAAGAAATATGAGCATCACTCCAAGTCTAAAGGAATTCAGAAATCCTCAGAAACCTGTCTAAACAGACTTCTGCAGTATGTGTCGCAGGCCTGTTTCCAATGTCTCTAATGAAAAACTAAATATAGAGATCCAACCCAGTCGCACCAGAAGCTAAACTGTATCAAATGACTTTAGTGAATAACCAAAGAGGTATTTTACAGGGGGTCCACAGTTTAATACACAGTCTTTTTTACTAGCAATATAGGCAAAAACTGTGTAAACAATATCTAATTCCTGACTATGTTGAGCTCTTTCCTAAGGCATGATTGATTGAAAGGCCATTTAAAGCAGGGCATACAGTCAGTGGTACTGATGACATGCACCAACCTGAATGTCTCCAGGAAAGAAGACTACGTGATCGTTTCCTTTCTGCAGGTCCTCTGCTTCATTGTCGCATCGTCTCTGCGTTTCCGTGGCAGGTCTTAGGAGCAGAACATCATTTACGCGGTTTTGATCGTAACCGGCGACTGAAGTCAGGCGGAGCAGCGCGGGCGCAGCAGCGGAGGTCCCGGGCCCGCACAGCCCCGCCGCGGCGGTCATCTTCCTCGCTATAGCAGCTAGCGATAAACAAGCCACAACTGATCGGACGCTTCCCATAAACAAAAGGATTATGTAGCGGCGACTGCGCGACCTGCAGCACTAAGACTGAAACCATCACTGCAAAACCAGAGCAAAGAATAACGCCGCATGATCCGAACTAATCCGGTGGGCATTCAGCCGTTAAATTTGAAGCGTAAAATAAACCGAAAGGTTCAGGATAATGAAATATGTCTGGCGTATAATTTGTTTATAGCCGCGAGTAGCATTTACTGGAGCGTCACACTGTGACAACGATGCGCATGCGCGGAGTACAGACGCATTCGTGAACGGTGATACATAACGCATTTGGATTGACTGCTTCAATAGAACACTGTAGTGATTAATACGGCACGACTATGTTTAATCTACTGTCCTAAACTCATATTCTTTTAAACTTCGGGAGGCGGAATCTTGACAGGAATCCTGACTCCTGTCGGTTCTTTTGAACAATTCGCGTCAAAGAATCGGTTCAAAAACGGATTCAGCGATTTATTTACAATATGCGTCATCATACTGTCCCTGACATTCTGGCGGGAAATATTACACGCACTAATGTTCTACAGGCACTGTTTTATTAATTATTTATTATGCTTCATGTGTCAATCAGCCATTGTTCAGCTAATAAAACAAGCCCTTTATTTGAACCCAAACATACTTAATACTTAAATTAATTTTATCTCTTTGTTGAACACGTTATAATACAATTGTATTCATAACAGTTTTGTTTGAGTGCGTTTTATTTAATTATTCTTTTTTTTTCCCCGTTCAGACCGGTTTTGTGAAACGGTTCAACTGATTCATTGAACAGTCTCGACTCAATAGAACGAATCGTTCATGAATCGAACATTGCTAGCGGAAACAGCTGGGAGCATGTGTGAGCTGTTCTGGAGTCTCACGCCTTCAAGTGTGGCATATTGTGCCTGAAAAACAAGTACGAAGTTTGTTTGTCTGCCAGTCAGTTATGAAAAATATTTGTAATTTTTTTTACTCTGCCTCTTTGTAGTAGCTACGAGTATGCTAAACTCTGGACTGTAGAAACAGTTAAGATAGAAACTGATCAATATAGTGTTGTCCAGCGTTTATGAACTTGCACAACACTTAAAACTTTGTCGTGAAGATTCAAACGAATAGCACTTAAATGTTCATGACATTTCTGTCAACTAATTAAAAATTTCCCAACTTTGTCTTTTAAACATTATGTAATGTAGAAGTCAGTATTTGTAAGTAAGGTTATAAAGTGTTACAGAAAATGTAGCGTCCCTGGGTTGACCGAGAACCTGGTTTGGGGTCTGTGGGCCAGTAAAGTATTTCTGCTTTCTTGAGGGATGTCCTGCTCTGCTCTCGGTCGACGGCTGGTTGCATGTCTCCTGAACATCTCAGAAGCTCGGAGAAGAGACCTGGTGGAGACTGTGGCTAGATCAGCCATCACTGACACACATGGTGAGACCATGCATGCTTGGTGGAAAATGTGAATGGTGAAGAAAATTTGCCTTTAATTACTTTCAAACGGATTCAAAGTGGTTATTATTTGAGTGTCATTGCACTGAGTTGTGACAAAACTGTCTGGATCTGTCCTTCTTAAGGAAAAAAGCGTGAAGGCATCACAGTGCTAAACATCTTCAATGATGTTGACTACAACCGCTCTGTCATCACTATTGTTGCAAGCATTGACCTAATAAGTGAGTTGTCTGCTCGTCCTTAAAGACGTTTAGTTGCTTTGTAAGTAATTGTACAAAAGAGATCATTCTTTATTGTCGTCCATTTTAGGGGAGGCTGTACTGTCGGCTTGTGAGCGTGCATGCTCTCTGATTGACATGAATGTCCATGAGGGCATCCACCCATGCATGGGTGCAGTGGATCTAGTGCCTCTCTATCCACTGGGGGAGGAGGTGGGCCTTGAGGATTGTGGAAGAGAGGCCCAGGGTATGTGGCCATGCATGCAAACAAGACATTTAAATGCATTTTCTGAATCTCCAGGTTGCAGTTACAATGTAGTTTTAAAGTATACATGAAATGGAAGAAAACAGCACAAACATCATTAGTTATTTTGGGGTCAACATTGCATTATTGATAGGGACCTATTATTTTAAGAATTTAGATTAGTGTCAATGTGAATAGGTCAAGTAATTTTTATTATATGTACTTTAAAGTTTAAGCACTGCTGTTTTCTTTCTTTGTGTAGCATTAGCCACGGCTCTAACGGAACGAGTCACAGGTACCAGTGTCTTTTTGTTTGGCTGGGCTGATACTCCTCAGCATCGAGGTCTGGCTAAGAGGAGAAAGGAGATTAGCTGGTTCAAAAAGGTCTTGGATATGTCAACCATCCAGCCAGATGTAGGTCCACAGCCCACAAGGAAATATGGTGTTACGGGTAACTTTTTAAAAAAAATCTACAATTACAAAATATAGAACATAAATGAAAGATCAAGGTAGATTTTGCATCACAATAAATGAACAGACCACAGCAGTTGGGTTCCAGAAGTAATAATCTAATGTATTTTCTCCAAGAATGGGACACATTTTTAATGGATAGTATGTGCTTTTGTTGCAACTATCAGCATAATTTCTTAAAAAATAATACAATCTTTTTTTTTTTTTTTAATTCTGCTTAACAAAATAATACTATTTAACAGCCAAATTCCAAGTGATTGGACTATTGTTTATATTTGGGTATACATGAATAGTTTGCAATATGTTTTAATTTTTTTTTATTCTTATGGAGAAAATGAATGGGAAAAACACTTCAGTAACCAAGACTGCTGAAAATGTTGTGCTCTTTTAAAGGGATAGTTCACACAAAATGAAAATTCTGTGATCATTTGCTGACTCTCTTATCAACAAACAGTTTAATCCAAGTTTTGTGAAAAGATTTGATTGCTTTTTTGATTAACAGGTTTAATTCAGGCCTTTTTGACCTTACTGGGTTTTTTTGGATTTGGCATGACATGAGGGTGGTAAATGATGACATTTTTGTGTGAGCTATCTCTTTAAGAGAGTGTTTCAATTATTTGAATTACTATTTGAACCCTCAAATAAAACAAATAACAGTTATCTAATCTGCAGGTGTTGGAGCCAGCCCCTATGTTATGAACTGTAACGTGACCATTGAAACCCAGGATCTGGCTGTGGGCCGAATCGTGGCTTCAGCAATCCGTGAATCCAGTCCTGGCGGTATCCCTGGAGTTCAGGTCATGGCTCTACCACATGAAGGTGCTGTGGAGATCGCTTGTAATGTAGAGAGTGTTCAAGGTGGTCCTCCATCTTCATCTTATGGTGAGGAAAAATGGCCAAGCTTTACCGTTGGAGGGCAAAACTTTTGCCATGCTCCAGCCTCACTAATCACAGCACGAGTAGCAGAACTGGCTAGACACCATGGTGTGGCCATCAAGGGTACGGCCCTGGTGGGCTTTACCCCACATGAGTGCCAGAGACTGGCAGTGGGAGCACTCTCAAATGGCATTGGAGAGTTCTGGAAAGAGCTGCAGCGTGTGCACATGTGAACAAGCCAAAAGCTTTCACCTCTGTGCTAAATTGCAGACTAATCAAGGGTTAATTAGAGGGCATCGATTCAGCCATCAACAACTTACCTGTTTGTTTACAAGAACAGTGCTTAAAGGTATATTTCAGCCAAAAATGACAAATCTTTCATTATTTACTCGCCCTCATGTCACTCCCAACGCCTATATGTCTTATTGTCCTTCTGTGGAACACAAAAAAGAATTTTAGGAACAATGGTAACCATAAACTTACATCGTGTAGACAAAAACAATGGGACATTTTTCCAAATATCTCCTTTAGAGTTCTACAGAAGAAAGTAATGCACACTCTCAGAAATAAAGGTACAAAAGCTGTCACTGGGGCGGTACCTTTTCAAAAGGTACATGTTTGTACCTAAAGGGTCCATTTTGGTACTTAAAGTGTACATATTTGAACCTAATAGGTACAAAAGTGTACCTTTTTGAAAAGGTACCGCCCCAGTGACAGCTTTTGTACCTTTATTTCTGAGAGTGCAGGTTTGGAATGACATGAGGGTAAGTAAATGACAGAATTTTCATTTAGTAGTCTCCATTAATAATTGGTTACAATGTGAATTTCAACTTTTAATTAACTCTTATCTTATAAAAGCTTGAAACGCTCGATTAATGATGATTTATCTCATGTTTTGTGTCAGTTTACGTTGATGAAAAAAGCCTACATTCTGGGTATAATTAAGTTTTGGTCAAATAGGACAAGGATAGTTATGCTTAGAGTAACTATATAATATAGAGTGCCTTATATGTTAATGGGTAACATGTAATTATTACTTGTTTGGGATATATTTTTAATTCCTGCATTCTGTCTGTGAATATAAAGGTTTTAATGCCATAATTTGGGTTAATTTATCCATACATATTCATCACATGATGTTCTGCTCATAGGTGTATATAATTATACAAAGGGTAATTAGGCCAAAGCAATTTGGCTACCCCTTTATGATCTCATTCTGAGAGTTACAGATGTCAGATCTGGGACATTCAGGTGATTTAGTGCTTGAGGGAGGAACCCTCTCCTATTGCTCACGTATTATTACAAAAATGCATTGCAAGAATATCATGGCTAGCAAGTACAGACAGCAACAGGAACTCTAATTTCACAAACTGCTAAAGATTGACTTCAGTGATATTTTTCAGAGGAACAAAAATTCCAATAAACATGTTTTGAAAACATTTTCACAAGTTTGTGCTTGACTGTGCAGATTATAAAACCAAAGCATCCTGACTTTATATTTATGCTTCCATCTGGAAGAGAAATATAACTGTCACACAGAGACAGTCTTATGCACAGAGATGGTCAAATTAAATGTGGTGCTTTAAACATAAGATTCAGTTTTTTTTTCCTCACCTGTAAACATTTCACTTGTGCTGCATCAGTGTTGTCAAAGATCAAAAACTGTCAAGATGGCACAGAAAATACAAGGGGACAGTAATCACTCATCGTACACTTCATCCGATGTTCAAGCAATCCACATTTGGCACAGATTAAAATAAAAATGGGATACTAAGCAGCTGCAAAACTATTACCGATGCCACTGTTTTGACTTTATGGAGTTGGATATGGAGTTTTAAATGATAACGATATAGCTTCCCATATAAGATCACAACACTATACATCTAAATTGTATAGCCTGTAATCAGATATCAGTGCTGTAATGCGCTGATGTTAATTCTGTTGTTTCAAATACACACACACAAAATGTAGTACATGCTTGGGTCATTTTCACAAGCATGAATCACAAAGTAAATTAACACAATCATAAAGAAACTCACCAAGCCACCAACACAAAAACAGAGTGCATTTCCACAATTAATCCAGCTGTTTTCCCTTTACAATAAACCCCTGGCTCATATTTTAATAGTGCTCACAAACTAACTACTACAAAAAAAAAAAATCTAAATGAAAAGCAATGTAATTAAATGATTAACTAGTAAATTACATATTAGACCATATCTTAATAGTACAGTCATATTGCACAATCCATATTCAAGGAAATCAATTGATCTGGGTCCTACGTTGGCACTGGAAATATAAAAACACCCAGTAACATACTTTACCTGGCAGATTGAATGAATATAGTTGGATGCTAGACCACAAAATGGGAAAAATTTCAAGTCACCTCTCATGGTCTAACTTTTTTTTTTTTACACCAGAAGCAATAAACATTCTACCCTGTGCACAAGCAACACTTTGCCTAGATGCATTAGCTTTACTTATGCGGCAAATGTTAATGTATTAAAACTAAATCTGAAATAAAACAGTAGCTGCAGATGTAACATTAAGTGCCTGTATAACAAAATTACACAAAAGGTGTTACAGTATAAGAATATTTCAGCGTTGTCACTTTGCGCTCTATAAAAGGCAACAGTCTTTTTCACTGTAAATGCCACTCAAAAGATCAAGTAGAACAATTACAAAAACAACCACAGGGATTAATTTCCCAATATTTTGTTTCGATTATTTATTCCTAATTAAATAATCCTAAGTGTTCAATCAAACTATCACCTTTCCTTTCACACGGTCACTTCTGGTAAATTTTTTGGCCAAAGGGGTGGGGACAACCCATATAATCATCAGTCACTTTGAAGTTCACTCCCCAATTTGCAACAGCAGTTAATCATTCCTGAATCACATGACAATGCATTCACTATAAATTAACAGAAGAAAGTGCATCGAGTGTTCAAGTAGGGCGTATAGTTCAACAACACATTTAGGGAAAGGAAATAAACGGTGGGCCACTGAACCAGCACTCAATGGGCAAACAGTGTGCCAACCATTAACTGTAACAAGTTGAATTCTAACCTTTCATGATAAACAAACAGTCATTCTATACAAATATTGGCAAATGACAAAGCAAAAAGCACAGGTGGTAAAACCGTAGCATGGAACCTCGTATCTCTTGATTGGCAGTATTGTTTTGCGTATTGTATGGATGGTTTGTGGAGGGATTTTAGGGAGGAGTGGGAACATGGAAGTGGTTTTGCAGTCTCATCTCTTTGAAGCCCTTCTTGGGTCTCTGCCATTGCTAATGGTAACTGTGGGTTTGGATGGAGCAGGGGATCCCCCTGCAGTTACTGGGGGTGGTCCATTGCCTGGAACACGCCCATTTGGTCTTCCTGGAGCCCCAAAATTGGGATCCCGAGGCACAGGTGCAGCACTGTTATTGGGAAATACTGGCACAGTACCATTTCCTGTTGGACAAATAGTTAAAAGAAATGCGACAGACTTAACATAAGAGACACTGTAGTAAGCGTTACAGCTGTTACTCTAGTTGCATCATTAAGCAGACATTTATCAAAAGCAACTTACAGTATGCCAACGGTAGGTACAAACAGGAGCGGGATCTCAGTAAATCTAATTTCTGAGATTGAACCTGCAACCTTCGTTAGATTCCAAACCATAAAGCTACCACTACTAAATAAGCACTGGTTACCTTAGTAGGACAGACGGAGAAGCACTAGCCATATTTGCTTACCTGTCTGCGCAGGAGTACCTGCATTTTGATTCGGTGGAGAATTTCCCCGATGTTCTTTACCCTATTGAGAGGATGAGAGATAAGACACCATTGTGTTGACTTTAGTCATAAACCAGCACCTCCTGTTATGCAGTTTAATGGCTCGGTATTTGAATGTACAGCAGCAGCAGCAAACCAAATGTTTGCTGCTACATAAATTACTTTTACATTCCAATTTATCAGTTCTAAACAAAGACTTTGAAATGAGGTAGAATGCAAAACAGGCAATGTTTCCATAATAACGGAAGCAAATTTAGGCTTGCAGATAACTGAAAGGAAGTATACTCATTGAAGCATCACACTGAGGCACCGTTTTGCATAAACAGGAAGACTGCACTCACCGTCTTGTTCTGCTGGTTAGCTTGTGCTAGCAGTTCTGGATTTGGTTCACTGAAATTAGGAACCTCAGAATACACCATACAGAACCTGTGAAAGACAATACAATATAAAATATGCTTTTAATGAATTTGCATTTACATGTATGCCTTTGGTAGAAGCTTTTATTCAAAGTGACTTGCATTCAAGGTGTACGTTATCAGTTCATGCATTCCCTGAGAATCAAACATGACCTTGGCATTGCTGGTGCCATGCTCTCCTGTTTGGGCTACAGAAACACTTATGAAAACCTAGCCCTCAATCACTTTTTATATAACAAAAATGCGTGTGCATGCATAGAAAATTGTGATCAATGAGACAATGGCTGAAATTACCAGTGTTCCCACACCTTTTGCCAAGTACATCTGCCACGTTTATGATCAGAACTAACATTAAATGTTTGAGTAAAGCATAAAATCCAAACTTATGTCTCACTACACACCTGGGGTGTCTAATTATGCTCCTGGAGGGCCGCTTTCATGCAGGCTTTTAAGGCTTTAAATTGGATTGAAACTAAACACTGAAAGTGACACTCCAAGAACAAGACTGGACACCCATGCTATTGACATTTCCATGGATTTTCCAGGCTCGGAAAGTAAGAATATTAAATATTGAGATTTAAGGGTTCCCATGACCATGGAAAAACCCAGATTTTGAAATTTTTTGACATTTACTGAACACTCAAAGTATTTGCATAAAGAAATCACGCAATATCTACCCAATGATTCATCCTTCACTAGATTTAGGAACCAACACAAGGATTAATTACCATTTTGGTTTATCTGTTAAGTGAACATGGTTATTGCCCAATGCTGATAAACCACAAAATGATGAACGTGGCTAATGATTATATTGCACATTATATATTGTGAGAGGCAATATTTAATACTCACTCTCCTATTTTCTGTAAGTCTCCTCCTCTTCCAGTGTACAGTGTAAGGCACCCCTTCCAGATTGAAGCATACCTAGCCAGACACACAAACATTTCAAAGGAAAAACAAACATAACGCACCATGTTCAGAAACCTTAATTCATATTCATTTATCCTCTGCACATGGTTACCACTTACATCAGTGTTATTGATGCGGCCTTACAGGACGCTAAGCATTTTCGACCACTTTGAGTTTGACAATCCAATAGCCACACAGGGTTTAAAGTGTCTAAGGTCTAAAAGAACTACACAGACAGGAGGAGGTTCGTACCCTCTCGTGAGGCGGATGATGTCCCCGGGCTGGATGAGGCTGCCCAGCTCATCCCACACAGAGATGGCGATGCTGCCGCTCTTATCCGCCACCCTGCACGAGCGCACCTCGTGCCCGTCCTTTGTCTTCGTCACCCGACCTGCGCGTGCACAGCAAAGTTCAGTCAAATCTCAGCCGTAACAAAACTACTAAAAACACACAAATAACTGCGCTACACGGCGGCAGATGCATGAAAAGTCAAAGCTACAAGAACAGAGCAACAGAGAGGTCAAGCGCAACGTTAGACATGTTAATCATGAATGTTAGCACGGAGAAATTAGCTTCTCTCGTGCTAATAAACGGTCGCGAGGGGCACAGCAGTGAATCCACTTACCGATTTCCAAAACTATAAAGACGATATTAAGGTTTTTCGATCCTGGCTTTACATCTTTAATCAAGATCACGGCTTCGTTGGAGATATTCGACATTTCTGAGAGCTGAGGTGGAGGCTAGCACACCGGCTAGCGAAACCACAGCTGTGTGAGAGGATTTCTTGGTCTAAAGCTAAATCTGTGCTCTGAGTGGGTTGTTATATTTGCCAAATAAACTTGACTTGGCAAATAAACTTTGTTTACAAGACCCTTTTGGTAAGGCTGAGGTGTTTCTAACGTAACATTTGAGGCAGTTGGTTTTCACACTTCAACATCGAGCTAAAGTAAGGAAAGTAAAAGGGGAAATATTTCCTCCACGATTAAAACAGTTCGTATAAAAACACTCAGTTCGTTTTCCAGACAGATATTTTAGACTTCATCCTTTCCTAAACCTAAAAAACTACGACTCCAAGACTTCGCTTCTAAGTCTGTCTCTGCTCGAAATGTCTAACAGCATCCAGATTGTCACGGTCTTTCTGTTAGCCTACACTATCAATACACGACGTCAAATTAACAAAGAGCTATTAAAATGGACGTTTCTTTATATAAACGTGCCGGTTATGTTGCGGGTTACGTTTAAAACCGTGTCAGTGAGTTCAGTCACACACTGCTGGTCAAACTCAACACTAAAACGCGTCTCTTTAGTTCACCTTCCACGAAAATCATTCATCTGGTGTCTAAACGACATTTAAAGGCAAAAGCGACGAGAGTAAATCTAAAACGGATGTCAGCCGAGATAACTAACTTATAACCTAACTTTAATGTGCGTTATGTTCGAAACTTCCTGATGGCCTTTAAAATTGATATATTTATAACATGTTTTCTACATGTGTAGCACTGCAAGCTTACTAAGAAAGAGAATATATATTAAAAAAAAAAAAAAAACACTGTCGCAAAAGAGGGGAAATCTCTATTTCACAGTGCTATCTGCCTCTCCCTCACTAACAAAGCGTCTGATCTGCGCCAGTGTGTGTTCGGTTCTTTAAATTCTACAGGATGTACCATCTCACTGTTCCGCCAGGGGTGTTCAAAGATGTGCAATCGCCGTTAAATACGCAAATGCGATTTTAATATACGCACATTTGAGTGAACAGACATGACAAACGATTCACTCTGTATTATCCAGTATCATCAACATTGCACAGGAACGAAAGCTTTAGGGACTCAAGTGTTGGTTTTTACCGTGTTCTTGTTACATTGAGCTCAATCTGATTGGACACCGTGAAGAATGTGTCCACATGGATAGGAAATAACCACACACCATTTCCTTGTACGATTGTCGACGTTGTGTAATATGATTTGATTACACGTTCCAAAATATTTCCAAAGGTATTTGGGTTGCATCATCACCTCAGTAATCCAACAGACCGATGGCAGTTACAAGGCGTTGTTTTTACAGTTTTACTGTATTCTAATCGCTGGGTCCTATAGTATATATGTGACCCCTGTATATCAGTGAAGTGCAGTTAAACTTGCGTTGGCGTTAACATCAAGGAAATCTAACACGTTTTTAAAGGCCATGTAGATAAGTGCAATACTTGCTTCCTCACATTTAGTGTTGTGCTTTCCGAATTCAAGTGTGAAAACACAGCTGAGATGTATACATTTGTTTTTAGGGGTCCAGCTGGAGCTGGGAATCGATTCCAAAAAGAATCGATTCCGAGGAGTTGGGAATCGAGAGTCGATTCCAAAGGATGGGAATCGATCCCATCAAGAGGAATCGACTCCTCATTCAGAGCTTTTTTTCAGTTTAAAAGAGCTTATCTATGGGTGCCTCTCAAATGGAAGGCTGCACACATTTAAATTCACGAAAATAAACTGAAAGAAAACGAGTCGGTACTGAAATCATCTGAATTTGAGGATGCAGCCTTCCGTTTGGGAAGCACCATTCGCCTCATGCTCGATAAAAGCCGTAATTACGAGAGCGGTGAGATAAATGATTCTTTTTTTTATATATAAAAGATCTATTTCATTTTTATATTTGTATTACCCTTCGCCTCACGCTCGCTAAACGTGATTAGAAGTCTGATTCGTTTCCACGAAAATTTTCTTTCGGATAGTTTTAACGAACCAGTTCAAAACAAATGAAAAGAAAAAAAGATTCACTGGCTTATGTTGTCCACATGAGCGCTGCACGACAGAATAGATCATGACCTGATTGAGGATCTTATTTTTCCATCTAAGATACTATTTTTTAGTTCTATCAGCCAATGATAATTCTAAAAGAAGAACGTCACGAGCATATAGATCAGTGGCCGAAAGCGCATCTAAACCACGAGCTCTATCAGTGTTATTGTTAATGTTCTGGTTATTTCGTTTCAGTGTACAGTTTGTTAATTTTGTCCACAGCATACAGTCAAAGTAAACTTCATCATTCAGCTGAACTGTGCACATTTATTTTAGACACTTCGTGTCTTTTTCAATTCATGCGATAATAGCGATATGCATGTCCCTGCTGAGCAGTGAGCTATGACTAATTTCACGGGCAAAGCAGACAAAATTACTATTTAAAAATCAATCATAGCTATAGAAATGCTTCGTCATTTTTTAAAAATAAAGCTTCATATTATGAGAAGGATACTTTCTACGAATCGAAAGAATAAAAAGAATCGAAAACAACAGAGGAATCGGTTCTCGGAATCGAATCCCATCGATTCCAGAACCAAAAATTTCGGAATCTTGCAGCCCTAGGTCCAGCAACAGTAATTCGCTCAGTCTCGCGCGAAAAGAAGTTCGTCACGAACAGGATTCGAACCTGTGCGGGGAAACCCCATTGGATTTCGAGTCCAACGCCTTAACCTCTCGGCCACCGTGACGCCATTTTTGATTCTTGTAAATACGGTATAAAAACATAAGCTCAATCCAAAATGACTATCTACGAATATGACTTTTTTTAGTGTTTAAAATAGCCTAAAATTTCTCTCTATATGTTTAACATAAATAGCTAACTTAAAATACGACTCTACGTAGGCATAGTTCCCGTCTCGATTTGAAACGTCAGTTAACGTTACTGTCTAAAAGCTTGCAAACACTAGCACATCTTCGAATAAACTTTCCTGAGGCGATAATATTAAAGTAAAATCAATTATTACGTAAATGTAACGAAAAGCCGACGTACACTTGTTTTTAGCAAAGCATTGACGTTAGAATACGATTATTATTATTAATATATATTATTTCAAATCACAATCTGATAAGGTATTTATAATATTTATACTTCGTTAAGAAGTAACTACATTTAGTTTCAAGGGCTTATGTTGTCAACAAGCAGATGAAAACTGACGACGTTTGGCCACACGGTGGAGACAACATCATCCATTAAATTTTAAAGGTCCAGCTCCACAAACCAGCTACGGTGGCCACTGGCCAATGAGAAAATAATAATAATAATAATAGCAGTAAATTTGGGTGTGAATCCCTTGTTTTTTTTCCTTCTAAACATTTTCCTTTGAATGAAAATGTCTTCTCTTTATGGCACCTATTATATCAGCTACAATATCCTCTATACCTCCCAGGTTATTTCACACAGTCATTGGAAGTTGTCGGTACCTCAAAAAACCTCCTTCAACTTGGACAGCTATACAGTATGTAACTCGACCCCTCAGTCTACCTGGGAGCCAGAGAGATTTTAGACTGCTTGCCAAACTCACATATGGTTGATGTAGAAAATGAAACCGTGAAGTTTTCTGTCAAGACTGACAATTCATCTTACCTCACATACTCCACATTTACTAAGTAATAGCTAGGATGCAATTCATGAAAATTGGGCACTTCTGGAAAAGTTTTTGATTTTTGGCAGGGTGTTAGGTATGGGCCTAAGGTTTTCAAAAATCCATGGATACAAGTTGGGGTGGCCCCCCTAGTGGTTGTTATCCATAAAATCCAAATTGGCCCCCGCCAAAAAGAGAAAAGGTTATATCTCAGCTTCCTTTAGTCTTAAATTGTTGTATAATGACATTTTTTCTACATTGTTTGATACAAGGAATCCAATTCTGATATATTCTTCTTATTTTAAGTCCAATTCCATGTTAAATCTATTATCATAGTCATATTTAGCTCAAATAAACTGTCAATATCTCTGAAAAGGTCACATTTAAATATTACTCAGGGCCCTAGACCCATATTTTTACCTCCAAGGTATGCTTTTCTTTGTTGATTGGACAGGTCACTATCATTATAGTGTCAAAAATCACATGTTATGACCAAAAAGACCATTGTTGAGGCTTTAAATTAACACTTCAGAACTATGCCACAGTGAAAAATGATTTTAGGCTGTTCACCATG
This sequence comes from Onychostoma macrolepis, assembly GCF_012432095.1. Taxonomy (NCBI): domain Eukaryota; kingdom Metazoa; phylum Chordata; class Actinopteri; order Cypriniformes; family Cyprinidae; genus Onychostoma; species Onychostoma macrolepis. The sequence continues at coordinate 17,588,156 of NC_081163.1, forward strand.
GATCAATATTACATTTTAGTCAAATAACACACACAAAAAAACAATACATACTTAAACGTCATGTATTTATTAAAAAAAAATTGTTTCACTCTTCATCATTATTAGTACAGCCTCCCTCACACTTGCACAGTGTGGTACAGCAAAGTCCAGCGCGGTGGCACTTACAGTTGCCCTTACAGGCCACCACACAGCCACAGTTGAGGAGGAGTGAGCATCCCTTGCTGACATCTTCCAGATCTGTCCAATATGGCACCCAGACTTTGGTTCTGTCATTCCATTCCCAACCCCACTCACTGGGGTCTGGAATCTCTGGATTTTGGAGGGACTGCTTCCAGACAAACGCTGCAGTGTGCAGGGCACGCTTCCCATGCTGGAGTAAGGCATGCTGGGTCGGGGGGATTGAATCCAGGGACTTGATTCCATGAGTGAAAAGAAGCTTCCGGGTTTCATTGACTGACTTGACACCGCAGTTCTTACTATACATGAGTACAGTCCAGCGTTCGAGAACTCGCATGTGCACGGATTCCAGTGTGAGGCTGGTTGGGTCTTGGGTGATCATAATGAGGGTGTCGGTGACTTCTGGGTAAGCTGTCCACGCATTCCATGCGGTTTTTTTGCCAATTCCATACATTGCTGATACAACGTCACATCCTGTGAACGCGTGGAAGAGGGGCAGTGCTTGGCATTTTTGAGATCCCAACATTTCTGAGATGTGGTGTATTGGAATATCTTTATATGCTTTCCCTGATCCAAATCCAATCCACAGCTCTGAGAGGCCTAACTCCTGGAATAGATTGATGGCCAGCACAACCACATCACTATCTACTGTCCTTAGGTAAGCCTTGGTGTGACCCTGTTCGGCAGCATGATGTAAATGTAGCATCATTCGTGTGTCTGCTTCCTCTTGCTGACATGGTGACAATGCTTCTAGGTCAGTAGGTTTGTTGCTCAGGACCAAATTAGCCTTTGTTGTGAGGAGGAGGTACTTTGAGCCAGCTGTAGTCTTCAGAAGTTCGTCACTGATGTACTGAAACAGCTCATCTTTATTTTGACTGTCCTTGAGGAACTTCTGCCATTGAGCTCCCTTTGGCAGAGGTATCTTAGCGGAGACTCGTGTTCTGTACCCTGCTGTCCCACCACGCTTAACACGAGTCTGGGTTTTGAGACTTGCCTCTATATACTTGTCCCATCAACTGCAGTGTTTAGCCTGGCATAAACTGCCCAGTTTTTTGATTCCAGGGCCCATTTGTTGAGATTCTTTGAACAGTTCTCACTCCTAGCCCTGTAAATGGGCTCAGTGGTATCATCTTCATATTTTTCACAGTAAACACACTGCAGTTTTTTACGGTCTAGGCTAGCATTAAAACTTGACCTGGTTTTTTTGGGACTGAAAGTAGTCACTTCACTGTTCGACTCAGTCACTTCACTGTTTGACTCCTCCTTTGGTCTCTTATTGTTAGCTCGCTGCAAAATATGAGACCGGAAGTGTCCTCGACATCCATGATGATACTTAGCCTGATTTTTTTCCAAGGTGCGGGCTATCCCTGATCCATCATTTAAACTTTCCACCGTCACTCCGAGAGGCAATGGGATATTAGCTTCAGCAAATGCTGTCAAATCATGTTCAAGGGTTTGATATGCTTTAAGATGACGGTCAGTTTTATATGGACATCGCAAATCTTTGTTAGATTTTTGTTGACACAAGCAACACAATGTCCAATCTGTTTCTCTTCTTGTAATTAACGGATTTTCATCACTCATGATGAGAGATCTTTAGGCTTGACATATGAAGAGGGAAACTTGAAATGTAAAGGGTTACCACATCAGAATTTAAATGTCATCTAATATTTAGAGACTTTTAAATTAAATTAATTTAACAATTAAATTGGCTACATATACATTCCAGGGCTACATTTGTATGACTAGCTACCTCAGTAATCAATATCACTTTAAACTGTAGGCCTACCTTGCTTTAATCAGCAAACATGAAGCTCTGGTGAAGGCTGTTGAGCAGAATCAAGTCACCCATGTTTGAAATGTGGGTGAAAATGGGTTTATACACCTCTAGATAATCCTTACAAAGAATTTCAAATTATTTCTGAGACGAGAGTTAGTAAAAGTAAAAGCTAGTTTCCTATCACTAAAATATGTAAAATCACTGTACACTTACCTCACATATGGTCCTTGTAACATATTAAGTAGAAAAAGTGTAATTATACAACAATTAGACTAAAGGAAGTTGAGATATAACCTTTTCTCTTTTTGTCAGGGGCCAATTTGGATTTTATGGATAACTACCACTAGGGGGGCCACCACAACTTGTATCCATGGATTTTTGAAAACCTTAGGCCCATACCTAACACCCTGCCAAAAATCAAAAACTTTTCCAGAAGTGCCCAATCTTCATGATTTTTCACGTATTCCTTCCCAGCTATAAAGAACAACAGGACTTGAGACACTCAAAACATACCTTGCACACATTTAAATTGCATTAATAAATGCATTAATGTTGTCTAGATAATTGTTCATTATTGTAAACAAAACTCACCAAACCTAAGTTGTTTTATCAGTGTTGACGTGACACCAGCATGGAGCAGTGTGGTGGAGAGGCCTGTAAGCAGCACACCTGTAGAGCATGCAGGTATTCCATACCTCAGCTAACCTGTGCAAACTAGCCATCAATACATTCTCACCTTATCTTTTTCCAGACAGTGGCATATGAACTGCTGAGAAGCCATCCATCAGAACCAGGAATGCACCTTCACCTGGTATGTGTGTGTGTCTCTCAAATAAAGCGTGTATAGGCCTACTGAGTAGTTACGATTATAGGGGCCCACAGCTGTGGGGTGGGGGGATTTCAACCTACTGGCTAAGGCCAGCCTAAAAAGATGCTCAGGACAGTTGACAGTGCTGCGTGTTGTCACAAAATCTTATCAATTTCACATGTTTTTAAGCCTTGCCAATTTAAACATTCAAACTAGTTTAAAGCATTCAAGCACAAAATGCGAAAGAACTCAACTGAGTGCTTGTGCGCCGTGTTCTGTCTTAAATAACACGATAACTAACTCTTCTTGGTGTTATATCTTAAATGAATGTAAACAGTTGAGAAAGACATTGGATGTGTATCATTATATTGGATGTATTGTCTCTTAAAGTGACCGCACCTAATTTACTAGCTGCTGTCTGTGTCCAATCCAATCCAAGAAATTAAATGAGAGACAATCACTCACAGCTCTTTACTGAATTACTTTGTAGTTTTAACAAGAATTAAAATTTTATTTATACAGTGAAGACTAGGTAGGCAATGATATTTTACATTTGGTTATTCAGTTTCTGTACCTTGACACCTACAAACTTGAAAAACCTTAAACATTACTTTTTTGTGCTATTACACAATTTCAAACAGGGCCCACGGGTACAACCAGCACCAGGGCCCCGCAAACCCCAGCTACAGCTATATGGCAGCAGTTTTTATATTTACAGGTCTGAGTACATTGTATTTTACCACTGAATCATCTATATCAGTGGTTCCCAAACCTGTCCTGGAGGACCCTCTGCCCTGCAAATTTTGTATGTCTCCCTAATCAGACATACCCAATTTAGTTCTTGCAGTCGCTACTAACGAGCTGATGAGTGGAATCAGGTGTGTTAGAAAAGGGAAACCTACAAAAGGCGCAGGGCAGGGGGGCCTCCAGGACAGGTTGGGGAACCACTGATCTAAATAATGTTAGTGTTTAACAGGATATGAAGTTATTAAATCAGCAGTATGGAATGTTTGACTACACACAAATACTTCTGCTTCACTGTACGTTTGTATTTATCAGGCTGTGTGTGTGTGCCCTTGCCGTGCACTATAGCAGTAATTGGAGCGTTGTTGACAGTGGGCAAGGTTGCCATGGAGATGGTAGTCAATTGTGCTGGCTTTCTCCCAGAAATTTTGTAAACGCGCATCCTTCCTACCATGCCACTGCTATCAGTCCTCATAGACATCTACGTATTCAAGCTTTGAGACGGAGTGCTGCTAAATATTTTAATAAAAGTTCTAAAAATGGCAAAAAACATAACTTTGTCAGCACCTCTTGTCTTATGTAGCTGTCTGTTTCATACCATACAAAAAGTACTGTGGTGGTACAATGGTACAGTAATGATGTTCCAGGTTGTTACCATATATTTCATGTTTACCATGTTAATATACAATGGTTTCTACATGGTATTTGCATCAAAGTAATGTATGAAAAACTAAGTACTGTTTCCAAAAATCATAATAATACCATATTACTTTTTTTGTATGCAATTTAATACTACATTTTATGTACATTGACAGAAGAGAGTCTGGACTCCAGCATAACAAAGGACAGATTGGTACACATTGCCTCTCCTACACACAAAGAAAAAAGATAGAGAGTGAGAGTTCAGGCGTTTCAGTTCAGTCAATTTCATGGTGTTCACAGGCTCCCACAGGAAGATATAGCTATTTCGGTGTATCATTGTGGTGACAGTGGTCTGAACTGCTGTACCATTCTCTGGGCTTTTACACAGAATCTATTTGAAATGAAATCTAAATGCAATTTCCTCCTACAAGAACGTGCTTAATTTCTGAATTTAACACAATAGGATATACTTAAATTATATTAGGGATTAATTCAGGGCAATATGTTATTTTAGCAGACATGTTAACATTGAACAAGCCTGGGAACAAGATACCAGTGGCACAAGGGAGTAACTATGCTTCCAAAAGTCTCAGAAGTGGGTTGAAGTCAGAGGAGTAGAAACACAACTACATCTAAGAAGGCAGCTCAACAGTAGCTGCAGTCGACGGCGGAGACACGGACGCTTCTGCAGGTCTCTTATCTTTCTCCTCCTCTTCCTCCTTCCCGTTTTCATCATTACCATCACTGTCTTCATCATCTTTATCCACTTCCTCTTCAGCCAGAGTTGCAGATGGACCGTTCTCGAGATCTCCACCCTCATCTGTGATGAACACCTCTCCATCCCCGCTGCCCGGGGTGGAGGGGCTGCGAAGATCGTCTCCATTTGTTTTCTCACCTGAGGAGTGTAACTCAGCCAGGGGCAGCTCACCATCAGGTCCCCCAATGTTGGGAACATCCACTGGGCTGAGGTTCCTCTGTGAGCTCCCAGGCTGCTGGGAGGAGTCAGCATCTCCATCTCGTACCTTCTTGACATTGAAGGTCGAGCTCTTGGAAGAGGAGCTCTTTGGGTGGTTGGGGATGAAGCTTTTCTTGATCTTCTCACGCTGTTCTGGAGGCACAATCTTGTTGATCTTCTTCTCAATGCTGCTTCGTGAGAAGGCCTTTTTTAGACTATCCACCTTCTTCAGACTGGAGCGCTTGAACTTGTCAGCACGAGAGCGCTCCAGACGTTCGCTTCCCAAGCCTGGGAATTTCTCTTCATGCAGATCTAGCGAATCATCACCACCCTCTGCCAGAGGACTCGTTGCTCCTTTTTCTTCGTCGTCATCGGAGGAGAGGCTGATGGTCTGCAGGCCTTCATCTTGAGAACGGTTTAAATCAGTGAGCGGAGTTGGTGCAGATGGACTGATCTCATCCTGAGAGGTGGAGGCCAGGCCATCTGTAGTAAGCAGAGTGGAGGGGATTTCATTGTCCTCCTGAAATTGGAGAAAAAGAAAAATGTATTTAACAATGACTGAAAGGTTCAATGTGTAAAGATCTGCCTTTAAGGTTACAGCGCAGATATTGCGTTACAGTACAACTCTAATATAACCTGTATTTAAACGTGTTGCATTTTGCAGATGATTTTAGCCAATAACATTGCATTGCAGTTAATCAGTTTATGCATTTTTTGTGGGAATCGAACCTACAACCTTGCCATTGCTAGCAGCATACTATACTGTAAAGATTAGTTTCAGGTCCACAAACTACTTTTGTACTAATAAACAAAACAAACAGATGAGTCAGTTTGTCTGTTGTTTTTCTGAGTTATATTGTGCAATCTACTGAAAAACCTGTTTGTTGCAGAGCAAGCTATATCCAAGACATGTGGAGGCATTGTGTTGGAGTTACTCCAAACCAAAAAAGTCAAGAGGTTGAAGTTTCCCGCCAAATTCCTTTTAAAAAGCTTTGATTTTTAACTTACATGTATTTCATGGACATGGAATAGAAATTATGTTTACCTTATGCATGATTAAATATGTACTCAATCATTTAATCACTGAAATAAAAAAAACATCAGATATGCCACACCCTTTCAAATCTCTCTCTCTCACACACACACACACACACACGTCTGGTTTGCTATCCTTGTGGGGACTCTCCATAGGCGTAATGCTTTTTCTACTGTACAGACTGTATATTCTATTGCCCTACACCTAAACCTACCCCTTACAGGAAACTTTCTGCATTTTTAGATTTCAAAAAACGTAATTCTGTGTGATTTATTAGCTTTTGTACCCATGGGGACCTCAATTTAGGTCCCCACCGTGACACGAGTCCCCATGAGTCTCTGTGTATTCAGGTTTAAGTCCCCACCTGAATAGAAAACAGGTACACACACAGAGTGCGGAATATTCTCTTCCACAAACATCCAAGCCAAATTCCTTTAAAAAAATCTTTGATTTACAAATTACATGCATATGCATAACAAGGCAAACTTAAATCATATTTCACTAAAAAAGAAAAAAAAAAAAGGTATTTATTTTGTGAAGTCAAGATTTTTGGGTATACTGCATGAAAGAATCTTTATCACTTTTTTTGCTTATATTTATTTCTTATTGTTTGTTTATGCGTGTATATAAATGAAAATATACAAATGCTATCTTTTGCATAATTAAATAACCATTCAATCACTGAAATAATCAACAACAAAAAGATCACCAAATATGCCACACCATTTCAAATGTCTCTCTGACACACAGACAGCAGAATATTCTCTTTTCACTGCTCTCCCCTCACACACGCAGACCCGACACACACCCCAGACACGGCTGCTGAGGTTTACAGGGGTTATGCTTCACGCTTAAGGAGTAAATTGAAGATCTGACCCTCAGGGAAGGGCGGATTAGCAGCACGAATGGAGCTTTTGCACGCTCACCTGCTCCCTCCTAAGGGCATTAGCACACAATTCAGAGCAAGTACCATATACCTGTCCAAGCTCTAAACATCTAAATGACAGATTTGTTACTGTATGCCAGTATTTCAGTATGAAACTGCAAGTAGAAGTATATGCTGAAAATTGTGGAGTATAAACAGATCTTCAGATGCCCCTGTCTCTGGAAAATGTAGATTTTACAAGTCAAGGAATTTTCTACCCTATAAATCACTCATTTAAGTTTTTTTTAGCTGTGTTTAGAATTAAGCTCATTAATTCAAAAGAACTGTTCCTGTTCCTTTAACCTGTAATAAAGATCAAGTCATTGAGAGCTCTCAGTTGTTGGACATTCACTTTATTATATGCACTATAAAACGGAATAACATCGTAATGTAAAGACAACCTTATCCTCATCCCCTCGCCCTTGGCCAAGAAACTGTGCCATTAACAAGAGCTTGGTTTACAAATTCCAGTGAAGGAATGCAACTCCTATTTTGTTTTTTACGTTCAAAAAAATGATCTAATATGAGAAGAACCTTTTCCAAAGGTGCATTTCTTAAAACGTGTTAATTGTTATTTTCAAAAAGTGGTCCAAATGGATGGTACTCATCTTTAACATTTCACCTTTGAATAGCCAGTATCACCCTGAAGGCAGAGATCCAGTCCAAACCAGTGTTGACTCTGGGCTAACCAGTTTCTTCATGAGCAAAGGTACAGAGTAACACCCCTCAGGTTCAAGAGCTACATGGAAACCAGAGCTGGGAGTTGGCTGTGTTCGGTTACTTCTATAAAAGCATCAGCTTTTAATTTGTGATAACCTGGTAATGGCTACATTTGTATTCTATTTCATAATTAATAATAGAGCGAAACTCAGGCAACACCTTTATATTATGTTTTCAGTCCACTATATAAGAATTGTAATTTACCAAGAACCTACACAGATGGGATTTAAGGAGATGTAAAAAACGTTAACTCTGTAAAACGATTCCCTGTTTAAATATGTTGATTCAGCTCAAATCTAATTAGTTTGTGCCTTGAGGGCCTTGTCAGATAAAAAGTGCACATATGAAATATATCTCCAAAAGCCTGGGAAATTTCACACAGTAGGCTGACCCCAATCTGAAGGCTGTATTAAAAGAGTCTCAACAGTACAAATTTCATTAAAAGTAAAACTAATATATATCAATATAATGATGCATATTTAACAAAATCCTTTAGGAATGACATCATTCTATTGACTTTTTTCACATTTTGAACACAAGCTGAAAACCAAAGCAGGTATTATAGTCTCTGTTTTGTTAGTTTCACTCTTCATTGATCATTTGCATTCTTATTTGAAGCTGCTCCAGTCTTTCTGATCCTGCTCTGTATCCACCTTTCTTAACATTTGTTTCTCAGCCCTGTCTCTTGTAACACAGTGATGAATCAAGACATTTACCATTCAGATTTTGACCTTTATCTAAATACACAATGGCCAGAGGAAGAGAAAGAGGAGGGGACTTGAAGGATAGAGAGAGGGAGAACTTTTGTAAACACCCCTGTTTCAGTGTGTAATGGGAGCCTGGATAATTAATGCGCCCCGCTGGAGGCCTCCGGACTTTTTGGAGTGGAAACATCGAAAGAGATGAGAGAAATGGTGTGTGAGTGTGTCTCAATCAGGCTCGTAGGATCTGAACAGACAACACGAGAGCAGCGGAAAGCACAGGAAAGAAGCAGAGGAAAAACAAATATAAGAACAATGGAGGACGGGACTATTAAAAAGAAAAGACACAAAGGAAGGATGTGTCACTGCTGGATGTTAGCAGTATTGCATTTGTTCTTGCTAAGGGAAAGTGTTGTTTTGAGACAGACGTTAACATATGCCAGGAGCTGCTCTCAAAGTCTGTCACTACAGAGTAGTCAAAAAGGAGAACCATGATGGGTTAATAGAAAAATATAAACACTAAAATAACGTAGTTGTATTTTAGTATTATTTATATACTATTATAGCTTTTTTAGGTTTATTTTGATTTTTCCAGTTTCATTTTAGCATTTCAACCTGTACTTATTTTAGTTAGCTGCCAAAGCAATGAATTACATTTTATATTTCAGCTTTATTTCAATTAGCAAAAATATTTGTAATAGTTTGTTTTCATAGAAGTTAATGAAAATAACCATGAATTAGTCCATATGAAATACTGAGGAAAACAGAAAAAAAAAAGTCCAACATTTATGAAATACTAAAAAAAAAAAATAAAAGAAAAAGCACTGTACACTGTCTTTGAAATTTTTCTTCTCATGCAGGGGAAATGATTCTGCAACTGTTAATACAGAAAAAGTCTACACCATCTGCACATGTTTTGATTGTCAGCAAATGAATGTCTAACTAAAATAAGGACTGAATTTCAAGTCTAAAGCCATTTTCTCTCTCAGATTGATTATGTAACATGTTTATAAGATTCTTATAAAACACATGGCATACAGCCCACATGTGACACCCCATCAGCCATGGCAGGATTTTGCTTTAAAAAAATAAGACCACACAAATATGTGCTCGCTCATCCGTTACCTGTTTATGATGTGTGGAAGAAGTTCAGGGAATCTTTGGCCTTGCTCCAGATGGAGAGAATAAGTGGAAAGCAACAGCCAACTGGCTTGAACACACAGTTCAGTGAGATGCCGGGCAATGCAATGTGCTATCAAAGCCTCCGATCTGCAGCACTGTGGTGAAAACTATGGGAAAGTGATATTTAAAGGGCCATCTGTGGACTCTCAACTGACTGAATTCGGCATAGCAGAGGTTTACTGCCCTGCAGAACCGAAGAGTATTTTTTGTTTTTGTTTTGAATTTAATCAAATTCTGTCTGAGCTGATGAGAAGTGAGCTGTCTAAAAGAGGGGTCTGATTCCATCTCATTCTCTCTCAGGTTTATATTAAAAAAGCTTCATTGTCTCTGTCTGGCCGCTTGAATTAATCACATGATTGGTCATGCTCCCTGAAGTATCATTTTTCTAATTAGACTGTATTTATTTGAGTGAGTCCAGTAATACCTGCAGAATGAGTGTGTCTGGATCATTTCATCTTCACAGGGCTTGACTTTTCAGATCTCAGCCTTGACGTATTTCTTATTTAAACGGTAAGTTTGGGTGGAGCATATCAAATGGCTTGTCGGTTTGAACAAATAGCCAATAGGCTTTAATTATAATAAGCAGTTAACCATTGCTGTTTGTTAGTCAGTTGCAGGTGGTTTTTATAATTCAGGGGTGGGGCATTCTCAATCCTCAAATCATTTGATTGGACAAAAATCTGTGCTGTGCGAAATGAGTCCTACCGCATTTAACCATGATCCTTCGCAAACGTTACTGGAGGAATCGTGGCTAGGAGGCGGGAAAGTGCGTTCATAGCACGATTAAATGAGCACACTTCTTCTGAAATTCCATATTAGCTCTGTGAAACATTAGGGTTTTTTATTTATCCTTGAAAATATGAGTAGAAAAAAGTTATAAAAGTAGGCTACAGTCAGTTGGTCATCATCAGTTAGTGTTTGTAGGCCATACGTTGTCAGTGGAGTGATACGAGAAATATAAACTACTACAGAGCTGGAGGTTACTGGGGCAACAGTCAAATACACAGTTTGGATGTCATCATACAAAAGATTTGACTGCAGAATGCTGCGGTTGACCAATCAGAATCAAGTATTTCAGAGCACTGTAAAAAACAAACAGCTGTACGTGTATGTTAGCACAATGATAAAGGGAGGAGTCGAGTTGTCAAACCAGAAATCCAGCACATTGAGCTGAAACATGCCCGAGCAGAGAAGATCTCTCTCTCTCTCTCATACTTCAGTTTGTTTTCCATTGTTCTCATCCAGTTCATTCTATCTGTTCTGTTCCTCTGCTGTTTCCTCCACCATCACAATCTATTCCCTGGCCTTGAAGTAGTCATGCTTTGTTTTCATAGTTCTTTTTCTTTCTTTCTTTCTTGCTTTCTTTCTTTTCCACAACTCTGTCAACTCTCGGTGAATCTTTGTTGGTTGAGGGTGGAGCTCAGGGAACAGCACAGGAGTCATTATGAAAGGACATCAACCGTCATATTTCATCCTGAGCTTAAAAATATGCAAGAATTCATAAAATATTGTAATTGCAATGTGAATCAGTATATTGTCAGATTACAATAGCCAGAACAAATCTCTGGCACACACACCGAGCACAATAAGCAAACACATTTTCTCTCACTGTCAGAGAACAGAATCAGTGATGAGATCAAAACAACACAATCAAATTCACATGAATGCTCTTTGTTGTTGAGCACTGCATGAAACGGATACAAATCTTTAAGGAAGTCATGCTTTTGACTGATGAAAGAATGTGTTTTGCTGTATGTTATTGTGCAGAATTATCAGACTGACTGTGTTTTGATAATCAGAATCTGCACCATCATTATAAAAAGCTTTCCTCCTGTAAACACTGGCTATCGGGTTGTTTTTCCATCTCCTTCACCGAAAGATCGCCACTTTCCCATAATTCACATTTACACACCCATATTTGTTTTTACCTTTCACTGAAGATCCTGATCTTGAGGATTAAACATCTACGTTATGCGAAAATGCACAATTAAACATGTTGATGGACTAACTGGTCAATCATACGTGGCATTATTTGGATCTCAGCAGACTTGCATCATCTTAATGAAGGCGTTCCATGGCATCTCTGGGCCAAAATAAACCCTGACAATGTTCAACAGGATTTCAGAGGGTGAACTAATGAGGGGAATCGCAGCAACTACAAAGGTGTAAAAAATGACAGTTGTCAGATGTTTTTGTGAACGCCCGCTGCAGAAACATCACAGCCAAAAGGTTCCTTGCTTCAAAAACATAAAAGCAATAAAATATGTTTTATGACTATCCATAAAAGCCTCATGTTTGCCATCAGTCATGCAGCTTGCCAAACTTCACAAGCCATGGTGAAGACGTTTAAGTTGCATGTTATCCCTTGTAAGTATAGAAAGCATAGTCCGTCATGGACAACATGCATTCATAACCAATCTAGATTAGCAAAAACAGCATCAACTATGAGCAGTTGTCTAGATTATTGCTGTGAACACATTTAACGATCTTTTCACAAGCACTGGCAACCACAAACACAAAAAGGCCAGAGTTACTGCAGTGAAGAGCCTCAGCACGTAGAACCACATTTTTCAAGAATCAACACTGATGTATTTCTTGAGAACACAGAAAGAGCAGTGATGCATTAAACATAAACAAATCGAGGCCTAAATGGGCAGTAATTACTGCAGATCATTAGTGCTTGTTAAGGGAAACAAGGCAGTTGACCAGACTGTCTCTCTCCCACACACATGCATTTTCAGTGCCAAACTCAGTGTGTTTACTGCGTTTCTTTCGGAGGGCCCTTGTGTGTTCAAACCACACCTTCCATCTCCAAATGCCTTTGCACGGTGCACAGAAAGTTTATAATTACCACACAGGCGGGTGAGCATCGTCACATGCCAAAAAATGAAACAAAACAAGCAAATGCACAACCAAAGAGCAATAGTACTCTTCCAAAGCAAACTCCTGAGAGCGAATAGATTTGCGATGGCTCTTCCTTGTGTTTGCATTCAGTGTTTACTTTCAATAGAGTGTCGTTCCATAGAACAATACACCATTGTTTTAATGGCCTATGGTATAAGGACATGCACATCACTTTCCAGGAACAAAAAGAAGAGAAAAGAAAAGTGGCTTGACTCAAAATAGCCAGTGAATTAAAGATCATTGGCATGTCATATAGCATTGACGTGCAAAAAAACATCACCTGCAGCTATAATGCCAAACATATGTCAATGCAAGATGGGAAAGTACATACCTGTGCCGTTCTGTCACTCCTTGAGGCACTTTACCACTTGGGAAAGTGTGTTTCGACCAAAATTTTTATATAAGAACTAAAGCAACTGACGATGCAAGACAGGGTAACTGTGAGATAAAGTTTAAAATAAGAAAGTCTCATTGTGAGATACAAAGTCACAATTAGAGGAAACAAAGCTGCATTACACGAAACAAAAAACAATTGCAATTATGAGATGGAAAGTCACATTTGCCCTTTTTTAATATTTAGTTTTACTCTGAGGCGGAAACTTGGTTCCATGCCTGACAATATCTATTAACACACACACCCCTTCCTGAGACTTACTAATTGTGTGTGGGTACTCTATTGCAAACATATGCATATATACACTACTGTTCAACGGTTTGGGGTTAGTGAGATTTTTTATGTTTTTTCAAAGTAGTCTTATGCTCACAAAGCTGTATTTATTTGATTAAAATACAGTAAATACAGTGAAATATTAAAATTTTGCTGTTTTCTGTTTTAATGCTATTATTATTATTATTATACTTTTGTTACATGTCTTAACTGCAATTTTCCATCAATTGAATGTGTCCTTGCTGAAAAAATGTATTCATTAATTTCTTAAAAAAAGAGTGGATTTCAGTAGATTCACAATACACAGCAGGAGTGCTATAGTGTGTGCATGTGTGTCTAGCAAAGCTTTTCTTTTCATCTTGCAGCACACATTCCCAAATTAGATATTACAATCTCCTGCAGCATACTTTCTGCAAGCCTGCACTCATGCCAAAGTGTTTTAACAGGCTGCATACAGGCTGATTATCACTTTAGAAAATCACCTGCTGCTAGATCTCAAAGGGGACGGTTAAGACTTGGGATCAGCCATTAGCTGCGCTGTTCAGCCCCATGGCCTTCCTCTCTGACAGCTGGATTAGTCAAGAGTCATCGCCCCAATAATCAACTCTCTCTACTATGATGGAGTGCTTTTATTAAAAGACTTTATTAAACCCAATTTCCTGGAAAAGTTTATAAAGTACATCATTTTGAATTAGCATGCTTAAGATGAGTCTTAGAAACTGTTAACCTCAGCCTGTTACTTTGATGAAGAAATAAGATCTTCTTATGGGAAATGAATCCACTTGAGACATTTTATGCTAGGCAATGCCTTCATGAATGATCAGGCGCTGACATGAGGGATTAGGATACGAGTCTCAAAGGAGCTAGATAAAAGTCTGTGTTTTCATATCTATTGACGCTCGCTTTGACATTTAGCTCATTCTGCTATTGAATAACATTTGCCTCAGGAAAACCGATTCCCAGAAATCATTTTGAAAAGCAGAACTCTAACACCCCAAAGAAATGCCTCTACCTGCTTCTACAAGTCAAAGATCACTGTCCCAGCGTGTAAAACTGCATGTGGCTCGCTCCGGGGCAATCAGATAAGAATACTCTTCTAAAAGCACGAGCCCGATGCAGCTGCTTAAATCAACACGACGCACCCTTCACATTAACCAACTGGCATAAAGTATAATAGCATTTCCCGAGTGTGTAAAATTGCATTGCCTGAACATACAAAACACCTCACCTAAGATTAGTGCAAACTAAAGCACAGGTCACAAAGCTGGTTTAGCCAGAAGACCTGACTTACAATCTCAGTTGGTTTTACATTTATTTGTAGGGAGAGGCTTTTAATCAAACAAGCCTATTGTAAACATAGTAATCTTTGAGCTATATGGTAAGGAATTAGGAAAACTGTTAGAGTTTGCGGGGACCTTAGCAATAGAAACTCTCGTTTACATGCTGCAAGAATATTCTTAGACACACACACACACACACACACATATTGACATTCTACTGCAATCTGCACAAACTTTTCAGCTGCTGTCACATCAAGAATTCCCATGCACTTTAGTTTCATTCAAGATACTGCACACGTGTCCTATCAAACATCACTTAAATTCCTTAAAACCCAATAAATCTAACTTTTTCTGCTGTTATTTTGTACATAATTTTGCAAATATTTAAGACAGTGCATTTATTTTCCAAAAAAAAAGAGAAAAATACATATGCAAAATTCTTGCATCAAAGAAAGAATGTCAAACTATTGAAACTATTTGGTAGCTATAGTTAAGCATTTAAGTTTCATTAGGTGTAGAAAAACCTCACTCAGACATATTTCTCATATGTATGCATGTATATCTTTATGTAATTTTCTTTCTATATATTTTAAAATGTAATTTATTCCTGTGATGGCAAAACTGAATTTTCAGCAGCCATTACTCCAGTCATCAGTGTCACACGATCCATTAGAAATCATTATAATATACTGATTTGCTGCTTAAGAAACATTTCTTATTATTATCAATGTTAAAAACAGTTGTGCTGCTTAATATTTTTGTGGAAACCCTGATACACTACCATTCAAATGTTTTATAGTCCTTTGTAGTCTTTTTTTTTTCTTTAGAAAGACCAAGTTTAAGAATAGAGAGAGAGAGAGAGAGAGAGTCTTTGAAAAATGAATCATTTTGAATTACCATGTTTAAGTCCAAGAATCTCCACATATTTACATTATTTTTGACATGTTATGAGGTTTGTCAGGTGTGAAAAACTTCATTCAGACACATATTTAGATTGGTTCATCTTCAAAGCGTTAAAGGTTCTTCAAGAGTAGAAAGATCTCATTCTTCTCACCTGAAAGATGATCACTTTAAAGTGGTTCCTCTTGAGCAGATGGGCATGGTTGGCCTCCAGACGCTTCACCTGGCTGCTCTGTCTATCCAGGCGCTCCCTCACCTCCTTCACATTGAGGCCAGTTTTGCGCGAGCGCTCCAGCAGCTTGGCCACGCTGTTGGCTGTGGACATGTGGTTCTTGGCGAGCCGGGTCACATCACCCTGCACCATCCTCACTGCCGCCTCCAGCTCGGCCTGCTTCTTCTCCATCTTCCGCTGGTTCTCCTGCACCGACTCGATCATCACCACCAGCTTGTCGAGCAGAGCCATCACCGTGATGGCGCTTACCTGGCTGCCAGGGGTCGTGGGGCTGGCCGGGGACTTGGAGCCCAGGCGGGAAAGGGTGTGGACGGGGGAAGAGGGCACTGAGCCGTGACTGAAGCTCGGAATGAGGAGATCCTGAGCATCTGGAGCTGGTGGTGTCGGGGTGCTTTCCTCCCTAGGTAAGGTGGCTGTGCTTCGCTCGGCGTGAGAGGAGTCTTCACCCATCCTGGAGTCAACGCTGGTGGTTTTGAATGACAGGGTTAGATTGACTCTCACAGACACTCTCCTGCCTTCTGCGCCTCTCTAAAAACAACATTCCCAACACTCCACTTAAAAACTCCCCACACACCCAGGGGAGGGGCCTGGTTGCCGTGGTATTTAGCCCTGCCCATCAGAGTAATGTGAGTAAAGAGTGTCAGTGTGAAAGTGTGCCACCGCATGTGTGCTTTTTCCCTCAATGCAACTTCTGTACTGTTTGAATCAGTCATGGGTTTGATTATGTTTGTCATATGTATGAAATGTGCCCAAAAGACATATTTTGACAACACAAGTTGTATGTGTGAAGTAATGGAGGTGTATCGGTGTCTGTGTGAATGCACCTGAATGCCTCTTCATTTCTTCATGAATCTCTGCTGGCGCTTCTCTTCTCAGCTGTCCGGCAGACTGGGGAAATGTCACACGGGGAAATATGGAAATCAGTGTTTGAACAGTGAAGTCAGCTCATCTGTGGCATGCCAGACTCAAACACCACACACACACACACACACACACACTGCATGAATGCAAGGTTTAAGGGATATCTCGTCCAAAAATTTAAATTCAGTCATCATTTGCTCTCATGAACTCATATTTTCAAAACTTTATCATATGGAAAAGAGCAGCTTAGTTAATACATTTAACTAATACTAAAACCATAAACTTAAAAAAAAATATATATATATATAATAATAATAGTAAAATGAAATGTAACTAAAATGAAATATAGAAAACCAAACTTATTTTATTTCAGCAGCATTCCTTATTTTCATTCAGTTAAACTTGATGTACAAAAATTAATAAAACTATAACTGAAATAAAAATCAGCTAAAACTAATAAAATATATTTTATAATATGCAATACTATTTCAATGATAAAATAACACTGGCTTGAACTGATGAATTACCAATTTTGTGTTCTACAGATGAATGATTCACTGAATCATATGGTCCAGCCATACAGCTAATAGAAATTCAGACATGAGGGTGAGTAGCCATTTTTGAGTGACCTATAGCTTTAAGAATGTATAAGGAGTGCAAAAATGAAATAATAATTATATATATATTGCATATTCACAGACAGAACAAGCAACATATTTTATAATACATTTAATGCTAATTGTACAGGATGGAAGTCTAACAGACAAAGGACAGCCAGCAGATAGTTCACAGTAATCATAATCATAAATTCTAAGTGTATTAGGGTACATTACTACCTGTAATCATAACGTTATGATTTTTTTCTAGGTTTTAAACCCATGTCAGACTTTGAATGTTAACAATGTATTGAATATTTCACAATAGTCTAAATGAACAAAGAGAAGGAAAGACACTAACTCATTCATAGATCCGTGACCATGAAAGTAAACATTGCGAAATAAACGCCTCACCTGGAAATCTGGTGTGGTGCTCGTATCAAAGATAAACGCGCCACATTATTGTTTCGACCAGAGGTCATTTTCTGGATAATGACAATCAATAGCGACAGAATAAAATGCATAACTTAGATATCTGTTTGGGAGTGTTATTAACAGACAAGGACAAGAATCTAACATAAAATTAACTTTATCTCCCATCCGTTCATTTCCTGACACTGAGGAGATTGCCTCCCTCTGTCCTAGGCTGCCTGCACGCACAAAGAAAAACACTGCTAATGTTTCCTATGTTGCAGTTTGGTGGGGTATGTCTGTGTATTCTGTCGTGTGCTCAGACTATAGATACAAAGCGAAAACCATCACCCATGACCCCACATCCGCACATGGACATCGACAGGTCATTCCAAAACAAATTATATTATACTTAAAGGGATAATTTACCTGAATTCATTTACTGGCCCTCACATCGTTCCAAACATATAAGACTTTCTTTATTTTGTGGAACACAAAAGATATTTTGAAGAATGTAAGAAACCAGACATTTTTGGTGACCACTGACTTCCAATATTTCAAAACATTGCTTCTCAACACATCTACTTTCATGTTCCACAGAAGAAAGTCAGTCATACAGGTTTGGACTGGCATGAAGTTGAGTAAATGACAATAGAATTCACTACTTCTTCTTCTTCTTCTTCTTTTTATTTATTTTTTTAACTATCCCATTAAAAAAAGCTTTCTTATTTCTTCAACTATTCCATAATCAACCATCACATAGTGCAGTGAGGCCTGACCTCTGCAGGTAGAAGGTAATCACTGCACTTAAAAAAAGAAAGAATAAAAAAAATAAAAAAAATAAAATCAACCAATCAATAAATTCACTAACTTGCAGTTTAGCACTGGCATTTTAAAAACTCTGTCGTGACCACAAAACCTACCTACAAAACCCGAAAGCAGAGAAAATAAGTGCATGTTATGATAGGTACAAATGATTATATTTTTGGACCACATGTGTCAATGTTTCAGTAGCCTAAGTGAATGCACTTCTGCAGTTGGATAATGATACTGCAAAGCAACTCAGTAATGTGTAGTTTCCTGTCAGTTATGTAAAAACATCCTGTTGTTGATTCTGTTTAATGAGAGTCTGCAGATCTGTAGATCGTATTTCTTATTAGTTTCATATTATTCGTGACTGTTATTGAGATGCCACTCATAGCGTTGCATGATTTGTGTTTCAGCTTCATGGGAAAATTCCCGAGTATGCAAAGACAAGTCACTGCAAAGCACACTAATGTTATGCATGTGTTATATATAATTGCTACCTTTGTTTGAAACTTGAATGGATTCGCTGGTAACAGGTTCTTCAATATGACTGTTTGGTGAATGCAAATTGTTCGGTGCCTGGTGAGAGATTGCGCTTGTGGCATCACAGTAATGAGAACGAAAACGACTTAAGCCTTCATTAGCCGAATGATAGCAGACAGATTTCTTTCTCTTGCCTCTGGGACCTTTTGACCAATGATGAAAAAAGCAGTAGATGGTAAAGACATTTGAGAGATAATTTGACAATTTTCCCTCAGATCTTGACGGCCCTGAAGAACACTATTTTTCAAAGCCCTCCCAACCACCCACATTAAATGACATTCCCTTGCTTTATTTATTTATTTTTGTAAAGATCTTCAAGAATGCAACAGGAGTCAAAAATTGTTTCCTATATATATATATATATATATATATATATATATATATATTTTTTTTTTTTTTTTTTTTTTTTTAAAGCAGTGCTTCCCAAACAGGGCTAGAGTTTAAAAATGAATCACTGACATCCAGTGTAATAAAAGTTAAAAGGAATACTTTTCTGATTTGGTTCAAAACCTTGCAATTATTCTCATTGAGACTGAGATACAATAAAACAATGGCATTCAGCTAAAAGCAAATGTATTGATTGTAAACCTGGGGTAGCCTAAGTGTTATGAAGGTGTTGGAATGGATCAGATAAGTGCTATCTTCATGTGGCTTGGCAACTGATTCAGCATTGCTGAGAATGCAAAGTATGTCTACTATGTACCTCTTGCACTTTAGTTCTGTTTGACTGGAGCTCTATTAGTCTACGGGGAACGCAATGAAAAAAATCATATACCAATTTCATAGTCACCAGGGCTACAATTTTGTCCTGCATTGTTGAAAACACATGAGCCTGAGCCTGTTACGTGGAAGCAGAACACAAACAGACAAATGCTCATTTTCATTAAGGCTCCCTCTTACCCCTGTGGCACACAGACTGTCAGACAGGACAGGAAGTGCAGGGACTCCACTGGACTGGTCTGGGGATGAAGTAGGAAGAACTTCTGCAGACAAGGAATGTCCGGAATTCCTTAGTCCTAAGGGTCCCGTCCTCCACATGACCTTTAGAGGTCAGTATATTCTCTGTATCTCGCTTTTAAAAAAATAAAATAATAATAACTCAGCTACTTTAACTTATTTTCCCAAAATCCAGGACTGACAGCATCATCTGTTGTTACTAGTTTGTTTGAAGCTACACTATTAACATGCATTTGTCTTTTTTTTTCTACAGCCTTTTCTGTTTTTATAGGGTAAAATTGACCAAATACAACAAATATATATTGATATATAATTAAAATCTATCTATCATAAATGTTGCCGATCTGAAACCTTTAAACAATATTTTTTACACGACTGGGTTCTCTGGGACCCCAAACATTAAAAACAGCAAACGAAATGTTTGAATCACCTCGCTAGAAACACCTGAAACTGACCATATACCTTCAAGTCAGATCCTTTAAGAATCATGGCATCCACAAAAGAAAAAGGAAAAACACTGTGCTTTGTGATATAAATTATTTATTTACATTACAGAAAAAGGACCCCATCAAGACAAACAAATTAACTATTGGAAATATTACCCATACATAACCAAATAACAGGACTTGTCCTATCATGGTGTCCTAAAATTCTCTGTTTGTGTCCTGTGCCACAGGTGCAAGGCATCGTGTGTAGAACCCATCGTCCTCCGCTATATCTGCACCGTTGTCCTCCGTCCCTCCGTTACTCCATCCCAACATCCAGCAGAATGCAGTGTCTCTGTGGGGACGGAGAGCGAGTTTCTTCTTTTCTGTCCTCTGTCCAAACTACGTTTCCCATGATTCTCTGCTCACGGGCTCAAATGAGGCGGGTGGAGGCGCGCAGGGTGTTTTCAGAGTTGTAGTGCATTGTGTTCTGCTTCTGTCGGTTGATTCTGTTGGTCCGTGGGCACTTCCTGCAGAGGAAGGAAGCGAAAGAACATCCTTATCATACATGTAACTTGCCTCCACCAGGCAGCTCTACGTAATTTCTAATCAAAACAATGCCTGGAAGGAAAAAACTCATATTTCAGAGCTTGAAAAAAGCCTTTGCTATAAAAATAGCTTCTTATTTAGAGACTGGAAGTTTTTAAAAGAATGTTTCATGCATTCTTCTGCATCAGTATTCATCACAGTTTTCCACTGATATGACTTGAAACAGCACAACAGCTCACAGACTCTTTGCCTAAAGGGGCTGTTTCTTTTACTAGAGAAGAGAATAAATAAACGAATACTGACAATGAAGCTAAATTAACAATGATTCCTAATGTATATGCTTCTTTGGCCCATACAAATTTATTCTGTCAAATACGTTTTGGCTGGAGTCTTTGAGTAATGTCATGATTTTATAACAAAAGTACTATCCTTTATTGTGGGTGTACTATGTTTGAGTGGGTAATTTCTGTGCCACTAACGACACCAAATGGAATAGCAATCTTTGAATACAACAATTGCTCAACCAAAGGCATGAGTTTGTCCGAACAATGGAAGATGGTGTAAGAGTTTGATTTATTTATTTTTTTAAAGAAACAATCCTAATTTGTGCAATTTTGTCTCTTATGCTTACCAAGGCTGCATTTATTTGATCATAAATACTGTAAAAATAGTAATACTGCAAAATATTATCACAATTTAAAATACCTATTTTCTATTTGAATATATTTTAAAAATGTAATTTATTCTTGTGTTAAATTACTTCAGAAATTATTCTAATATGTTGATTTGGTGCTTAATAAATATTTGTTATTATTATCAATGTCGAAAGCAGTTCCTGCTTAATATATTTTTCAGATTCTCTGATGAATAGAAAGAACCACAATTGTTCGAAATACAAATCTTTTGTAACATTATAAAGGTCTTTTCTGTCACTTTTGATCAATTTAATGCGCCCTTGCTGAATAAAAGTATTTCTTTCTTTCAAAAGCAAAATATTACCGATCCCGAAATGTTGAAAAGGTAGTATATATAGACTGAAGGCTATCTGATGTCTAATAATCCATCAGTCACTTCTACAATCTCTCATGATACATCTACATATTGAACGCATTCACTTTTTTGATGTGAAAAGTAAATATTACAGTAGATGGGTGAATTATTTAGTGCTGCCAGTGATTTAGATTTCACTACCCCACACACACACCCTTCAACAATGACCTTTCACGGAGTGTAAAGTGTGTTATTCTGCAGACACCTGCTGGCAGGAACTCTCACTCTATAAAGAGCTGCGAGTGTGTGCGATCTACACAGGAGGTAGCTGTCCACTGCTTTGCTTCGCAGTAGCACAACGTCTGTGATATGATGCTGTGGTGTGTTTTTATACTCACCGGGTGATACACAGCACCACTACACATATGATGGCCACCTGCAGAGCCCCAATGACAGACGCGATGAGGACGTAGCGGAGCTTTCCAGAGCCAGGAACCACATACAGCACATTATACTCCTTAGTGTCACACTGTGGACCGCTGAATCCTGAGTGACAGCTGAAGAAAAGAGGAAGAAACAGCGTTATATCCTTTTTAGATTAGATGTGAGTGTTTTAGTCCTCTGTGGATTTATTCAGGTTGTTTTAAAGAGTCTACTCTCTCTGTAATATCTCTGTTCACACACACACACACACACACACACACACACACCACAGTGTTTCTCGCTCTCAAAGTCTTTCCTCAGAAACACCTGCTGTTTTACTGCAGCACCTGCCAGAGAGACTCTCTTGTTCTGTCTTATCATTTCTCTCTAGTACCCTTTACTTTGTTTTTCGGTGACTTTAATATGAGTTTCACAACTTTAGCACTCAATTATTTTTAAAGAAGCTGATGTGCACAGTTTTCCTGTTTAATACCTTCTGTCCCAGTTTGATCTGTAGAAACTACTTGTAGATTGAATTCCCTAAAAAAAGGTAACCTTTGGACAACGTTTGGAGTTTTATCTGTTTGTACTGCCAATGAAAGACCAGGGTTCGTATACAGTATACAATAAAATATGTTTGAGTTTTATGGTCTTAGCTTTAGTTAACTATCTATCTATCTATATATAGTTAACTAAACCTAAGACCATAAAACATAAACATATATTATTTCAGCTAGTTGCCAAGAAAACATAACGTTTTTATTTAGTTTAAGTAAATTTAACTAAATAAAGCACTAAAATTGCTAAGGCCATAATAAAACCGAATAAAAACTATACAGACATTACCTAATAAAAAGAACAAAAAACACAACAAAATTACTAAAACTTCACAATGAAATGAAAATTGAAAGCATACAAACAAATTCAAAAAGTTAATAAAAATTATAATAATATCTAAATGATACAAAAATAACTGAAAAAGGGGGAGTGTTTGGAAAATATTTTTTTTCAAATGAGGCAGATCTTTCTTTTAGCTTGAACACTAGGGGGAGACAAAGATCTGCGATATAGTGCTACACACACATTCACAAAAGGTGTGTGCCTAAACACACACACACTGATTCACAATGTATTTTTGTAGACAGGATATGCTGGCGTGATCAGACACATCATGAGTTTGTGTGGGTGTGTGTGTACCTGCAGGACGGTGTTGAGAGCATGTTGGGATATTCACAGTCTCCGTGAACACAATAGTTCTTATAGTGCTCAGGGCAGGGGATGTACAGCCCTCTCGCCACCTCTGAAACCTCAGGCTTCTCCTCTATAATTCAAACACAGTGGGTCAGAACAGCTAAAAGTCAAGGGCACTTCAGAACCACAGGACAAATATATTAAAAACAACTTTTTATAATTAAACACACCCACCTGTGTAGTCTGTCCTGGCATACTGTCCATCTCCTGCTTTGGTGCCTGTAATCATGTCGCCTACAGGATAGAAACAAATTCAGATGTTAAAATTAACAGATCTGCTGGTTATATAATACAACACTGTTTTTTCCCCCTCTTCATTTGTACATTGTCATTTTGAAGATTTCATCTGGGAAATTGCTATATTCTAGACACTAATGATCATATGAACATGAATGAACTTGATTATGTAACAGTGATTTATAATGTTCATCTTTACATGTGCTCTCTGTTGTTGTCTTATATAAATGCAAATTGAATGGAAGAAGACATCATGTAACAATGTAAGAAATTAATACATTATATAAAGCAATCATAAATCTGCTCTTCTTACCCTGACAGTGACCCAGGAACTTGACCTCGATTCGTTCCTGCCGCTGACACGATGCCTCTTTTACCTGGCAGGGGTTGTCATAGGAACGGCCATCTGATGCGCACACAGGGTTAAAACTGATGTGAGAGCAGTCGATGTTACAGACGCACCTGTGTTGTGAGAAACAGCATA
The DNA here is from genome assembly GCF_012432095.1 of Onychostoma macrolepis. Lineage (NCBI taxonomy): Eukaryota > Metazoa > Chordata > Actinopteri > Cypriniformes > Cyprinidae > Onychostoma > Onychostoma macrolepis. The sequence goes on from NC_081163.1 coordinate 17,612,343, forward strand.
GTAAAAGCCAATTACTGACAAATCAAAGACCGTGAAAAAGATCATTAAACAAGTGTCACACCTTGTTTGATCAAGCTGTCAGCTAAGAATAACACTTCAAACATGCAAACTGGGGACTCAAAGTAATTGCTGGAGGGGATTCGGTTTCACACCTGATATCGATGCAAAAGTTTCACTATTCAATTAATATTTTTCAGGGCTTCTTTGGAAATAATGCAACTGTTTTGGCCTTCTACCAGTTTTTATTAATATTTTAGGAGAAAGAGGACTGGAAATGATGGAGAGAAGAGGAGGAAACAGAGTGGAGGAATGTCACAAAGCAGATTAGAAGGCTCGTCAGCCAAATGAACAGCAGGGCTCAATCTAAGCACTATACCACAACTCTAGGGATGGGAAACAATAAAGAGTTCCTGATTCAATTTTGATTCACAAGCTCTAAGTTCAGTTCAAAACAGATTAATTTGGGTATATATTTGGATTATGATGTTAATTTTGTGTACATATGATTATAAAGGACTAAGGCTGCCCCCTAATGTCGACTAACCCTTAGTCGACCAGAAGAGGCTTGGTCGACCAAAATTTTATTAGTCGCTTAGTCGCAGGAAAAAAACCCCAAAGGAATTGGCGAAGTCACGCAGATCGTTAAGGGCTGGTCTGTAGTAGCTACATCGGGCAGGACATCCAAACGCTCGCCTATGTCATTCATCGACCTCAAATATGTCTTGTCTTATCTGAAATATGTAAGAATTAGCAACTTTACATGGCTGCTCAATCTAATTTGAAGCTGAATAGCAACGCGTTCTGCATGACAGATGGAGGCGTCGGTGCGCTCACTTGCTCTTAAAATACTCTGTCATTTTTGGTCATACAGATAAGTTCAAGTTCAAGTTTATTTATATAGCACCATTTACTACAGCAGCAGCTGACCAATGTGCTTTACAGCATCAAATAAAATAAGTAGTAAATAAACCAAAGTAAATAAATAAAAAAAACAATAAAATCACAGCTAAAAACCAAATTACATCAATATTAAAAATAAAAATAATATATATATATATATATATATATATATATAAAACAAAATATAAGAAATAGAACCGGGAATTGCCATCAAGTCGAAACCGGACATGAAACATCAAGGAACATTGAAAGCAATAGAGAAATAATGTTGTTTGAGTAAAGATTTAAAAGCCTGTAAAGTAGGAGCAGATCTAACATGAACTGGTAGGCTATTCCATAGTTTGGGGCCTACAGCAGCGAAGGCACGTTCCCCCCTTTTCTAGAAACAGTGAGCAATCTAAGACTACCAGTAAGGAAAGCAGTTCAGATAAATATGAGGGAGCTAAATTGTTTAAAGACAAACTCCAAATAAACAAAAATAAACTCCACTCTAAACCGCACAGACAGCCAATGCAGTGAAGCTAGGACAGGAGTGATATGGGTGAATTTACGTAGGCCCATTAAGAGTCTTGCTGAAGCATTTTGGACCAACTGGAGACGGGCCAGGGTAGTGGCATTCATTCCACAATACATTACAGTAATCTAAATGTGATGATATAAAAACATGAATTACTTTCTTAAAGTCTTGAAAAGAGAGGAGAGGCTTGATTTTAGAGAGAAGACAGAGATGAAAGAAATAGGATTTAACCACAGAATTTAGATAAGAGTAATGAAATAAGATAAGAGTAATACATCTTTTGAATCTGTAAAGACTCTATGTTTATTTGTGTGCACTCACAATAACAACAAAACATTGTGCTTTTGTAAAATAATGAAAGCAGACAGGATGCGCTTTCTGCCGTCTCGGTCTCTGTGAACTTGAGCGTGAAACTCCGAAACTCCGTGTATGTTTGCTTTACAGACATAAAAAAATATATATAGAGAGCAAAATGTCTACTTTCAAATAAACCAATTCAAACGGAAAACAAATATTTTCAGATTATGTTTCCATATGAAACATGCATAGAGGTGCATCCACTACTGCGGAGGTCAGTTATGACGAGTCAGTGTCGCCGACTTCATCTTTTAAACCAAAATCAAAGAAAGCTCTATTTTATCAATTAATTATAAAAAATGTTAATGCAGCTTCCTTGCTGTTTTCTCCTGACACATTCGTAATCATTTCTTCTGCCAGTGTTGTGGCAAGCTTTATGCGTGCTCTTAAACGCTTATTAGGCTATGTAGGCAATTAAAGGCTCATTATTATAATTTAAATTGTTTATTAATAAACGTGTGATTAGTCGACTAATGCTTCAAATGATTCAAAGCAAAAACTCTTTTTTTTAAACTATTTATTACAAGAATAATCAAAGATGACTGACAATTAGCAAACAGTTTGGATTGGTTGTATGGTTTCATTCTGGGCAAAAACTCCCTGTGCATCCATGCAGCCTATAGCATGGATAAGAGCAGGGAGAGCAGCGATAACCCCCCTATCATTATTAGATATCATTAATGTTCGATAATTTAAAGTACACATTTTGACTGGACGAGAGGAGGAGCTGGGAATGGAGGAGGGTAATTAGTTATTGAGAAGCGTAAAAGCTGCTGATAATAGTGAAAGACCCTGTATATGAATGCTGCAACCTGGTCTCATAAAAATACGTTCCTTCTGCGCACTTTTTGTGCCATGCCTTTTTTACATTACCCCGCAAGTTTCAAATAGAAATGTCCACTGAGTGGCGCTAAAACACAGGTTCAATACGTGAACCCTGGCACGTTTTTATTACGTAGATATTGGTACGTATTGCTGTTTTTTTATTACGTTGCTTCAGATACGTATTGCGGCGGTTCAGAATTCAAATATCCAGGGACTGTCGCTAAAAGTTGATGCTCTATCGTGTTGGAAATATGCCCTACACCAAATCCAACCCTAAACCTACCCGATAGTGTTAACAAATGCAAAACTGATATAAAAACGTATTAGTTGATGCAACCGTGCCATTTGAACTTCCTTTTATGCAGATTTTAACTGCTTTGTCGAACTGTAGTTACACAGGATTCGAACCGGTGCTTCTCACCTCCTAAGTCCGTCTCCGTACTCTGTGAGCTACTGAACAAACCTACCATCTATGAAAACCCATAGATATGAAGCTGGATGTGTGCGATGCAAACGTTCAAAAGCATCAGTTTTCAAATCTCCCAGCATATTAATATTGTTTTGAAGTCATAGCATGATATTCTTCAAGTAATTGTGCGAAAATTACGCTTTATTAATTGAAACTCTGTAAATTTGTGTGAAAAGGAATATAAGGTGTAGGAGCTTTACTGCCTCTAGTGTTAATTTCTTTTGGAAACTGCAGTGATATGTACTTATTGGTACGTATTTCATGTCACGCTAAAAAGTGCACCCGGGTACGTAAATGAGACCAGGTAGGAATGCTGAGATAGGTAGGTAGGTAGACGTGGATCAGCTGAGAGTCACCTGATGCGAGCTTGACTAATGTGACCTGCCAGAACTAACGCTATGCTTGATTATTGTGAAATATTATAAATATGAGCTTGCTACTCAACATTAAAATACTTGGCTAGTGCTAGCTGTAGCAGTTGCAGCAGGCTTCAGAAACCCTCCACCTTCCCCAGCTCCACCTGTATATTTGTATTGGCAGTAGCAAGTCTCAAGACCAAACACATTAACACTGCCATGTATATTACCCTGCTAAACTCTCAGAGAGCTGTCATAACATAAATATATTAATATAAATATTGATGGCAAAGCTGAATTTTCAGCATCATTACTCCAGTCTTCCGTTTCACATGATCCTTCAGAAATCATTCTAATATGCTGGTTTATTGCTGAAGAAACGGTTCTTGTTATCAATATTGAAAACGGTTGGGTTTCTTTATTCAATTTATTTATTTGAATAAAAAGTATACAACATAACAAAGAAAAAAATAAAGACACAGCAAAAGTTTGTCCAACAAACAACATACTTGCCTGGAATGGACGGTTTTAAGTATTTCATTTATTCTGTTGCTGGTAGATTCAATCAATCAAGCGAACACTTGTTTTTATGCCTACAAGAAAATTGCTTTTGTAAAAGCCAGTTCTGCAAAGGGTGAACATTACGGTTTTAATGTACACCTCTCCATCATGTATGAGTGTGTTAAGCTCAGCATTTTCACAGGCGTCCTGCGAGACTACAGCCCTGCAACATACACAGATTACAATGGTAAAAAATACAGGCCCCTTTACAAAAGGTCTGCATCAGCGGAAACGACAACCTCGCATAAACATTAACTGACATTCATAATTGCCCATTTGGCTTGAGGCTGGATGAATTACCATTAGAAACAGATTAACACCAACATCAACAATGTTTTTATGATGTGTCTACTCTATAAATTTTGATAAGGGTGTCAAGATTGCAAATGTAATGAGTAAAGTCTGCTTTTCATCTTCTCGTCTCAGCGTGAGGCTAGAAGGGAAAGCTCAGGAATGAATGTGGACGGGATTGAACTGGATGCTGCAGTGATTTTCAGTCTATAGCACATTCTTGAGTCTATCATCTTGGGCTTAATGACTAGCACGGAAGACTGGCTTAGCAACCAAAGCACTGCGAACACATCAGTGGAGAATAATACAACGCTCCGATTCAAACGATGAGAAATGATGAGTTCCAACACTTTGATGTTCCTTCTCTCATTTTAATGGCTGCTTTTATTCACATACCTTCATTAACGACGGTAATGAGCGCTTATGTGCGTGTGGATGAAAGGCGTATGCTTCTGAAGAGACAAAGACGCACTGAATCCTAGACAAAGTTTCTGACATTTGCAAACGGCAAAACATGCAGCCTTTGCATTTGTGTGTGAACCAGTCATTCATTTCCGCCTGAGAGAATCGAAAACCCGTCATCTAGTCTTCATTGTGTATGTTCTGTGAGTATATTAGTATTTCCCAAAAGAGCTGACATGAATTTATGTTCTGCATCTTCAACGTTCAGGTGTTTCTGCTGTAGTTTCTCTCTGTGTGTGTGAGTGTGTATGTGTTGTCTGTGCGCCACTGCAGGAACATGTTGAGCAGAAATGACAATTAAACTGCTGTCCCCAGTCACTTCTCACTGCAGCAAACAGATGACAGTATAATTATAAATCTGTCATTATTTTTGTGTATGTGTTTTTGTCTTCAACTTTCTTTTTTAATATTTCCACCCTGCCAGTGAGCTTTAGTGATATATGGAGCCGTTTTGTATTCTGGCACTACTTGAATAATGCAAACTGACTACAAACGTGAGATAAAAATATCTGTTTTAAATAGAGACATTGACTGAATTGAACTGTGGCGTGGAGTCAACTCAAGGGCAGCTTTGATTGTTTGCCATTGCTAATTGAGATCTGTAATGCACAGTAATTTAAAAACATCCCGGAACATTGAATGTGAGATAAAAACAAACAGGCACAATGATATTGAGATGTATTTATTGTGAAGCACTGGTAATGCTCACACACACACACATTTGCTCTCCAGTATAACCGTCTGTAATGGTCATAAAGGCTAATGTGTCTTGAGAGCATGAATATTTAATGCCACCTCTCACATTCTCTAGGCATACACACACTGCAAATGCATTGCGTAAACAACGCACACACTCACACATCCACTTAGATGCACACACACATCAAAGATTTCCAATAGCAAATCAAATAACAGTGGCTTTGCGAGTGAGTCAAACTGAATGGTTGAGATTTCCTTAAAAATTCAGGTTGTTTGTATGGTAGCCTCTGTATGTGTGTGAGTGTGTTTATCTTGTTGAGCGAGGGGATATGTTGTATTGATTTGTAAGAGCAATGTGGTTTCTCTGTTATCTAAACTTTTCCAGCATGGCCTGTGGGCTTCCTGTCTGTCCAGCTGCTCTTTACTCACACACTTTAGTCTCCCTCTCTCTCTCAATAGCAGGATTATGATGACTAAGTCTGTACTTGGTGAGGATAAGTCTCTGTTTTGTTTCTTTGATAGTTTGAGGATAGATGAGGAGTTTTGGCTTTTTGATCCCAATGTTTCAAATGTTTGATTTAGATTAGTAGTGTTAACTTGGTTGCAATTGCATCCATTCATAGGTCCATCCAAATAAGAGACTTGGTGTATTTCGAGCTGGTTATAATTAAAAGTTCTGTTTTATGCTTTATTTTTAATGTAATGTTTATTCAATATAAACTCTCATAGTTCCTCCCTGGACCACCTGGCCACAAGGAGGACAGACTAAGAACATTATTTAACATACAGTATAATTGGCAAAATAAACAGTTTATTGCCTTTCTTTAACCATAGATAGTATTACAGGATTGGTAAAATCCAATATCTGTCTGTCTGTCAACAGTATCTGAAGAGTTTTTAAAATCAAATTTAAGACTTTTTAAGACCTGCACAAATAAAATAAATACTGTATGTACACACAGGTAAAGCCTATACAAACTTTAGAAAAAACAAAACAAAAACATATATCCCAGATTATTTATTTGATTATTGTGCTGATACTATGTATATACTGAATGTGTTAAATAATATTTTTAATCTTTCCTTCCTGTGACAGGGCAGACCTGGGAGAAGCAACAAAAGTTTACATTGAATTAAAAGCTGGATCTAGTTTATTGTGCAACCAAAATACCAAAAAGCTATGCCTAATACATACCATTTAAATATAGCAGCCTGGGACTCTTATTTCTTATGCTTTACTACTTTCAGCGGCTCTCTAAAAAAGATTAGGGAGATATAATATGCACTCTACAACCATCCGCAACAGTGCCACGTCCTGACTTTGAATGTGCAGCGCTCACATTAATTTAATTAAATCATAGCCTTTTGAATTTTAATAATCACATTAGGCCATATTGCGATTGCTGATTTTCTGTCTGCAAATTTAAAACATCCTAAAATGTTAATTAAGACTGTCTATCTGTCTGCCTGTCTATCTATAGGCCAATTCACACTGCACCAACAGATGCCAACCATAACCAGATTATAGTATCTATGTGTGTGTCTATCTCTGTTCATATACCGTGTATCAGTAATACTGACCAAATTCAGCCCTAATTCCAGACATTCCAAGAATGCATTGCGTCAAACTCAAAGGTGTGAGAAATGTTGATTAGAAATAAACAATTCATTCCATATTAAAAATAAAATTGAAAATAGTGCAGTTTAATTGAAACAGATTATTCTACACAATATTTGTGTGTGCAAGGTATTGTATGCGTCCTATTTTAGCGGCTTTACTGAAATCAATATTACTTCTATCTTCTGCTCTCTCTCTTTATTACACAAACCCAGTGACTAGGGGCCTAAACAACAGCCAAACAAATCCGGTGCTTGTCACTACACACAATCAGTGCACAAACACACACAGACATGTTATTAATGCAGCTTATAGCATTGATTTTATTTATAATCGCTCATCTCATTTTTTTTTCAGTAATCCTTTCAAATGACGCAGGAAGATGGGAAAATGGAGCGAGACTAAAAAAAGAAGGGCTGCTGAGAGAGGTAGAGTGTTTTTGGTAGAGGAACAGTGAGGTGAGTGAGTCATCTGCAGTCAAGTGTATCAGAGCGAGGGGCCTGTCATGGGACCATCCCTACGACTCAGGCATAAATGCCTCAAATCGTGCTGATATCTCTGAGGAGGGAGAGGCTGGGCTGTTTCATTCTGATGCCTCCAAACACCCCTTCTCTCCAGCCAGTGCTTGCTGAATCTTTAGTGAATCTACAGGCTGTCTTTGCTAAGGCCGACATGTAATTCCCTTCAGACACCCTCAGAGAGATAGGCAGGTGGGAGGAAGAGAGGCCTTCTTCTATTAAGATTAAAGGGTAGTCTCCTTCACTCTTGCTGGCAGTTTGAGCTGTTCACTGACGCCCAGGGCAACGAAAACCTCCTTTCCACATCCACGGGTGGATTTTAAATATATCATGTGAGTCATGATTTTTTCACATGTTTACAACTCAAACAGATTTTCTAGAAATGATAACTGTTTCTCATGGAATATAGCATGAATATGTTGTTAGAAGAACAAAGTGGATGTTGAGGTTTTCTGCTTATTTTTTATTGAATATAATGAGTTCTCATTGCTGGAGTGCCGGAGCTAAGTGGCCATTCATCAGCCATGATGAAACTGTCATAATTGGCCTTGTTTCTTGCTCATTTATTTTGAGCAAGTTCTTAAAGTTCGTATTAAAAGAACTGAGATTTGTTGAAGTATGTGAAATATCCCATAATGACCCAGTGTCCCATATTCCATTTCATGCTACTGACAGCACCAATCAACCTAAAACAATCTGTCTGTTACTGACCAGAGAAAGTATTCACATCAAAGGAACAGTTAACTGGGAATTTTTTTTTTTTTTAAGAAATATTGTTAAAAAGACTCCTATTTCAAATAAATGCTGTTTTTTTTAACTGCCATCAAAGAATCCTGAAAATCTGTATTACAGTTTCCACAAAAATATTATAAGAATTATTTCTTGAGCAAGTGATTTCTGAAGGATCATGTCACTCTGAAACCTGATGTAATGGCTGCTGAAAATTCAGCTTTGCCATCACAGATTTTTTTTTTTTAACATATTCAAATTTGTCTGAAAACAGTTATTTTAAATTGCAATAATATTTCACAATATTACTGTTTTTATAACTGTTTTTAATGTATTTTTGATCAAATAAATGCAGCCTTGGTGAGCCTAAGAGACTTGCCGACACCAATGAGAAATAAAGACCATGGCTATCAAGGAAGATTTTCAAGGCAAGAATTTTATGAATAATGACTTAAATTTCAGTCTCTTCCTCAAATTTTAATACGGCTCCAGAGCACTTGGTATATAGTACACAGAGTGTTTTATCATGCATTTTTGTCCTTTAAATGTCCCCATCCACTTTCATTGTATGAAATAAAGCAGTGTGACCTCTCTTAAAAAAATAGCTACTTTAGTGTTTTGCCAAGAAATAAAGTCATACAGGTCTGGAACGACATGAGGGTGAGTAAATAATAATGACAATATTCATTTTTGGGTGAACTGTCCCTTTAAAATAGCCAAGTTGTATTTAAATTCCCCCCGAAAAAATGATGGCATCTTATTTTTATCTAAATTTTATTCCTTTCTCCTACAGGCTGTTTTTGTGCTTACCAGACATCTTCAGCATCCACATCACACTCGGCCCCAAACTGGCAAATGTCACAGGTGGACGTCTCCTTCTGTCCATTCTCCGCCGAACCCTCGTTCCCTGCTTGGATACATAAAGATGAGACAAGTCAGCATAAGCTACCAAAGGTCTGACAAATATTACTTGGGTCAAGATGAGCAGGCAATCACAGTCTGTCTCTTTCTCCCACACAAACATTCATAAATAGATGGAGAGATGGAGGGAGAGACAGAGGACAGACATAATTCTCATTCAGTTTTTGTCTCTGGCTCTCACGAGAAGTTCAAATCCCCCACTGATCTTTCTTCAGCCTCGCCCCTCATTTCATCATGATGAGTTCTGATTTGCCGCTCCTGCTCCCCGGCGATAGAGGCTTCCCAGGAGCCGAAGCTTAAAGCCCCTCGCTATCGCATATCTGCCCTCATCAGTGGACGGGGAAAAGCAATCCCGTACGCCATGGAATTTAAATTACGTCTCCTCCTCGGAGGATCATTGTTCCCCTTTGGATCCTGACCCTCCATTATGAGGTGCTATTTTTAAAACTTAGACCGCAAAGACAGAGAGATGAGAAAAGAAAGGCAGGCAGATAAAAGTAAGAAAAGATAGAACAAGAACAAATAAAATATACTGCACTTCTGTGCAAAGAACAATGTTTAAGTCACAGGTGTTTTTAGTCACTGTTCTGCTATATTGATTTTTTCTTTTTTTAAATTTTGGTGTAGATGACAAAAACAAATGCAAACTTTGCACTGACACCATGTCCTTTCATGAATCAAAAATTAAATTAATCTCAGTGTTTTTGGTCCGTGTACCTTCGGATAATTCGTTTTTTGATTTAATATTGAAATCTGAAAAATGAAAAAAAACGCCACCTTTTTCGTTTTTCATTTGTTCAAACAAAACGAAAAATCAAGAATTCGGCTTCATTTTTCGTTTTTACTTTCAGGGACAGAAAAGGGATAAACTACTTGAATATTCGATCTCTACAAGTGGGCGGAGTGAAACGCCCCTCTCCGCTGATTGGTCTACCAAACATTACAACATAATAATAGTCATAAAAACATAATAAAAGTCCTCCGCTACTATGTATTCTTAAAGTGTTTATTTCTACTACATTTGATCTCTTTCTTCAACAAACAGCCAGATTAAGGAATGGCTTGACACAAACAATACCGAGGCAGAGCCTAGACAGAGATTTCTTTTGTGTAGGCTTAAATTCTGCAACCTACCCCTGAAATCTCATAAATATTAATTTAATTCGTACCTGCACACACAACTACCTACTAGCCTACATCTTTGGCACGGCCGCCTGATTTATTATAGCTAACCACCCTGCTGAAAAAAACAATAGAACCCTGCCCAAAACACAATAGAAAATGTAATGGATTTAATGGTTATGATGGGAATTGTATTGGTGTTAATGGAAACTATAGTGGTGTCTACTGGTATGTGATAGATTCTATTGGTGGGATGTTAAATCCTATTGAAAATGCCCAAAACACACTACAAAAGGAATTTTGTAATGGTTTTACTGGAAAAAGCTAATGGTTCATAATGGTATTTTAATGTAAACCACTGGAATTTCTGTGATGGTTTCTAATGGGCTTCTATTGTTTTTTTTTTTTTTAGTAGGGCACCTATTAAAATCTGTGTGGCAAAACTGCGCAACGTATGGGAAGCCAAACAACCCAAAAGTGGGAGAAACAGTGCGATATTAAAGAGTTTGCGCCGCGCTGTCCTGTCATAGGCTCAATGGACCGAGCGGCACGACCGACTCTACAGCGCAGGGAGGACGTGTTTGCTAGCGCCACCGAACTGACAGCGCAGCGCGAACATAAGAAGTTCGTATTTTTCCCTGCACGTTAACATAATGAAGATCAGTATTAAGTTAATAACCCTAAAATAAATGCAGTGCAAAATTCAAAATACATCATATTGAATTTACATACAATTTACAATTTTGAAAAGAGTTTGTTTTTAAATCAATTAATTAAATTTTATTTATTTATTTATTTAATATGTAGCGTAGAGAAAAGCCTGACAAACGTAGCCATTATATAAAATTGCACTGTTAAAGTTAAAGAACATTACCTTGGATGTTCCCTGGTCTTTAGAGACCAAAAAAAAAAAAATAAAATAAAATAAAAAAATTCCCTGGACCACAAAAAGCAAGGGTATGTTTGCAGCAATAGCCAACATTGTATGGGTCAAAATTGTCAATTTTTTCTTTTATTCCAAAAATCATTAGGATATTACTGTAAGTAAAGATCATCCATGAAGATATTTTGTAAATCCCCAAATAAATCAAAACTTAATTTTTGATTAGTAATATATGCTAAGAACTTCATTTGGACAAAAGCGATTTTCTCAATATTTAGATTTTTTTTTTTTTTTTTTTGCACCATCAGATTCCAGATTTTCAAATTCAAATTTTTTGGTTGTTTGGCTTCCCATACAACGCACTGCAGCGCGGGAGATTGTATTAGCGCAGACCACTATAAATGTATTTATTCGTGTTAAAACCATGGCTAATTTTAGTAAGGGAACATGGAAACTCAGAGAGAATATTAGATGCGTTGATGGTGGTGAAATTATTACCGACATTAAAACACGTTATTAACATCAACAGCCGGAGTGCTGATGTCTTTTCAGGGCATAGCTGTCCGTCAATTATGATAATTTGCATTTAGCCGCAAACATGAGGTGTGAGCACCGAGTTCACCTTCAAATCATGACGTCAAATTCACATTTCACTAAAACAGCACCATGGAGGAACAAATAGTCCCATGCCAGTGGGATAACAATATGATTTGCTATAAAGTGCTCTGTGAATAAAACTCAAAATAGAAAAATAGCTAATAGATGTGATGTGAAGGTAAATTACACAAAGTCATATCTTGTCATATCTGTCATATTATTTAGGTTCCTCCATTGTCCAAAACGTAGCGTATTGTCTAAAACAAAAGTTATGACTCTGTGTACGTTCACATACATTGATACTGGTCTGCGCTTCACTACAATACATTTTCCCCGCGCTGCAGTGCGTCGCGGCTTTGCCACACAAATTTTGATAGGTGGCTATATAATAAAACAGGCGGTGTGCCAGAGGACTGAAAGGTTCTGCCTCGGTACGGTTTGTGTCAAGCCATTGGTTAATCTGGCTGTTTGATGAAGAGAAAGAGACCAAATGTAGCAGAAATAAACATGTTAAGAATCTGTAGAAGCAGAGGACTATTATTATTATTTTTAAGGACTATTATTATGTTGTAATGTTTGGTTGACCAATCAGCGGAGAGGGGCGTTTCACTCCGCCCACTTGTAGAGATCGAATATTCAAGTAGTTTATCCCTTTTCTGTCCCTGAACGTAAAAACGAAAACTGAAGCCGAATTCTTGATTTTTCGTTTTGTTTGAACAAATGAAAAACGAAAAATGTGGCGTTTTTTTCATTTTTCAGATTTCAATATTAAATAAAAAAACGAATTATCCGAAGGTACACGGACCGTTTTTGAATGCCAAACTGTTTTAATTGAGCAATATCACCTGAGAGTGCTGTTGTCCTGAATATTTAGATATTTATACAATAGTTTAATGATCTGTCAGTATTAATAGTATAATATTAAAAAAAGCTAATATTAAGTAACTTGCATTTTAAACACAATAGTGCCAGTTATAGTGCTCTAAATTAGTAATTTTTAGCGCCAAAATGAAAACAGTTACAGAATCAACTGTTGTGTCTCGTTGCTGCATCATTCAGAATTCACAGTTCATAGTTATGTTTTGTCTTGGAGTTATTATTTTAATTTAATAATTTAAAAAAAAAAAAAAAAACTCTTAAAGTCAACCACTTGTTTTGTTTAAGAACAAATCAGTGTTTTGAATGAACCGCTTGAGAGAATAATTCAAAGACTTAATAATTAAAAAAAAAAAAAAAAAACTTGTCGACAACCTACTGTCATAGTAATGTAATATGCAGAAAGAGTCACTAAAAAATACTGTCTGGAACATGCAAAAAAGACAAAAAATTTAAAATCAAATCAATGGGAAAAAAGTAAAATAAATGCTTGTTCTTCTAAAACTATGAGTATAAGGTCATTTTTATTTTTTATTTTGTTAACGTGAACACAACGGCTAACATTAACTTTACAAGCATGTACTAATAGATCAAGCTTTGCTCTAAACACATCTCATGTCCAGCATCATGACCGGATCTGATTACCCAGCACCCAGCGTCTCCCTGAGGTGTGGCTGCATGGACCCAAGGGTGTAGAAATGAGAAACGTGTCGGAGGGAAGGGGCAGTAACAGTTATCTCCATCTCCCGGTTAGACGGACCCTCTGAATCGATTTTCCCTGACCAGAAACACAGTCGATCACCAACCCCCTCTGTTTCATCTGCAAAAAGATCCTGCTTCTGACCCTGTTTATGAATATCTACGCTGTGTGCGAAAACCCAAGGTCAATGCTTGATTTAATATATCTGTTTTTTTGTTTTTTTTTGTGGATAATGTCTACAGAAATCTAAAGTCTTGTAGTCTTCTTGTTGTTAATGAAGAATCTTTAAAGTGCTTTTCATGTATAATGCAAAGACATTTAAGGTTATGAAACATTCAAATGTAGCAATCTGAGCACACACTGAGCAGAGGAATAGGTTTTGCTGTAAATGCTGTGGAAGGAAAGGAGATACTCAAATGAACAGAAGACAGATGGTGAGTGTCCAAGAAAATGGCTCTTAATGGGACAAACCTACTTGTGCAGAAACTAAGGAGAAAGGTGGGGGTGGATTTAGGGCACAACATGGGCTGTCAGACAGATGATGAATGAAGCCACCCATCTCCTGCACAGTGTATGGAAACTGACCTTCACAACAAATATGTAGCAAGAATGAGCGTAGCATTCCAGTCTGGGTCAGAGAAGCTGTATATGAACTGAGATCACATGTGAAGTGAAAATAGCACCAAGAGACTATATAGAAAATATTTTCTTAACTATATATAATATATAATAATAACTATATATATGTTTTTAACGGTAACACTTTACAATAAGGTTCATTAGTTAAACATTAGTTAATGTATTAACTAACATGAACTAACCATGAGCAATACATTTGTTACTGTATTTACTAATCTTCGCTAACATTAGTTAATAAAAATACAGATGCTCATTGTTAGTTCATGTTAGTTCACAGTGCATTAACTAATGTTAACAAGATTTTAATAATGTATTAGTAAATGTTGAAATTAATATTAACAAAGATTCATAAACGCTGTATAAGTGCAGTTTATTATTAGTTAATGTTAACTAATGTAGTTAACTAATGAACCTTATTGTAAAGTGTTACCTTTTTAACTATATATATATATATATATATATATATATATAAAATGTTTCCTAGTTTTAGCTAAATCACTGGAACAAATTTATAAATGTTGTGTTCCAGAATAACTATTGTTTTGCACATGTAGTGTGTGAAAAAGCACAAGAAAGGCATAAGATAAAAACATACACATCAACAAAAAACATAAAAAGATCAAAATCATAAACAGATAAATAAATACTTTCTAACCCCATTATCAATTCTTATTTTGTTTATTTTTAGTGCATAATTGAATATTAAAAAGACAAATTCTCTGAAAACCTCAAGAGTCCTATTATCTAACAGATATTATCTAACTTAGCTTTGCTTATAAATATGATTGTTCTACAGAGTACATTATTTTTACCCCATTTGCACAAAATAAATTGTTTTGTTTCATATATAAGCATGAGATGGAAATGAATTCCACTTGATTCTTTTGAGTGGTATTTATCGCAATGCACACAATGACTGAATGGATGGATGGATGATACTGTAACTCCAGGGTCATCTAGTGAAAAGCAGCTCAGATTAACACACACACACACACACGCACACACACACACACACACACACACACACACACACACACACACACCATTTGTGAAATGGAAGGGGTTTTGAACATCACAGTTAAACAGTTGCGTAAAAAAAGAGAATAATGAGAAAGCTCTCCCTGTACTCCAAAAGGTCAAATTATATCATGTGTATTATTTTGCATTTTGAAGATACAATGTTACTATAATGCAATGTTGTATTAGTCTACAATAATAAAAAAAACAACAACATGCAATGAAAGAAAAGCCTGCATCCATAACTCCCAGAAGAGATGCCACCACACAAGAACATGCTGAGCTCTTAAGGGACACAAAGGTCAAGTGAATCTCTACAGATGGAGAGGACACATTACATCTTTGAATCAATAGAGAATGTAGGAAGCATAATGCTTACAGCGGAAAGATGATATCCTGAAAGAGGATCTTTGAATTTCCACTGATCTCCATGAGCTAATGATGCCGCTTCTACATGGTGAATGTGACATTTACACATGAGCCACAAAATCATCTTACTTTCTCAAGAGAATCTCCAGAGTGATGAAAATTGCCTTGTTCCTCCTTTTGTATTGCAGTAATGTGACATTTTTTTTCTGGCAATGATTTCTAAATTTATGGAATGATGCTATGGGTGTTTCAACACATTGCTTATGGCTTTTTATATGGTGCACTGTTTGTCACAAAGTGTTTGTGCCACAAAATTAGGGATGTGCTTTAGCAATCGACTAGAGCTCATATTTTTGATGGATGATTTTGTAGTTGAATACTCTAACATATATTTTAAAAATCATGGTTAATGAAAGGTTCATATTTTGGTTTTGGGAGTCCCCAACAAGAGGTTGACATGCATGCAAGGTCAAAAAACACTTTCATTGTCTTATAATATGCATTTATTTTTACCTAATTTGCTTAATGACTCCCAAACGATTCACTCAACGATTAATTTTTTCCAAACTCCTCCTTTGCGTGACTCTAATCTGCGGTGATTGGTCCGATTGGTCAGTTTCATTTCCATTTCATCATGCCTGTAATGCCTGATAAAGCAGTGTTTGTGAGCACAGTGCTGCTTTGTGTACAGCGTTACCGGGGAAATAGCTATTTTTACCGCTCCAAAGCAGCGCCTAGTGGCAAAGAATTAATTTTCATTTTCATTCAAGGAGAAACGACCAACAGGTGGGTGGGCAATATGCTAAAGTTTTATGTTGACATCAACATGAAACGGCTTGGGATTCGTTTTAAAACGACTCGTTTCAATGATTCAGAGTCAACTCTTTCTTTTGAGAGACAATAACTTTATACACGGTGCAAAGTTTCAGATTTAAAACTTTGCAGGATGTTTTCATTCACTTAGAGCTGTGTTACAAAATGCATGAAAGGTCATTTTCAAAAATCCATAATAGGGGCACTTTAAAAATGTAAATAATGTCTAAACATTTTGTAAGGATGTATATTTTGACATATGACCTGCAAACTTGTCCCATAAATAAGGTACCAGGCTCTCAATGCTCTAATCATGTGGTCATCAACTAAGCCTTCGCCACATTGGGTCCATTAAAGCCTACTTCACACAAATAAGGCTGTTTGAGTGTCCCAGTGCCATTGGGAAAAGCATGTTGTAAAACCCCTTTGGCACTTTGCCTCTTCTATCCACACCTGACAGCATAGAAGACATTGCCAATGACCCATTTGCGCATGTAATTACAGCAATCCGCTCACGACGGTGGCGCAGAGCGAAGGTGTCTAATTTTGTGGAGTGCTCCCGAGGCCCTTTTCTTCCACTGGTTGACAGCTTTTGGAGAGCACTTTGAAAGCCAGATGAGGGTTTGAATTGGCAAGAGAAGTAAGAGCCAATGTGTGAAATTCAGGAAAGAAGGCCCGAAACGGGCTGCCCCTCTTTGAGGGATTAGGGAAGAAGAATTAGGAAAGGAATTAGGGCTTAAAACTTCATTTTTTCCAGCTTTGACCAGATTAAGTGCTGCTCACTGAAAGTCTTCCATTGAGCGCTAAAAGACCCAGCAGAAGATCTACGAATCGGTTTCACTCTGGGTCATTACACTGCAACCGTGGGTCAACCGTGTAAAATAAACACACATACATTTAACATACCACTCAGAAAGAATCACATATACTGTCCATTAGATGTACACCCAATACATAAGAACCATTTCACTAGCATTTGATACAGCTGTACCGTTTCTAAAGCTCTCCATTATTCTCCCACGAGAAGTGCTGCGAGGTTCAGAGACTCTTACATTCACACACAAACTAACACGTGTGCTGATCTCCGGCTCTGACTATGATCTGCCCCGATGGCACCCATAATAACACTCGTGATGGAGCCGCTCTCAGATATATAATGGAAGAAGAGTGCAGGAGAAGGAAAAGAGATGAAGAGTTGAGGATGACGAGAAATGAGAGGAAAACAAAATGGCGTTTGTGGTATGTAGCACGGAGAAAGAATGAAAGAAACAAAACAACAAAGTAAACACGACAATGACGGAGAGCGTTCAAAAACAGATGAATGATGAGAGACATAAACAGAGACCAAGAGAGACAAAAACACAAAGGGACAGAGAGAAAGAGACAGAAAAAAAAACATCTCCAGCAGCTAAGCGGTCGATGGGCAGTCAATAAAGTGTCACTTTCTGCAAGCTAAGAAGCCGGCCTTGATGAGGGGATCTGACCAGGATCGAGGCTGAAATGAACATTCGCATTAGTGGCCACAGCAACTAGTGCTTTACCCACTGAATGACCTTCCCTAAACCACAATCTCACATTAGACTCTTAAGATGACCTAGATTAAAAATAAAAGCGTTTTGTAAGGATTTCTTACATGCCTAGCTGTGGAAAAAGACTGCTGAATTTTGAGGCTTTGAAGAAAGACAGGCTCCCTGCATATTTCTGCTAGATTTAACTCCTTCATAATACTGTTGTGTTGAAAAATAACAGACTGGAACTAAAATCAATTTTCTTAAATGCTAGTGAATTTAGGCAGAGATTTGCAAAATATTAGTCTTAAAAATAAATGGTCTTTATTTCCATTGAAGGCTCCATGAAGAACATTTAGCGTTCATGGAATCTTTCCATCGAGCAGTATAAAAAGATTCTTTGGATTATTAAAATGTTCATTACACTAAGAAAAAAGTTTCTTTGGGGAACCTAAAATGGTTCTTCTATGGCATCACTGCAGAAACCTCCTGTTGGAACCTTTATTTTTAATAGTGCATTAAACAATGTTGTTAAATTATTAGTGTTTTTAAATATTAACTTGAATTAAGCATTAAACGAAGGCAAGGAAATAGATGAAAATGAGCAAAAGTTAAATATTCAATATCTACAAAAAATAATGCAATATACAAAAAAATATATATGTTAGACAATAACCATAATGGTACCAATAAATGCATAGTGCATTCCTAAATTCTGTATCTTAAAAAATGTATATTGATAAATCTGGAATTTGAACAAACATGCAGTTCATTTTGTAAGTCCACTTACAACATTTTGTTTTCTTTTTAATGATATGAATAAAACATTTGATGTAGATTTACATAAAATATTACATGATTTATATCAAATACTCTTTAAGCCCCCCATTAAATTCTCCTTTCTTCTAGCAGTGGATTGTGACTGTCCGAACAGCAAGATCCTGGCACCTTGTCTTTCCATCTAAACTCCCAGACACCGTGGGGTGGCACAGAGAGCAGCTGAAATGTTCCAGCACTGTGGGTGCCAGTCTTTGCCATCGAGCCCCGCTAATCCCACTGGCACCACAGTGACAATCTTTCACTCCAGTTTTACCCGCTGATCTTTAGAAAAGATCCAAATCAGCAGAGCAAAGCAAGTTGCTGGTAAACAAGAGCGAGGCTATTCCAGAGAGGACTGCATAAAATATGACAGAACTAGTTTAATATGTTCTCTTACATAAAAATGCTATGTTTCATTCACTTTGTTCTGATTGTCTATTTATAAAAGAGCAATGTTATTTTCCCTGAAGCAGATCTTATGAACTCATTTGACGATGAATGATTTAGTAAGGACGACGTGAGATTTTCCACCTCAGTAGAACAACTAGTTTTTTTTGTTTTTCTGTTTCAAGTTAAAGGTCATTTCTCAACTCAAAGGAATATGGATTCATTGCTTAGAGACCTAAACCAAATTTAGATATTGGCCTTTAACAACATGTGCCCACCAGGGACCATGTAACACCCAACAGCCAATGCACAAATGAAAAGCAAATGAAAACAAATGAAAGCATTTTCACAAGAGATTTTCCTACTTCAATTTTCCTACGTTCCAACTTCTACCTACAATCTCACGTCAGTGAGGAGAACCTTTACACATTAGAATTAAGTGAATCGACTTGAAGGTACCTTTACTAAAATGCACATAAAAAAAAAAAAATTAAATTAAAATGAAAAAGATACATTTAAAAAAATTATATTTAAAAAATATACCTATAAGCTAAAAAGTAAAAATAGCCTCAAAATACAGTATACATATACAGCAGAAGAAATATATAAAGGTTGTGAAAAAGAAGAGCCTTAAAACAAACTGTTTAAAAAATACATTTACCAAAATAATAATAATAAAAAGAGCCTTAAAAATCAACTTTTTAAAATACATCTTTGCAAAAAAGCAAAAAAAGTAAGCTAAAAGAAACTAAAAAAGATACATAAAAACATATGTACATAAAAAGATCCTTAAAAATCAATTATTTAAAAAGATACTTTATCTTGTGCATGTATATGAACAATACATGTATTTCTCTAAAATTCTTTAAAAGGATTGTTATTTTCTTTAAAGCAGGACATTTTCAAGAAATGGCTAAAAACATATCTCTTCCATCTACACTTGACCCTCTAAGACTAGCACTCTCTATTCTATTTCTATTTAATCTACTTGATTTCTTTTTTATTTCTTTAAATAAAAGTGACTTTCTAACACTTGCACTCCCTAATCTATTTCTATTCTACTACTTGTTTTCTTTTTCTTTTAAAAATGGACCCTCTAACACTAGCGTTCTCTTTTCTTTTTCTATTCTATCTACTTGTTTTCTTTTTATTTATTATAAAAAACAACAACTGAAAAACCCTTGCTATGTGTACTGTGTTAGACTAACCGAGACTTGCCACAGCACTTACATATTGTTGCTCTTTTGTTGGTTTTGATTGCTTCTGTTGTCCTCATTTGTAAGTTACTTTGGATGAAAGCATCTGTTAAATGACTAAATGTAAGTGTAAATGACATAAGCAAGGTCTAACACTTGTTTTAGTATACTGATTGATTGACTGACATGTGAATAGGCAGTCTTTCACTATCTAGGTGCATTAGCATTACGCTATAAATGTGAATGTACTCACATATTTTTCACACACAATGCAGTTTGATTGATCTGATCACTTTATACCCCAGTGGCATCTGTATTTAGAGCTAACCACTTGTGATCAGATCACGCGAAGCTCAAAAATACCTACATTTTTAACAAGATCTAAGTCAGAAAATCACTAGTCTTCTAAACCAGCTGCAAACGTTTTAAGAAACTGGACAACAAATGCTAACACTTATGCTTCTAGCCATAAATAAGCCCTACCATGTTACGGGCATCAACAAAGAAATGTGAACATATTTTCCATTCCAAAACACCTCCAGCTCAAGCACAAACTCCAGACTCAAGCCCAGCGGAGCTCCTCTTTGCTCCTTTACACTTTCTATTCAAAGACAGTCAAACAAACCAACAACCTCAGCGGATTTTGCAGATGCATCCCAGGATAAATGAGCCTTTAAGAATTGAAAGCTCTATAAACAACCAAGCCCTTAGATGTTTACATTTCAAACACCAAGGTTTGTCTCCAAGGAGTTCAGGCTTAGCTAGTTCCAGTAATTTGGAAGCTAGAGACTGCTGTTATGATGGGTATTTCTGCACCGCTGAGGGTTGATGCTTTACTGATTTTAACCAGAACGGATTGCAGTAGGTTCGGTTTTAGTGGCACTCAAGAAATGAAGCTCACTATTGTCAGAAAATAGTGTCCTCGTAAGATCCACGACCGGAAAGGGATTAAACTCCTCATAGATGTCGCTGCTGAAAAACGAGTCTATTTTCCCAAGTTACTGTAAAAATGCCTCTAGTGTTCCCTTCTGTCTCCGTCTTATCTTTCTCTCCATACGTTACGTTTTCTTTCTCATCTCCTGGACTGTAAATCTCACTATGCTATGTTGATATAATTTATTCTGTCTATTGGCAGAAGGAATTCAAACACCTCTTTGTGTGTGATTTCTGTTCGGCTCTACTGTATGGATATAAGCCAAAATGAACTCTGCTCTTTTCTTTCACTTTCTCTTGTGACCTTGAGGCCATTTTGCCACTTCCTGCCACGGCTCATCAATCACAATGTCTCCTGACCCGTCTAGTGCGCTAATCTCCATATAATCCCACCATTACCGTGAACGGCTCATCTTTTTGTGTCTAGTGTGATTCCTGTTCATCCTCTCTGCCACTTTCCCATTCTCCCCAGCCTGCCTGTATCATTATATTGTATTTCCCAAAATAAATTTTAATAGAAATCCCCTTCTGCTCCAAGGATGACCCACATTAAAACAGTACATTTATTTCTGAGCGACAGAAGGTTCACGTAGCCCCCAGTACACCTTTGTCTCATTTGATTCAGCGCTTTCCACGTTTGCCTGAGATTTACATTTCATCTGCAAAGACCCTGACTATATTAATAACTCCGGAGGTATTTGTCAGAGCTCGGAACGAATCGCGAATGAGTAGATGCTGCCTTAAAATGATTGCATTTTCCCTCTTGTTGGGGCTGGAAATAGCTTAGTCTCTGAAATGGTTTGCTACAAAGACAACAAGGGCGAATCTATGTCTTGTTTGTGATAAGAACAAAAGTGGAATATGAAGTCATTTACATTTTCAATGTTATTTTCAATTTTCATACATTAAGGAAGCACTAAATCCTTTTTTTATTCTGCTTTTCTCTCAGCTGTGGAGAATAACGATACAGAAAAAGTGGTTTGAATTTACTTGATTTAATCATGCATAGTGTTCCACACAAATCAATTAATTTACATCAACGGATTTTTTCCTTCTTTGTTTAGTTCAATAATTCTTTGTCAGAAAACATCATTTGTTCATTCAACATAACGGAATAAAATGATTTTTAGTGACCATATTAGCAGTCCCAACATGATTTATGTCTGCCCACGGCATGATCCATTCATTTGTGTCGCATTACTAGGTACTACCAATTGACCATTTACCAACTAGAAAGAGGATTTTATCATGTTAAACAGTAGAATAAAGAAACATTCAGGACCCCATCTTTATTAGAAATGCTTATAATAAATAAAATTGTAACTGGACATTAAAGTCTTCCCTAGTGAAAAAATAGTATACTTAAGTACAATTTATTCGTATGTACTTTAGTATAACTAAATATATTTGTGGCACACTATAAATTGGTATACTTAAAGTCTGCAAAACTGGAAGTAATTTTGTACTAAATGCATTTTAGTTGTGCAAAAGCAGTGCTGAAGTTCAACTAAAGTTGTATTAAATATACTTTTTTGTTCTAAAGTGGACCAAGTATACTTAAGTACACTTTAAATATCCACTCATTTAATTTTTGAAACGGAGAATTCATTCAGCATAAACTTCAAATGTATTTTATTACTTCAAACTTCACTGTAAGAGTGTTGAACATACATTAATATTACACTAATAACAAACTGAGGTCATACTATCCCTTACTTTTAGTGACTTTAAAATGCATTGCAATGGCATTCCAAGTAAACTTGAAGTGTGCTAATGGGACAATATTGTGTGCTTCTAATGCAATAAATCAACCTTTATAAATAATGGCAAAGCTTAAAGGGGTCATATGATGCTTTTTTAAAGATCATTATTTTGTGTATTTGGTGTAACAGAATATGTTGACATGCTTTAATGTTCAAAAAACACATTATTTTTCAAATACTGTACATTATTGTAGTTCCTCTATGCCCTGCCTCTCTCAAATGCGTCGTTTTCTACAAAGTCCCTCCTTCCAACAAGTGCAGTCTGCTCTGATTGGCCAACTGACCCAGTGCATTGTGATTGGCGAACACCGCAAGCACTCGTCGGAAATGTAATGCCTCTTTCCATAATCGCGAGCTTCATCTTTCAAAATAAATGTAAAGACAGTTAATAATGTCCTTAGTTTTACCATCAGTTCAAGCCCAAAAGTGGAACAGAGTTGCATGACAGACACAGTGATGAAGCTCGTATGTGTTTGCACACAAGCCGCGATTAAGACTCCACTGTGATATGACCCTGTCTCTCTCTCTCTCACACACGCGCAAAACTCCGCATTTGAACAGTCAATAGCAAATACTTAAACTAATAACAAAACATACTTACAGTCGCTGATTCAGAAGCGCCAGATTGTCAGAGCAAAGTCAGAATTACCTCCTCTCCTAGGTTCACGAAACGGTCATCCATAAAATGTGTTGCTGTTCTGTTGTAAGTAATCTTAATGATTCTTAAATGCATCTACTTTCGGAAGGCCATATAAAGTGCTTTTGCTTTCGCCTAGAAACACACAGTGTCTCCCTGACATGGCTGCATCAACACTACTGCAGTTACTGAAACCACGCCTTCTTTCTTTGGGCGACGTAAATATTTCTATATCGTGACGTAGACATGTGGGGGCGTGTTTGAATGTGCCATTTTAGGGAGTTGTGGCAGAGTCTTAATTTTGATAAAGAATATCTCTTTGGCTTTGAGATTTTAGTCTTTGCAACTTCAGGGATCTTATCTATGCACAATCAGCTTGTAACACTCCAAAGAGAAAGGGAAATTTGAAACCGCATCATATGACCCCTTTAAGAAATGACCTCTTAGTAACACCCCCAGCATACCAGCCAACTCAGTTATCAGAGGAACATTGGACACAGACATTTGAACATTGGCTGAAGAAAACACTGTGGACTGGATTTGAACCCAGGTCGCTTCCACAGACATGCACTCCCTTTACCAGATGTGCCACCAAAGCAGACGTGCTGTGATAAACTGCGGTTACTTTGTAGTCTTTCTATACTGTTACAAATACTACTATAAGTAAACCGTTTTTTTTTTCATCAAGGACAGAACAAATTATATGGACTTAAAGACTGTGAATCGCCGAAAAGTCTTAATATAGGCGCAGTAAGCGGTGTGGAAATAAACAAGAAACGGTATCATCTGCAGAATGTTTTGCTTCCCTTTTATCTGACATGATCTGCCATTAATGCTGCAGGAAACAATTGGATAAACCGGCATAACATTAGTTTTATTCTTGTACATGCTCTAAAACACACAGTTCCATTCGTTGGTGGAATAATGTGAACGTAGCCTACTGCTTATGTTTCAGTGCATGCAGACGGAATAAAACCATCCGTAACATCTCTGCCCGTTGTCTCTGCGCGCTTCAACTCTCAATGCACTGCAGTGTTTCTAATGTAAAATGCATTGAAATGTTTTGGCGGTTTGACGGTCTCTCAGTACACTGCGGATTTATATGTGATGTATGAATTGAAATTATTTTAATACATTTTGTTACTTTTCATATAGTTAACGTCTCATTTTAATGTTACATTTTAACTTTTTGTGTAGTTTTGAGGGCTGGTCAGGATCATTTTAATAATTCATTTAATAATTCATAATAGTTTGATAGCCCAAAGGGCTGCAGTCCACATTTCCAAGTGCAGCATTCTCGTTGTCCGTACGGGACATTAAAGAACCATTAATGTAAAAAAGCATGTTGGTACAGGTGCATTGGAGTGTATTGTGAATATACAAAAGTAATGAACCTTCTGATCAAGTTCGTGAATTTCTTTCACCATTTCAAATCCATGACTATCTTGTTTACATATCTTTACTTTTCTAAATGTGACCATGGACCACAAAACCAGTTATAATGGTCAACTCTTTTAAATTGAGGTTTATACATCATCTGAAAGCTGAATAAATAAGCTTTCCATTGATGTATGGATTGTTAGGATACAACTATTTGAAAATCTGGAATCTGAGGGTGCAAAAAATCAAAATATTGAGAAAATCGTCTTTAATGTTGTCCAAATGAAGTCCTCGGCAATGCATATTATTAATCAAAATTAAGTTTATATAAATTCATGGGAGGAAATTTACAAAATATCTTCATGGAACATGATATTTACTTAAAGGGATAGTTCACCCAAAAATTTGATGTTTATCTGCTTACCCCCAGGGCATCCAAGATGCAGGTGACTTTGTTTCTTCAGTAGAACACAAACGAAGATTTTTAACTCAAACCGTTGCAGTCTGTTAGTCCTATAATGCCAGTCAATGGGCACACAATCTTTGGGAGAAAAAGACATCACACACAAATCCAAATTAAACCTTGCGGCTCGTGACGATACATTGATGTCCTAAGACACAAAATGATCGGTATGTGCAAGAAACTGAACAGTATTTATATCATTTTTTACCTCTGATACACGGCAATGTCCAACTCTCCTGAGCTCATCCACAACATCTGGCGCGTGACGCGTCAACGGCTCTGGAACATATACATAGATATATACGTAGATCCTTACATATAGCAGCTCATAGAAACCGTCGCTAATGAGGCATCTATGTATATATGCCTATGTGCCAGAGCAGGTTGACGCGTCACGCACCGGATGTTGTGACAGTCGGACATTGAGGTTTATCAGAGGTAAAAAATGATATAAATACTGTTCAGTTTCTCACACAAACCGATCGTTTCGTGTCTTAGGACATCAATGTATCGTCACGAGCCGCAAGGTTTAATTTGGATTTGTGTGTGCATGTTTTTTTTTCTCCCAAAGATTGTGTGCCCATTGACTGGCATTATAGGACTAACAGACTTGAGTTAAAAATCTTCGTTTGTGTTCTACTGAAGAAACAAAGTCACCTACATCTTGGATGCCCTGGGGGTAAGCCTATAAACATAAAATTTTCATTTTTGGGTGAACTATCCCTTTAATATTCTAATGATTTTTGGCATAAAAGAAAAATCGATAACTTTGACCCATACAATGTATTTTTGGCTATTGCTACAAATATGCCCCAGCGACTTATGACTGTTTTTTTGGTCCAGGGTCACATATGTATGTAAAGCTGCTTTGCAACAATGCAAAATTGTGAAAAGCACTATTTGATGTGGTTAAGTTATTGAAAAGGTAAAGTTCATAACTGTACAAAGTACAGTTATGCATCATTATGAATTATTATTATAATTATTTGCAACTCAAAACATTTTTTTTATCTATACTATTTTTATACTCAACAAGTAGAACTTAAATACAGTGTATTGTATTGTACATTTAATCATAACAGGTCAACAGAGGATTCAGCTAGAATAAATTACTGAAGTATTACTTCAATATTTAACAAATTAAATTGCTTTATTTGCAAATCCCCCATTGTTACATTTGGGCTGTAGGCAAAAGTTGTGTTTGGAAACTCTGCCCTTACAGCACCTGTTAGCAGAAACATACTGGATGTTTCAATTCATACCTCACATTTTCTTTGGTTTGCCCTTAAAAAAAAAATTACACAGCATCATCTTAAAATAATTTCATCATTCTCAGATTTGAAATACAGACTTGTGTCTTTAGCTGCAATGAGTTTCTAGACTCTTAAAGTTTCTTCTGAAAAAATTGCCAAATCCGCAACACAGATTCCCAATAGTGTGCACTCTACTGAGTTCAGATGTTTAGCAAAAGTACAGCAAAACAGATTTTTGGTGAATTTCACAGGTCGTGAAAGTATAAAGTGAGGAGAGACTTATCAAGGGACTTATCAAGCCCCCATCACTGAACATACTGTAGCCTATATTTAGGCTGATGTTATAATCACATTATTAAAATACTTAAGACACTTTTAAGGTGTGAAGGAACAAACAAATATCTTCATACAACTACAGGATCATAAGATGAGTTGCTTCATTCATCCATTATCGATACTAGCTGTTTGAGGCTTGTGACTGTCCCATTGACTGCCAAGTAAATAACACTGTCAAGGCCCAGAAAAGTATGAAAGGCATCGTCAAAAAAGATGTTACGTAAAAATTATGTCACCGTAATTTTACAAAGCTACGAGAATACTTTTTGTATGCAAAGAAAACAAAAATAATGACTTTATTCAACAATTCGTCTCCTCCACGTCACCGTAGCGCCATTTTAGAGAGTATCTGCTGGACGCAAATAGCGTGTGCTGTTCTGTGTCAGCTGCGCCACACGGTTACGTTTTCAACATTTATTTACGCTTTGATTTGAACGAAAACAGCGTATCCGTGTGGTGCGGCTGACATATCTATGGTTCTAACCACGACCTCACCCCTCCCCACCCCCCAACCATTCGAATTTCCGTAGGCGGGATTTATGCTTCAAGTTTAATGCACTTTTGTGTTCTATACAGGCCGTTTCACTTTTATTTCCACGCACTGCTTACTGCGCCTATATTAAGACTTTTTGGCGATTCGCAGTCTTTAAGTCCATATAATTTTTGCTGTCAATTGATGGAAAAAAAACTGTTTACTTGTAGTAGTATTTGTAACAGTATAGAAAGACTACAAAGTAGGCTAACCGCAGTTTATCACAGCACGTCTGCTTTGGTGGCGCATCTGGTAAAGTGAGTGCACGTGTGTCGCAGTGACCCAGGTTCAAATCCAGTCCGCAGTGTTTTCTTCAGTCAATGTTCAAATGTCTGTCTGATGTTCTCTGGATAATTGAGTTAACTGGTATGCTCATGCTGGGGGTGTTAGTAAAAGGCAATTTCTTTAGCTGTGCCATTATTTATTAAGGTTAATTTATTGCATTAGAAGCACACAATAATTGTCCCATTAGCACACTTCAAGTTTACTTGGAATGCCATTGCAATGCATTTTAAAGTCACTAAAAGTAAGGGATAGTATGACCTCAGTTTGTTATCAGTATAATATTAATGTATCTTCAACAATCTTACAGTGTAATTGAATTGCAATTGTAATGTCACCAAAATACATTTGAAGTTTATGCCGAATGAACTCTGCATTTCAAAAATTAAATAAGAGTGGCTATTTAAAGTGTACTTAAGTATACTTGGAATAGTTCCACTTTAGCACAAACAACTTTAGTTGAACTTCAGCACTGCTTTTGCACTAGACTAACTAAAATGCATTTAGTACAAAATTAGTCATTCCAATTTAGCAGACTTTAAGTATACCAATTTACAGTGTGCCACAAATATACTGTATTTAGTCATATTTAAGTACATACAAATAAATTGTACTTAAGTATACTATTTTTTCACTAGGGTAAACATTTAGCTAATATTTGGATGTCAAAGTTTCAGTGCCTGATTTCCTTTTCCTCTTTACGCTTTGTTAGTCAATTTATTGTAGCTTTCATGTTTTAATAGATTATAAACCAAAACCATCTTTCAACAATAGAAGTAATTCATATGTTGATATTAATTTAACAGATGAACAATGTGCTATCCTTTAATTATTGGTTCAAAATAGGTTTCAGCCTTAGAAGTAGTATATACACGTAATAATCCAAGATAAAACACCACCCTCACATTGAAGCTAGGTTATGGACAGGTTTTCCCAGTCCGAGAGCTTTTCAAAAGGGCTTTTTTATCAGATGAACTTATGAATTATATCCGTTGCGATGGTTTAAAAGCCTTTTCCAGCCGCAGTGACACATACTGATAAACAGTGCATCTGACTCAGTAAGGACTGCAGTACAGAAACAGTGCACATGTTCACACTCAGCTTGAATGTTAAGCACACAAACTCTGAGCACAGCCAGACACTTTTCCTTAGTCTTCACCTCCCATTCCAGACGGCACTGCGCCCGTCTTTATCGCAGCAGCTGAAACGGGGAGATTAGATTATTCTCTTTCTCATTCCTCTAAGCTTGTTACCATGGTGATACCACGGTGACTGAGGAAGGTCCTCACCCGCAGACGGCTGTGCAGTTGACTGTCGTCACCTCAGAAACGTGAGGTCATTAATTTCCCTCCGGTAAAAGTATTTTAGAACAGTTTAAGGCACGACTTAACAACCATTTTTATGTGAAAGATCAAACGCGGTCGACCGCAGCTGCAAAGACCAAATAAACACACAACGAAACCTCAAAGCACACAAGCCAACTCCCCTAAAGACTGCTTCCTGTGTCTGTGTTGTCTGTATTGATTATAGAAAATCTACCAAAATTAAATACATAATGGATCCTTGATGCAGAGCCCTGGATACACAGTAAATGGATTACATTTGGAAGTAATTAGAAATAATGAAGTGCTGCTGGAGCCGTACTGCTGCAGTTTTGACAGCTGAAGTGATACAGCGATTAATCATTGAATAAAATTGGGCGTTTCTTGCTTCACAGCGATGGAACAAAGATATTTGCTTCTTGAATTAAAAGCAAAGAGCAATAAATAAATAAATAAATACAATTAAATTAAATAAAATAAAAATAGAAATAAAAATAAAAAGGTAGTTTCATCATCATCTACTCACCCTCATGCCATATATTTTTCTCATGGAACCCAAACGGAGAAAACTAAGTAAATTAACTTAATTAGATCTAATGAGACAATTCTCAGGTGGTTTCTCTAGTACTTTTCCAAGACTGTCTTTAAACATTAGGACTGCAATTAAACAACAACAACAAAAACCATTTAATGTTTTAAACAAGGGGTCAATGTTGCACTGGTTAGCATGACAACATTAGTCCCTGCTACCTACCATAACAACACCAGCTGACTCCAAACAGCATCTTTTTCCATACGTCATAGTTAATTTTTGACATGAATGAAAACAAGGCTGTGAGGCATAGTGGTACAGTGCGTTCAATGGATTGTAATGTTGTTTAACGACATACCGACTGTTGAAAAACTCCATAAAACATTTTTGAAAGTTGTGAGTTGTGACAATACTAGGGCACGAGCTTCTGTGAAATACCGCTGTGCCTCAGTAAAATTTTACTGATAAATCCCTTGTCAACGGGATTGATGTATGATAAAGTCATGTGTGGTTTAACAAACTGCAATAATAACAGGATATTTTGTAAAAAGGAACAAAAATAATGCTGGGTATGGAAAACATATACCAACAATCCATTGTAAGAAACAAAACTTGCAAATGTCTTCTATTGTTTGTCAATGATAAAGCAGCTCTTTATTGCACATGCATGTTGGGAAAGACTCTCTATAAATTTTCATTTATATTCAAATCAATGTTTCAGTTACATTGCTGTCTATGCAGGGTCAGAAAGCTCTCGGATTTCATCAATAATATCTTAATTTGTGTTCTGAAGATGAACGAAGGTTTTACGGGTTTGGAACAACATGAGGGTGAGTAATTAATGACATAATTTTCATTTTTGGGTGAACTATCCCTTTAAGGTCTATTAATGACCATTCTGTGTATCAGTGATACACAATTTTTTGCCTGCAAACATTTTTGAATATACTGTAATGCATATTTTATTAGTGCTTGATGTGTGTTTAAAAGTACATCAATATAGGACTAAATGGAGTCATTAAAATCCAATGTTATGCACTGGTGATGAGAATCATTATACATAAAATAATTTGGTAACTAAACTTCATTAGAATTAGAATTAGAAGTAATGTCAACTGTTAAGAAATATCTGATAATCAGAAAAAGCCTAATCTCTCACTGGTTGCTCTATATTGTATTAGTCTAAAGCATAAACTGTGTTATTCTGCATGTAGCCTCTCATACAGATGATGTTACATGGCGCTCAGGGCAGCTTCTCTCAGTGCTCTGCCGTAAGTGTCCAGCAGCCTGCATGCCCAGTAGGCAACCCATATGATTTATCTGCAGCCATTGAAATACATTTGATTTTTATCACACCGATAGTGCTGTGCTTACCTAAATGCCCTTCTTTCTCACTCTCTTTCTGTTCCATCCATAAACCGCAATCATTTCTCCCTTCCCTCACCCAACCTTTATCACCCTCATCTTTCTCTTCCTCCTCTTTACTTATCTTTCTCTTTATCTGCCTTCCATTTCTCTTTCCCTCTCCTTTCCTTTCTCCACTCATTTTATCGATGCACACGTTCTCCGGTCTCTTATCAGTCTTCTTTTGTCTCTCTTTACATATTTTCTCCTCTGCCCTCATCATCTTGTCTTCTCCACTCTCTCTATCTCTATTGTTCTGGTCTGCAGAGAGCCATTTGTTTTCATATACTAGCACAAAATCATTTTCCTTACAAAATATCTACATATTCTTAATTGGCATACTTGTTAAATGAGAAGTTCATGATCAGTTAAGTCCTTCATGAGCACTATTCGAACAGGAGTAGTTTTCTAAATTTTTGAAAAGCCCTGGTTTAGAAAACTACTCCTGTATATATAAAGGAAAATATAAAGGCAGCTATAAACACCAGTTTATATTTTGTAAGAAAATGTTAAGTGCACCAAAGACAACATGTTGTTTATAAACTGAAGCCAAAGTAAGCTATTAGAGTATTATTGTATATAGCTGGAAAATATAGGATAAGATAATAAGAAATAAGATATTACAGTGTCCACTATTACATCATTGTATACAACCTGAACATTTATGATTCAAATTTGTATGTATAGTACTTTTTACAGTTTTACAGTTAACTTACAGTCTCAAACATGCATACTACTACTATTTTTCATTTTAAAAATCCTTGTTCTAAACAATGTTTGTGATTCTAAGGTACAATTATTAACACATGAAATCTGTGTTAATCTGACTTACATTTGAAGTGGTCATTTGATGCTTTTTTAAAGATCATTATTTTGTGTATTTGGTGTAACAGAATATGTTGACATGCTTTAATGTTCAAAGAACACATTATTTTTCAAATACTGTACATTATCGTAGTTCCTCTATGCCCCGCCTCTCTCAAATGCTTCCTTTTCTACAAAGTCCCTCCTTCCGACAAGCACAGTCTGCTCTGATTGGCCAACTGGCACAGTGCATTGTGATTGGCTGAACACCACAAGCACTCGTCGGAAATGTAACGCCCCTTTCCATAATCACGAGCTTCAGCTTTCAAAATAAAAGTAAAGACAGTTAATAATGTCCCTTGTTTTACCATCAGTTCAAGCCCGAGAGGGGAACAGTGTCGCGTGACAGACACAGTGATGAAGCTCGTATGTGTTTGCACACAAGCCGCGATTAAGACTCCACTGTGATGTGACTGTCTCTCTCTCGCCTCTCTCTCACACACACACACACACATAAGCCGTGATTAAGATAGCTGACGTGCTGTGATGTAGAGCCCTGCACGGGCCTAAAATTTAGGCCCTAGCCTGGCCCTGGCCCGAGACG
Organism: Onychostoma macrolepis; assembly: GCF_012432095.1. Lineage (NCBI taxonomy): Eukaryota > Metazoa > Chordata > Actinopteri > Cypriniformes > Cyprinidae > Onychostoma > Onychostoma macrolepis. The sequence goes on from NC_081163.1 coordinate 17,644,737, forward strand.
CTCAGGCCCTGGCCTGGCCCGTGTCCGACAGCTCATCAGAATTCTCGGCCCGAGTTCAACCCGAGCCCGTCTTTTTTCCCCCTTCTCCCAAAACAGCTTTTGTACTACTGTTTCAGCTATTAAAATAGTTCAGTTTTGTATGAAATGGCAAAGTGATTGTATTTCGTTTCGTTATTTTATTAAGTTAATTTAGAAAAACGTTTGGAGTTTTTAAATGTAAGTTTTTGTTTTTCAAAGTAACGACCAAGCGGCCAGCGGCAGACAGCAAGTTTATCATAGCCTATCCTATGTTTGATCAATTTAGCTTTCTCAAATCATCTCGACTTCTCTAAAATTAAATCTATAATTATAAAACAGCTCCACAATGTTAGTTTAAACGCTTGACCTAGATAAATGTGCACTGATGCATATCCAGTAGTTTGTGCGGAGAGTGGAAGCTGAAGCGCGCTTAAAGGACGTGCCAGAACGATCATTTACATTGGAAACATTTCAAAATACGCTGTCATTTTTGCTCATAAAGGTAAGAGTAATAGGCTACGTTGTTCGGAACTGTAAAGGGTCTACTTTTATTTGTGTGCACTCACAATATCAACAAAACATGCTTTTATAAAAAAAAGAAGAAGAAAAAAAAAGCGCGGAGCGCTTCTGAAAAACCGAAACACAGCATATAGCCTACTTGCCACACTGACTTGATATCTATAGAAAGCTTTGAATTACTACTAGTCGCCGATCACGCCGGCGTGATCAAGACACATGACCAGTTTAAGACGTTGAAGCATAAAAACAAAGTCACGTTGAGCGCTGCAGTCCACTTCTATCGAAAGTGCTGGCTTGAAACTCTATACTACTTTTTGTTTTGTGTTGATAGACCAAGTAAAAACGGAGATATGATCATTTAAACTTTATATAAAAAAATATTGAAAATATTGACGCGTTCGTAAAAGAACGCAAGATGGGATGCGACAGGCGTTGCATTTATTCTAATAACCGTCGGTTTTGTCATAAAACAAAACGGAGAAAAATGTGCGAATCTGCTGACTCTGCTCTTCAGACTGCACATTTCAGGGAGTGGAGGAGGAGCCAACTGAGCAAAGAAGCGAAATTGAAAGGCGCCGGCGGGAGATTGGTGGAGTAGACGGAGAGACACACACATATTAGAGAGAGAGATATTATTGCTAGTTTTTGGAAGAGTTTGAGTAGATTTTGAGAATAGTTTAGGAGTAGTTTAGATAGTTTAGGTAGTTTTGTCATGGAAATGCAAGGCCTGTGATGTAGCCCTCTGTCTCATTGTTGACAGAAACTGTTTTGAGGAGTGGCACAGAAAAAAAACAACAACACACTTTTTGTTGATATTTGTTGTAAATAGTTGTATGTATAGTTTGACTTTGTGTTCATTTGACCTTTTGTATGGTATATTTGCACTTTTAGGAACCCTCTTACTCAGGAGTGAAAGCCCTGTAATGTAGCTGTCTGTGTAATTGTACATGAAGTGTTTTGTAGAGTTTATAAGCAAAAAGAAAAGAAAAACGCCTATTGCCACACCTGTTTTTGCTGTATATAGTTAGATTTTATCTCAATTTTACCTTTTTATGTTGTATTTGCACTATTTGGGAACCCTAATATTCTGGGAATGCAAGGCCTTAAATATAGCTCTCTGTATAATTTTGTGCATGAACTGTTTTAAAAAGTGGCAAAGCTAAAAGAAAAAAAAGCCTATGGCTACACCTGGGTTTTTTAAATCATATTTTTTGTATATAGCTTGATTATATCTGAATTGTACCTGTATATGTTGACACTTACAACTTGTGTTTACATTTTAAACCTTTTAAAATGCTTCATTGAGCATGTTTGTGTTTTTTGTAGTAAAAAAACTATAATTTTTCTATTCGGATTTTGTATTTTTTGTGTGATTTTGGGTCCAGTATCTTGATACAGTACATCAAAGTGAAAAACGAATTGTTTGTTCATATAGGTGATGTTGTGCTGAAAAAAATGATACCAAACATTGGTATGGTATAAATTTGTTTATGTCGCAAAATAAAAAAATAAAAAAATAAAAAAGTACTCAAAAACGGCCAAAATAGCCCAAGACTCCGAAGAGTTAAAACGAAATAATTCGAATCGAAAACAAAAACTCTTTCATTATAAAATCCCTAAAGATGCATTTCTCTCTAAAGGCGCATCCAGTGAGGAGATGGCGAGTCAGGATCATCAGCAAATGCATGGCTGATCAAAAAATGCAGCTTTTCCCGAAGCATTGGGAACTTTTTGTAACTCCACGCTCCAACTTCTCCCTGATGCTCTGCATGGTCAACTATCACCTGTATGCTAATGCCTGCATGCGTTGCGTATTGCTTAGGCGATGTATAATATTTATAATATAATCAGTATTTAATACAGTAGCCATGTGTGCTCTGCGCGTATATGGGCACAATAAAAGGAGAAAAGGTTAAATGAGCCCGAGTCCGACCCGAGCCCGATCTATAAAAAATGGCCCGAGCCCGGCCCGAATGGACTCAGCGTGTCGGGCTCCGTCCTGACGGGCTTGCAGACCTCTACTGTGATGTGACCCTGACTCTCTCTCTCTTTCTCACACACACACACACAACGCGCAAAACTCCGCATTTGAACAGTCAATAACAGATACTTAAACTAATAACAAAACATACAGTCGCTGATTCAGAAGCGCCAGATTGTCATAGCAAAGTTAGAATTACAGTCGTCCATAAAATGCATTGTGATAACATCTGGGTTGTGCTGTTCTGTTGTAAGTAATCTTAATGATTCCTTAATGCATCTACTTTCATAAGGCCAAATAAAGTGCTTTTGCTTTCACATAGAAACACACAGCGTCTCCCTGACACAGCTGCATCAACACCACTGAGGTTACTGAAACCACGCCTTCTTTCCTCACGTGAACATTTGGGCAGCATTACGCAAATATTTCCACATTGTGACGTAGACAGGCGTGTTTGAATGAGCCGTTTTAGGGGGGCGTGGCAGAGTCCTAACTTTGATAAAGAGTATCTCTTTGGCTTTGAGATTTTAGTCTTTGCAACTTCAGGGATCTTATCTATGCACAATCAGCTTGTAACACTCCAAAGAGAAAGGAAAACTTGAAATCGCATCATATGACCCCTTTAAAAAACATGTTCGGTGTCAGTGGTGTTTTTTTTTTTTAAAGAAACTGATACATTTTTAAATAGTGATAATATTTTACAGTATTACAATATTAATATTATATTTGAGTCAAACCAAAAGGCAGCATGACAAGAAATGTAAGTTTAGTTGCTATATTTACTGAAAGTAAAAAAAAAAAAAAAATTGTGAAAAAATAATATACCCCAATTGCAGACATTCTTATCCGGATGGGATTCAATTTCTCCGAAAACCCCAGAGGATTAAAATCACAAAGTACTGTGAAATATAAATTTCCCAAACCTCCTCAGGGAAAAATAGCCCCGTCCAAATGACACATATACCAACAAAGCTACTGCTATTTGCAAAAAACACAGACCACATCTAGTAAACAGGAAATGGCTAGCAAAACAAGACCACAATAAGCAGCAGCATGCAGGGGGATGTTACAGTACTCAATTAGCGGATGTGGCCAGAGAGAAGAATAAAAGGGTTGACTGGAAGAGCGAGAGATTAAAATAAAAAAAGAGTGACACATTTTAAGCGATGCAAATATAAGGCTCGAGCCACAGACTGTTCTACTGTCAGTCAGACATTGCACTTTGGGGGGAAGAGTGTAATAATTCTGTTTCTCTGAACAATACGTGAGTGGGTGTAATTGAATCTCAGTTTCAGTGGGCGGCTTGTGGAGGAGAGCAGATGACTGCTGACAGGCTGAGAGGAAGTGAGTGTGTGTTTATGAGCATCATCTGTGGGGAAGTGTAAACAAGTGCAGAGTGATTTAATGAGCAGTATGCACACAAATTCAGGTGTCAAAATTGGAATATTTTGAGCTGGTCTGCCTTACCTTCATCTCCCGATCCTGAACCAGCATCTGTAAAACACAAAAAGCAGAACATTACATCGATGTCTTCTCTGAAGTCTTCATTTCTGTCATTTTAGTCAATGCAATAAGGGTCAAACAATTCACACAGGCTTTACCGCATCTAAAGTTTATGTCCATGTTTTTTATTTGTCGACTTCCCAGACCAATAATAAAAAAAGTAAATAAATTGAATGAAATACATTTTTAAGAATGTACATGTAATGAACTAGCCATCCATCCAACATGTTTTCCTGTCTAAGTCTAGAGCTGCTAGAATGGGCTCCAGCAACCTTATGACCCTATAGGACAAGCGATTTGGAAAATGGATGGATGGATGGATAAACCGTGTACATTATTGCTCATCTGGGTCTCTGGAGTCTGGGTACACTATTCCAGTATGCAGTACAAATATGGTCTTATGTACTTGAACTGTGGGAGGATCAAAGGTGAATATGTGACCCATTTGGCTCCTGTAGGCAGAAGTGGGCTGCACGAATGATGCAAGAGGGAGATATTATAAATGCACACATACTCTGATTCATCGCAGTCTGATTTAGAATCGGTGTTTCAGCTTAAACCATAGAAACTATAACCCTTCTGCACACACTTTGCGCATAACAACAGAAAAGTCCAGGGCTTCATGGTTGTACTGCCATGATATTTGTTTAAACATGACTCTAAAATCAAGTATAGTCAAGTATCATAATGTAAATGATGCACTCTGACTGGATATGAAGATATAAAAAGACACTCAAGTGAAAATGAGGAAAGGATAGCAAAACCATGCATATGTATCTTCAAACAAACACACACTGTAATTTACATGTGTAGGTCTATGTGTTAGATACAAAGCAATAATTGCATACAAAGCAATATTTTTTTAGAATCCTTAAAAATTATGTATTTTTTCTTCAGATAAAAAAAAAAAAAAAAATCAGATTTTAAGATTCCTAAATTCATCTGTACAGTTTACACCAGTTTGTATTTCAAGAAGCTAAAAAGAAGCAATGTGTCCAGTGGTAAAAAAAAGTTTGTTTTTTTTCACTGTGAAACCGCATGCATACACACACAGAAGTTCAGACTGGTTTATTTGCTGTCAGTTTTTCTAATTGCTTGACAGTTACATTCTTAATTCAGAGACATGTCACACACAATCTGTCTTTAACCATCTGAGTGATGCTCTCTGGCCATCTGGACATGAAAAACTCAGCTATTGCTTTAATGCAATGAATATGTCAAAACCTGTCAAAATACTTTCAACTGTTTATTTGATATGCTTTCACATGATTTTGCCTGCATATGTGTATAAAATGAGTTTAAAATGAACTCTTTAAAGCCTGACATATAAATAACAGCCAGACAACAAAATGTGCACATGTATTATTATGAGCAATAATCTGGTAAAAGAACATTATTGAAACTGAATTGATTTTCACTCTAAAAATTTAATGACAGAACACACTGTATATATATATATATATATATATATATATATATGTATAAACTCATATATCAATTCTCCCCTAAATACATCCTGATATAATGATATTTAGATTTTAATTAATTTAAATGTAATGTTTTGATGATAATGTTTATTTGTGTTCTGCGTCATAAAATTACAACAGAAAGATGACTGAAATAATTTTTTCTAAAATACCTGCTGTATCATAAACTGAAAAATTGGTTGTTGATTTTGTCAATGAATGTAGAATTACATTGCTTCAGTCAACATATTATTATTAATCTTGCCATTGCTTTATCAAAATTCAACAATTTCTCAGCACATAGGTATGTGCGCATTGTGCCACAGAGGCTGACATTTTGGAAATGATATGTAAAAAATAAAGTACAAAAGTTTTTTTTCTGGTATTGATGATGTTAATAATGTAGAGTCATCAGTAAGCTATATTTTAAATATGATATATACAACTTTATAGAGTTAAACAGATAAATAGTCTACATTTAACAGCTATACTTGTACTTCATCATTCCTTATAAAAACTGAAGACCTTAAAAAGCAAAAACTGAACAGAACCAATGAACCTGTCCTGAAGCACTGGGTCAAAAAAGTGGAAAACCTTCCACTGGCTCAAAAATTCATGAAGTTCCCTAGTACATCAAAAAGACTATTTCACAGTGCGGCTGGAAGAGTAAAGCGAGACGAACAGTCTGTTTCTCGGCACACTTCTTCCTGTGAGACTGGACTCTGCTGAGTTTGCTGGCATGAAACAATGGCAGGAGTCTTATTAAGTATAAGAGACCTTTGTTCCTCATTCAGAGGAATCAGCGGGTTACGCATCTCCTCTGCCTTTGTCATTTATCAGGAAGAATGTGTTATGCGGTGACTTTGCACTTTTTTTATCTGGGCTCCCACGATGCAATGGGTTGAGTGAACTTGAGCTAGAGGCTCAGAGGCAGATGGTCTCTGTCAGCAGAGACAAACGCAGCTGTGATTTAACATGTCATGGCCGCTGTTACAACACACAATTAACTATTTCCAGAACAGCGTGCTTGACCGACATGTGTGTGTCAGGTAACATATCAGTACTTAGTGATCAGTACTTAGGCTCGTTGAGCTGTTTATGTGAGAGTTGTGTGAATGTAATAGTCATTTCTTGGAATATGATGCATGCTCCCTGCATGGAGAAAGCTACTTTAGCACTACATGGAGTGCGATTACGGAGAAAGGCTATCTTAACCTCGATTTCCAATGTCAAAAATGAACTGCCTTCTCCTCTCTACAGTTACGCACCACTAAGCTAATGGCTAGCTGCCCTGCGCTGCACTGAAAACTCAATATACGCACATGGCCCGTCTCCTTAATCAGCGCATTATTCACTCTGATCTCACAGCAGCACAGCGGTGAACTTGTCACCGTTTGCGAGGTAAATAGCCCACTTATCAATGCCAGAAAAAAAGAGAGAAGCATATACTCATCTCTGCCGTACTTCTTAATATTTGGCACATAAGACCCTTCTGAAAGTTTCAATAAAGCACAGCAAGAAACTAAGCTACAGTCAAATTTTGGTAGCCAAGTGTGATGGAGCAGAGGTTTGATGCAGTAAAGGATGGTGAAATTACTTAGTGGGACAAGGAAATAACATGATTTCACCAAACAGTATTGGAAGTGACTGTTGGTGAATGAGATTACAGCTGAATTTAGTGACTATGCCAGTAACTCATGGACTTTAAACAGCACCATAACTTTTAATACTGACTCTACACTAGAATTGAAGGATTGTTATTGACAAGCGCAAAACCATTTAGCATTATTTAACATGCAGAATGGGATTCAGCACCATGGAGAGCAACAATCACAGGCCCAAATCTGAAACCTTGTGCAAACAAAACAAAACAAAACAAAACAAAACAAAACAAAACAAAACAAAACAAAACAAAACAAAACAAAACAAAACAAAACAAAACAAAACAAAACAAAACAAAATCTGTCCAACAGAATGTTACAAAAATATTATACTGTAAAAAATTATACTGTAATGGATAAGAACTTTGCCACAAATGTTTACATGGCAAAGGTGTTTCTTAAAGGTACAGAAGCATTTAATTCTAAAAGCAATAAGGTGTAGGGTGAGAAATATCTATGAAAAAGAGCCAGACAAAGGGTGGGAAATCTATGAAAACCTAAAATATGACAAACTATAAAAATTTAATACCATGTGATATGACGCCTTTAATACTTCTCCGGTTATTACAATCAATGTTCTATTTACTGGTGCATGAAGGTGCTCACTTTCAGTTATGATACTGATGTATGAATAAAGACAGAAGAGCTGAGCTGCAACCAGCCTTGGAGAAATAAAGAAAATAGCAGAGTGTGATACACTTCACTTATCTCTGTAGGTCATCTGTCAGCTGCTGGATCATTTGCCAGGGAATTAGTGAAGAGGAAATCAGTGTCAAAGAGTTAGATGAGCTGGTACAAGCATCAGAACTGTGAGGCAGTCCATTTCTCTGTCTCTTTCCTCGACGTCCTCAGGGCTGAAAGTGTGAAAATCTCATTGGGCTGTGGATATATTCTTTTGGTCTTACTTAAAGCTCTTTTAGACAGAGCTTTAAGCATTCAGTAGGGTTTCAGGTAAATTACATTTTTTGTTCAACCACATAATTTAATCCTTGGCATAATCATGTGGGTAAAATGAACTATTAAATTTGAATTGAACATTTGGAATTTAATACATCTGTTGAGAATGTCTGTTGGGCTTCAGGTTTGAATTATGAGTTCTACTACAATTTCTACCTTCTCTACTATAATATGGTGAAAAACTCTATTGACATTTCTTTATAGTTTTGTAGTTGTTCATCCATACTTTAAAGTCAAGATTAGTGAGGCAGTTGTATATATACACACTATAATACAAAATGTTGGGGGTCAGTAAGATTTTTTTTGAAAATAAATGAACACTTTTATTTAGCAAGAATGCATTCAACTGATCAAAAGTTACAGTAAAGACATTTATAGTAATAGAAAAGATTAGAAATGCTTTTCTTTTTAACTTTCTATTCATCAAAGAATCCTAAAAAAATCACTGTTTCTAAACAAATATTAAGCAGCACAACTGTTTCTATTAGAATGATTTATGGAGCATCATGTGACAGCAAAGTCTAGTAATTGCTGCTGAAAATTCAGCTTTGCCATTTCAGGAATAAATACAATTTTAAAACATGTTCAAATAGAAAAGTTATGTTAAATTGTTATTAAATTCTACTATATTACTTTCTGTATTCAAATAAATGCAGCCTTCTTGAACATAAGATAACAGTAGTGTATATATAAATAAATCCATACATATATATGCATATGTGTGTGTGTGTGTATATATATATATATATATATATATATATATACTGTATATATATATATATATATTATATATTATATTATATATTATTTATTTATTTTGCAAGTCTATGGTCACAATATGGTAATGTCTTTGAATCTTCAATTGGAGACTTTTCTCTGCAATTACAGATATACAGGTGCATCTCAATAAATTAGAATGTCGTGGAAAAGTTAATTTATTTCAGTAATTCAACTCAAATTTTGAAACTCGTGTATTAAATAAATTCAGTGCACACAGACTGAAGTAGTTTAAGTCTTTGGTTCTTTTAATTGTGATGATTTTGGCTCACATTTAACAAAAACCCACCAATTCACTATCTCAGCAAACTAGAATATGGTATGTGGCTAATTTGATTACTTAATCGTGAAGGAAACAAATGAAATGAAATGTTTACAAAATACCAGGCTATTACATGCACGTATGGAGAAAAAGTTGCTGGATTTGTGAGGTTTATGGCATCAAACCATGAAAGATATTCAAAACTGTGATTTTTTTTGCAGCACTTAGCATGTAAACAAAACATCCTTGATCACAACTATAATTTTAGCTTTTGTTTTCAGAGTTATATCCATGAGGTACTTAAACTGGACTGGTCTGATGTACATTCAATGCATGAACGTAAAAAGAGAAATAAAAGCAAAAGATGACAGGAAAGCATTCAGACAGACAGAGCCAAACAGAGAGATGATGAGAGATGATTCAGTGGCGCCATTCAAGCTTCACAGAGACAAAGACAAACACTCTTCTTGTTTTCTGCAGATTGTTTCAGTAAATTAGCTTTTACCTTCCAGAACACCTACAGACAAGTACATGCTCGTACACATTCAGGCATAGATGAGAACCAACATCCTGCTGGGACTGAATTATGACTTTACCTGCATACACACACAGCGTGAGGAGAACATTTCATTCTCTGTATGCTCTATAAGCACAAATACCCGCCTCCCACTCTCTCTCTCCCTAGAGATCATTTTTAGAGGTTTCAGTGTGTTTAGGCACTGTTTAATGGAGTCTGACTCAGCAACTCCCAGAGAACCAAACATCTGCTTTAGCCTCCGCAATACACCATCTTACTGACCACAGAATACACTTTCGCTCGTATCATTTGGTCTTTGATTTGCCATAAACACGCCATGCTTACTCCTTTAATACAAGAGGAAAAAGGGGGACGTTTTTCTGAAATCATATACAACAACAACCCAGTCTTGTGAAACAGCCTTTGTGCTTTTAAAAGCTCTGAATGCAGGTTTTAAAACACAGCAAAAGCTTTACACAAAGCAGTAATGTACGGTTCTAGCCTGTAAAAGGTATTATGGGTATTGGCTGGCTATAGTACAATATAACATGTTTAACACAACACAGATATGAGTCCCTGTCTGATTCAGACCTGAGGGATGAGTAAATTGCAGTTCTGCTCAGTCTGATAACCTCATACTCACATTTTATGGGCAAATGATTAGGCTGTGGATTAACCTTCAAGAGACACCAAACACACGACTGAACGTACCGGCTGGGCAGGATCCTTCAGAGACCACCAGGATCTCGGTCTGCTGTTTGCAGGCGTCTCTCCGCAGAAAACACTCGTTTTCATAGTTTTCGTTGTTGGAGCCGCACACAGGAACATAATCATTGTTGCACTGAAAAAAAGAGGGATTTTAGGCATTAGAAAATTTGAGAAAAATGAGATGTGGAAAACATGGGACCAATATTAGCATTATAGTACTTCAACTTTCTGATTGTGTTATTTGCAGAATTGGAATATAAGGGCAATAAATAATTGCAAATACATTGAAATAAACTGTATATTAATATTACTACAGTAGTTTTCAGAGGGAAAAAAAATCTATTAAATAAAATTCAGATTAAGCATTGCATGAGATGGGAACAAAGGGGTCTTTCTTTAAGAACATGTTGTAATGTATTACGCAAGAATAAGAATTAAGTATGAAACTGACCTATATATCTCTCAGCCTAATTGTGATGTTTTAGCAGCACTTTATTTTGGGGGTTTTAGATGAGCTCACAGCAGAGAATAAGAATTGCGTGATCTGAATGTGAATAAAGCTACTGTGAGCTCTGAGGGCCGAAATACAGCCTGCCAACTACACTGCCCACGTTCCCAAACCAGCCGGAAAAAAAATGATTACAGTATAAGAAAATGCCAGGAAGGAATACATCCCAAAATATTGTGAAACATTTGCAATTTTCAGGTTGTCTGGTTGTAACTGGTTATACTTTTTAAAATGAAATTTAGGTTTGAAGATTTAATCATAATCTCTGCACAATGTTTAGTAAAAATGTCTTCTAAAAATGGAAATATAAAAAGATAAATTGACATATAAAAAAAATCTGACAAATAAATAAATACATATATTTTAATAGTGGCCATAACAAAATTTGTTATATCTAGATTTAATTTATTGAATCTGTTTCACACGTAATTTTAATATTAGTGCATCCCCATATTTATGAAAAGCAAAACTATTCAAAGAGAAAGACAAAGATCTACTTCAGTGCTTCTCAAATAGTCCAGTCAATCTCTTGAAACCCACTAAAGTTCGAGTTCATGAGAAGCAGGTATTTTAAACTCACTAGGTGGCCTGGTGGAAAATGAACCTGTTCCAAACCTCACGCAGGTATTTTGGAAGAGTCTGACCACAGCGCACACACATATGCACCTGAACACACAGAGACACACAGTGTCTGGTCCAGCAGGCCCCCGGGGAGGCCGCTACAGTGCAGGGCTGCAGTGGTCTGTCAGCTCACATGTTGGCTGAGGGATTGTGTGGCTGGTGGCCAGCTGGTTGGCAGGGGTCACAGGAATAACTGTGCCCATCGATTCTGGAGCGGGATTTGTACTTGCTGTTTTATCGGCTGAGAAGCAATATTATGCAGGATGAGAGAGCTCTGAGCCAACACTGGCAAGAGATCCAGAGAGAGGGGGGTGAAATATGAGGGAAAAAAAGAAAAACTAGGTTTACAGGAGATGATTATACTGTAAGGATATAATACAACAAAAAGGAAAACGATAGACATGGATGGATTTTTATTATAAATAGAACTTAATATTAATTTAGGGGGATATATATATATATATATATATATATATATATATATAAAACTATAAAAATTAACGGTCCCACTTTATATTCAGTGGCCTTAACTACTATGCGCTTACATTTAAATTAATCATTTGGTACAATGCACTTATTGTGTACATACATGTTTTTAAAAATACCTGCATGTAATTACATCTGTAATTAATTTCTGTAATTACATTTATAGTTACACTTACACCTTAACCCACCCTTAAACCTATGCATACCACCAAACCTGTCTCTAACCTTACCCATATCCCACCTCAATAGCAGCAAAAGTGTTTTGCAATACAATATGAACATTTTTTTTAATTAAGTACATAGTAGTTAAGGCCACCTAATATAAAGTGGGACCAAATTAAACATTAATCATATCCTCTGGTAAGAAAATATAGCATTACAAAACTGTCAAAAGAGCAAATCCAGTTTGCAGTCAGTACAACTCCAAGATGATACTACAGGCATTCAAAGCAAGACTGAAGGCGTAATATTCCCAAAGTATTCCAACAGACAAGTTACTGTAGTACCGAGTAACTTGAGTAACAATGTGTCTGGATTCGGCATTGGTGCATAATTGCGTTGTAAGCTTGAGGGGATACAGAATGTGTTTTTGCATTTAAAAACGAGAGAGGCATGGCACTGGAATGAAAACAACGTAAAGTGTGTAGATGCATTTTTTAAAATATTAAACAGGAAACTTCTTTAAACTTGAGAATGCTATGAAATGCATGAAGTCACGAAAAATGAATGCAACGATCAATGAATGCATTGTGTATAGTGCATGTTTACATAGAAAAATAATGGAAAAGCTGCAAAGCGGATTGCAAAAGGCTGTCTACACTGGACATTTCGCCAAACACCTTCGAACTGTCAAAAGCCAACAGAACCCATTATAATCAGTAAGACTGTCTTGTATAATCAGTAATACTGGTGTGATGCGACAATTCACTAACAATAAATGGATGACCCATTATACTTCTCCTACTCTGCATGCTCCACTTGTATGGAAACAAAATGTTACGTTTTAGATGCAATATTGCCTCTTACTTCAGGGGTATTTTTTTTGGTTGAGCAAAAGAGACAAACAGCCAAAGTAAAAACAACCTGATCACTGAACCCAATCACTGAGAAATACACAGTATTTAGTTCCTGAATGAATCAGTTAAGTAAATAATTCAGTGAATCTCATTTGTTTTGTTGCTGAAGAAATTGGCATCTTGAATAAATCAGTAATGAATGATTCAATAACTCGTTTAAAGGCCTGTCACAACCTACTGGGTTGCTATTGTAACCTGCAGAAAGAGAAATATACCCACCACTAATACACAGACTGACAGCCTGTCTAGAAGAAACTCAGACAAGTGGAGTGATACAAACAGTGCTGTTGGATTCAAGGAAATTTAGGCACTGTAATTAATTACTATACAATGTTAACCGAAGTGTTGAAGGTTTGAACAATGAACATTAAACATCTGTGATTTAATGCCCTTGAGCAGTGAGTTTGTATTTTTTCCCTCCCAAAAAAGCCCTCATTCAACCAAGGTCGAATGCGATTTGAGTTCTCTTTGATAAAAATATTCCACTATTAGCGCATCTGCGATGGAGAGTGAAAGAAAAGACTGAGTGACAGTAAAACGCAACCGAGACACCAGAATAGAAAAACAGAGTGAAATCTCAGAAGAGCAAAGCATCGAGATCATCTCAAAATAAACAAAGAAAGAATGAGAAGAGGAGGAGAGAGCGAAATGGATATTACCAGCTTTTAAACCTTTTCATTTTTTTGACATTTCTACAGCTTCAAGTGTTCAATCAATCTTTCTGGCCTGGCATGATGCAATAGTGAGAAAGGCTGCCCAGCCCCAGGCAGCCCCCAGCATGCCCCGAGAAATGCCTGTTTTGCAGAGCCCCTGCAGTTTGGTCCTTTTAACTTTACCCCTTGAGGGGAAGGAGTGCATTAGCACTTCATCTTTGCAGAAAAATAACTGGTGATTATGATAGAAAAGTTAATTGAAATAAATTCAGGGCAAGTAATGAGTGTCTGACACACTAACTGTTAAAAGAGCAGACAGACACTTTAGACACTTTAAAAAAAACAAAAAAAAAACCTTTCACTTGCAGGTCAGAGGAGTAGGTTTGAAGTAGTATTATGATAAAATGAAAGAACCTTGAAACAGCTGAAAAGCATGCTGATAGATATAATACACCTATATCTATTCTACTGCAGAAAAAGTTTGATCTTTTCACAGTTAGCCGTGATAAAAAAGCATTAAACAAGTCCCCCTTTCCTGTTCACAGACAACTGAATTACCCAAACTACACCATATTCCCATAATGTTGCATAGGCATTCTTGCATTTAAAACACTTCAGTGCTCAGATACAGTGGGGCAAAAAAGTATTTAGTCAGCCACCAATTGTGCAATTCTCCCACTTAAAAAGATGAGAGAGGCCTGTAATTTTCATCATAGGTATACCTCAACTATGAGAGACAAAATGAGAAAAAAAATCCAGAAAATCACATTGTAGGATTTTTAAAGAATTAATTGGTAAATTCCTCGGTAAAATAAGTATTTGGTCACCTACAAACAAGCAAGAGTTCTGGCTCTCACAGACCTGTAACTTCTTCTTTAAGAGTCTCCTCTGTCCTCCACTCGTTACCTGTATTAATGGCATCTGTTTGAATTCGTTATCAGTATAAAAGACACCTGTCCACAACCTCAAACAGTCCAACTCCAAACTTCACCATGGCCAAGACCAAAGAGCTGTCAAAGGACACCAGAAACAAAATTGTAGACCTGCACCAGGCTGGGAAGACTGAATCTGCAATAGGTAAGCAGCTTGGTGTGAAGAAATCAACTGTGGGAGCAATTATTAGAAAATGGAAGACATACAAGACCACTGATAATCTCCCTCGATCTGGGGCTCCACGCAAGATCTCACCCGTGGGGTCAAAATGATCACAAGAACTGTGAGCAAAATCCCAGAACCACACGGGGACCTAGTGAATGACCTGCAGAGAGCTGGGACCAAAGTAACAAAGGCTACCATCAGTAACACACTGCGCGCCAGGGACTCAAATCCTGCAGTGCCAGACGTGTCCCCTGCTTAAGCCAGTACATGTCCGGCCCGTCTGAAGTTTGCTAGAGAGCATTTGGATGATCCAGAAGAGGATTGGGAGAATGTCATATGGTCAGATGAAACCAAAATAGAACTTTTTGGTAAAAACTCAACTTGTCGTGTTTGGAGGAGAAAGAATGCTGAGTTGCATCCAAAGAACACCATACCTACTGTGAAGCATGGGGGTGGAAACATCATGCTTTGGGGCTGTTTTTCTGCAAAGGGACCAGGACGACTGATCCGTGTGAAAGAATGAATGGGGCCATGTATCGTGAGATTTTGAGTGAAAACCTCCTTCCATCAGCAAGGGCATTGAAGATGAAACATGGCTGGGTCTTTCAGCATGACAATGATCCCAAACACACCGCCTGGGCAATGAAGGAGTGGCTTCGTAAGAAGCATTTCAAGGTCCTGGAGTGGCCTAGCCAGTCTCCAGATCTCAACCCCATCGAAAATCTTTGGAGTCCGTGTTGCCCAGCGACAGCCCCAAAACATTACTGCTCTAGAGGAGATCTGCATGGAGGAATGGGCCAAAATACCAGCAACAGTGTGTGAAAACCTTGTGAAGACTTACAGAAAACGTTTGACCTCTGTCATTGCCAACAAAGGGTATATAACAAAGTATTGAGATGAAATTTTGTTATTGACCAAATACTTATTTTCCACCATAATTTGCAAATAAATTCTTTAAAAATCCTACAATGTGATTTTCTGGATTTTTTTTTCTCATTTTGTCTCTCATAGTTGAGGTATACCTATGATGAAAATTACAGGCCTCTCTCATCTTTTTAAGTGGGAGAACTTGCACAATTGGTGGCTGACTAAATACTTTTTTGCCCCACTGTATGTTCTAAAAATTATTACTTATCCTGCACTACACAGAAATTTTGTCCAATCAGACAATTTCTAGAATGATTATAAACAACAGCTGCAGCTAAATAGCAAATCATGGTTCTCTCACAACTGTGATGTAAACCAAAAGATACTGGCTATCTGTCTGTCTCCCTCACAAAACATTATATAGACTGGCGTTGCTTGATGTTTTTATCAGCTGTTTGAACTCTCATTCCGACGGCACCCATTCACTGCAGAGGATCCATTGGTGAGCAAGTGATGTAACACTAAATTCCTCTAAATCTGTTCCGATAAAGAAAGAAGCTCATTTACATCTTGGATAGCCTGAGAGTGAGTACATTTTCAGCAAATTTTCATTTCTTTAAATTTTCATACACTCAAGTAAAAACATGGCCATGACTGCTCATACAATGTGAAGAGTACAACAAATTCTCAACTAAAGCAATAAATATTTTGATCATTACAAATCAAGGCATGCTGGTAGGGAAAAGGAAGACAGGAGAGACAATGAGACAGGGACAGGCACAGGGAGGAGAGATAAAGGAACTTGTAAGAGACGGCCATAAGGCTGGACAGCATGTGTTCAAAAGCAATCTAATGCAATAAGCCTCCCAACAGAGGCCAGACACACAAACACTCAGGGCGGAGGTCGACAAATGTCTTCACCCAATAAACAAAATGACACACTACACATTATGGCTCTTAAGTACCTTTAAGTCAAGTCAGTTCACTCAGCGGGCATCTCACAAACACCTTTTTAGTTATTTTCTATGTAGAAAACAGGTGAGTACAAGTCCTATCTACTTCAAGTTTCAAGTTTACTTTATTTATATAGCACATTTAAAACAGCCACAAGACTGACCAAAGTGCTTCACAGAAGAAACAGCATCATAAGAGTAGTAAAAACAAACAAAACAGATTACAACAAAGAACCAGAATAAAACACTAATAGAGAATGTAATAGGCAGGAATATAAAACCTAATAGGCCAATGAAAACAGATGGGTTTTTAAAAGAGACTTAAAAATGGTCAAACCAGGGGCCATTCGGATTTCCACTGGCAAGTCATTCCAGAGACGAGGACCAATTACCGAGAAGGCACAGTCACCTCTACGCTTAAGTCTGGACTGTGGAATTAAAAGAAGGTTCTGGTCACCAGATCTTAGGCTTCTTGAGGGGATATACTGATGCAGCAATTCAGATTGGTAGCCGGGTGCTTGATTGTGCAAAGATTTGAAAACAAATAATACGATTTTAAAATGTATTCTAAACTGAACAGGCAACCAATGAAGGGCCTTTAAAAGCGGAGTAGCGTGATCCCTTTTTTCTTTTTTAAAAGAAATCTAGAGGCAGCATTTTGGACCAGTTGAAGACGGGCAATTTGGGATTTAGAAATTCCACAGTATAACGAGTTACAGTAATTGAGACGTGACGTAAAAAAAGCATGCACCGCCATCTCCAAAGTCTTATCAGTAAGGAAATGTTTAATTTTTGCAAGTATATGGAGCTGAGGAAAACTGGACCCAATTACAGTAGAAATTTGTTTGTGAAATTTTAATGAGTCATCTAAAATCCCGTACCTGCGAGGACCTAAAAGCTGATAGGGATCCCAGGTCAAAATTAAATGCTTTCATATTTTCTGAAGGGCCAAAAACAATTACTTCAGTTTTCTCCTCATTTAAGGATAAACATTTTTGAGATAACCAGGATTTAACCTCATCTAAACAGGATGAAAGAGCAGTCATGGCCAGTGGATCATTTTTCCTAAAAGGTAAACAGATTTGAGTAACATCGGCATAAAAGTGAAACGACACCCCATGTTTTCTAAAAATAGATCCCAGAGGTAGCATATATAATGAAAATACAGAGGGGGCCAAGATAGAGCCTTGCGGAAGGCCACAGGGGAGAGAAGCAGTGGATGATAAAAATTCTCCCAGCCTAACCATATATACCTCTATAAGAGAGGTCTGAAATCTTACTGCTAACTTTAAGAAATGATTAAAAAGACATTTTTAAACTTGTTTATAAAGATTATTCCATTTTGTTTCTGTTGAACTGGATGTATAATTCTTTTATCTATTGTTGTACTTCATTATTTATCTCTTGAGGTGTCTGCTTTTATACTATATTGTAGCGCTGAAAGTGTGAGAAATGTGTTTAAAAATGTTTGTCAAGTTTGTTACAATATTGTATTTTAAATCAGCAATAGAAAATGACAGTGATATCATAAAGTGTGCCTCTTAAAGTCAAATCACACAAAAATACTTTTGGTCAGATCCAGCTAATGTGCATACATGCTTCTAGACTAAACAAACAGGTGATTGGCTCTTTTAACTAAAAGGGGGTTCTAATTTGTCTCATTACTTTCCTGACAAATGGTCTGTTATACTGATATACCTGTGCCTTTTGTCTCTAGAACCAAAAGTTGACAGTGCTTCGAAGCCATTTGTGTACGTGTGAGCAGGTTTGCTTGTGTAGAATAATCTGCCTTTGCAGCTGAGAGGAACTAAAACCCATCTTTCTAATGCATTGTGTTTTGGTTCCTCTGACTTTCAACCGCCATTGGAGGTGCTGCAGTACCAGTTTCGTCCTGCAGGGGCTGCTGTGGTGCTGTGTTCTGACTAACAGTGAGGTCTTGCTTTCGCTCCAATTTCCCCTCATTATCTTTTACTTATTTTAAAGCCTCTTTTACCTCACAACATCGAAAAAGTTCTTGCAAACATCACTCAGAGACACCTGTGTTACCACGTTTTAACATTTCATTCACAACATGCCTTGTCACACTTAATCACAGGCAGGAGGCCAACGGTAAAGTGTTGCAGTATTATTAGAGCAAGCACGTGGCAGGCCATTAATTCCTTGTTTTTTACCCATCCATCAGTTTTTTTCCCCAATCCAGCCATTCATTCCCGCATCAGTCAGTCCGTCTATTAGCTGATCTATTCATCTATTCAGAGGCACAAATCAGCCATTCTCTTTCTGACAAGTCAATCCATCTATGCTAGGCACCACTTGTACTGCCATAGCCTACACAAAGAAACTTCTCAAGCAGTAGGGCTAGACTGAGCCAAGACAGGCAATTAAAGTCAGACACAGTGAGCAGCAGAAGCGATCGGTGCGGTGATAAGACTGACTGCGTACTGCGTCTACAGTTCTGTAAGAGGAAGAGCTAACAGCACTGAAAACTACCGAAACAGTTGCTGACATGTTAAGACAACACACTCCCATAAGAAAATGCCACTCTAGAGACTTGTATCCTGCACCACCTAAATGTCACTCTTGTGCTGTATTCAGTCATTCGGGTCCTGTATTTAGCTACTTCTGGAGGACTTTTTTAGTTTACAATATTAGTAAAAATGAAAACTGCTGTTGAAATGATGTTTGGATTTCTTTATTTTATTATTATTATTTTTTTATGTGATAGCAGCTATTTCATTGGCTATTTCTGATGTAAAAAACAAAAAACAAAACATGCTTGAATTATTAAAATTAATTTTTTTAAGTTTTAAATAAAACAAAGATTAAGTAGTTATGTTTTAGAGTAAATACTACTTGCATCTTGCTACTTCAATATTCACTTTTAATTCAATTATTTGTCAAATTTATTACCAAATTTGGATTGAAATCATTTTAAAGTAAATCATACACTAAATTGCAGCATAAAGAAGGTATTTAAGAACTAAATTTGACTAAAAACCTTTTTAAGAGTGTCTGAATAAACCAATTTTCTCAAGAGTGGAAATATTACAAACCAATAAAATATGTTTGACAGATAATGGGCTCTGAAATATGGGTGGGTTTTCTCTTAATAGTAAATATGTGTAAGTCTCCTACCTTGTATTGTGTGAGAATGTAAACCCACCATTTTTAATAATATATATTTTTATACAATACACTATTAGATTATACCTTTTAACATGGATGGGAATCACTATAGCAATGCCTCCCTTATAAAATGGTTAAGATGTGGTGTTAGCAAACAGGTGAAAACACAGCTGGTTTGTTTGGCCACACCAAACCATGTATTTAAGTGAAGTTGTCATTGGTGTTTATTGTACAACACTGTGAGGGAGTGAAACTCCAAATGAAAGGATATCCAAGAGGAAGTGTGAAATCCGAGTGTCATATTTAAAACAGAGGAGTATCTTGAGTGCAGATGCAAAACTCCCATATGGTCCAACAGACTGAGAAGCGCTAAAGGAGTCTTGATCCGATATGGAGTAAGAAAAGCAAATGTGTGTACTTGTCGACTTTCCAGTGGGTACACAACAGCTTGAGATGAAACAGGCATAGCGAGTTAATTATGCATCGTGGAACATGATATAACCCATTTGATTCATTAGGCATTATGTAGCATTTCTTTTCACCCATGGGCACATTACGAGGGCTGAAACAGCACGACTCGAGAAACATGAGAGGCCAGAACGATGCTCAGAGTGCACCGTGAGTGAGCGGCTGTGACTGCAAACAGACATCGCGTGCACACGCACGCACAGCTCAACCTGACATGTACAGAGACAGTCACAGACAAGAAGTCTGCCCGGCCTGTTTTTTCTCTTCCATTAAGATAACGTAAAGCCTATCGGCTGTGTATCAGTAACATCAGCTGATCCTTATCAGGAGAACAAACCTGTCAAAGATGGAGTCAAAGCCCTGAGGAGCGGAGAAACAAGTCAGGACATCGTCTGTTTGAATTCCAGTGACATCCTTGGTACTCCAACCACTGTTTCCTTGGAAAACACAAAACTGCCCATACCTTGAAATCAGAAAATCTCAGACGTCACAAGTGGCACTTGCACTAAAAAGACTTAATGTTCCAGGCACTTGGAACACCTGTGGTTCGTGACAAAAGACAGAGATAGCATCTTTGAGTGGCCCTGTCAGCTGGCCCTGTGGAGTGATGGATGTCTGGCACAGCGTTTGTGACAGAGTAAAAGCTCCAGGGAACGACGACGGAAAACTGGGCCTTTCTGTCAGATCATTAGTTCCGTACCAAAGGGATGAGTTGACCTTAAACCAGTGGAGAAATGTGAACGGGAGAGTCTCGCACAAGGACGTGAGGGTGTGTGTTCATTCACATGTAATTTGTTTTCTCATCATTTCAAAATATCGCTTGCTTCAGTTGACAGACTGGAGAAATGCATCATGGGGTTAGGTTTGTGACAGCTGCCTGAAACGATGAATTTAAAAGATCATTTTTTTAATTCAGTAAAAGTTAAGGTCAAAAGCACTTGTGGCATAATTTGAATTCACAAAAAAACTCAATTCTGATTTTTGTGGCCAAAGAGCAAGGTGGTGGATGGCACATCGCATTATTTAATATAGAGACAAGAAGCATCAACTGAAGCATGAACTAAAACAGCATAGACTAAAATCTTTGTTGATCAAAATGAAGATTAATTAAAAATGAGAGATCAATGTTGCCAACCCAGGCCTATAGTGTCCTATAGCTGTTGTACAACCTGTTGTTGCTTGTTCACATTGAGTGCACAAAATACACACTGACCATTAGAGAAACTCTAACTAAACAACACAGCATTCTTATCGCTGTCAAAATAAAAGCACTTATCCAGACGCTTAGAATTAAAACATATTGGCTGATGTTAATTAAACAACATCAAATAACACACAAGTGTAATTATTAGTTGCATTATTGATGTAAATGCTTTTAAGCTTGACATTTTTGCTTTTAAAAGCTCTAAAAACTGGCGCCATTCACTTTCATTGTAAGTGTTGCCACATCGCTGTCGAATGAGCTTAACTTGTTCTGAACTCGCGATACTCATTTAACTACAGTCTCATCTGGAAAAGTAAGAGAGCAACTGCGTCTTAGTGCATTTGGATTCAACGCTTTCTTTCTTAAAGAAGCACATTATCTGTGACAGCTCTCAGGGAGGGTGGCCAATAGGGTCATGGGAGGGAAAAAAATAGAAACAGATCAGGCACGATATCCCGGAGAGGCACAAACAAGAAGAAAAAAAGAATCTGGTGCATGTCTCACCAGATGATGTATTTTTTGCGCCCCCTCACACAGAGACGTGCCTGCCATTGTGTGACTGAGTGACATTTCCCATTCCCAGGATGCCCGTGTACGTGCCGTTCGCCTCTGATGAGGGTGGGGGGAGGCTAGTGGGGAGGGCGGAAAGGCTCCTGCCTCCCTCCTTAACCGCTTGGCAGTCTGCTCTTGATTAGAGCGACGCTCTTCCCAGCGAGGAGCTCCCGGGCCCTGTCAGGGGAGACGGCTCTTTGGTAATAGCGTCTGACAGGCTGAGGGGAGCCGCGCGGGGACTGATACAGATGCTGCTATCCTGAGTGGCATCAGGCTCAAGCCAACATCACCTACTTCGGTAAAATCCCCACACCACTGACTCTCCAGCTGCCAACCTGTCAACCGGTCTCATGTCTAGCACATGCCAGCCGAGGGTCTGTGTGTACATGGATGTATGACACATTCTGCATCTAACATAGCCAGGAGGAAAAAACAGGTGCTGCCGGTACGACTGCGTTTTCAATCCCACCAGCCTGACTTTTAACAGGAAACCGGACCTAATTCCACCCAGAAATAACTTCCTTCCTGATTTTAATTGCTTCATTTTTGATATATTGGTGGAAGTTATCTCCTGTGGCAGCTCATGGAGAGAAGCTATTAAGGGTGATAGACGTGAAATAAAGAGAGCAAAAGAAAAATAAACCCTAGGGTTGTTTTTTTTTTTTTTTTTAATAGGCTGAATGGAAAAATTTTCATGTATGGGCGGCCATGAAATGCTGGTCAAAGACTACTGCATCATCCAAAATGATTAAAATGTGCTTCTCCTTTAAAAGCCATTTAAAGGAAAAGGGATAAAGATTTCTACACCACTAGTGGCAGACGCAATTGCCAAAATAATGATTTTTAAACAGGTTCCAAACACACTGTCCATCTGCCACTGGCTAGAAATTACACACTAAATTTTTAAAAATTTCTAAGATGACTCTGAATTGTGACTGGAAGAACCGCTACAAAATATAAAACAGCCAATAAATCCATACAACTGTGATCACACATAAGCTGAATTCTAAATTCATTCTAATAATCAATTAATATTTCTTTATTGTATGAATTATAAAGGGAATGTTTAAAAAAAATAGACCTCATTATTAAAAATAAGACAATTGTGAAAAATAACATATGGTTATTTTTAAGTTTGTTAACACTGCAACAACTGAAATAAAAAAGTAAAAAAAATTAAATTAAAAAAAAAAGACAAAAGAAATCAATCTTAATAAAATAAAAAATGTTTACCAAACTATTTTATTATACCATATTATAAACGTTAAAGTAGCTGCCTTTAATACTAACTTGAGACAATTGAATAGAATTGCTACTTCAGTAACACAAAATGGATTAAAAACCAAGAAACAAGTTCACAACAGCATGTGTGTGATCCATGCGTGTGATCCAGATGGTCTACCATGGATGCCAGATTTGAAAAGAAATAAGAAGTTGAGTGATCAAGAAAAAGCTTTTTATTAGTTTATTTAAAGTCTTGATTATTAATCTTTTTATTACCATCTAATGTGTACTGTGCGCTTACAAATTGAAGAAAATTGCGTTGTTATTGGGTCTTAGGTACTCTGACTCTGCAAAGCGACCTATTGCTTATTCCTCAACACAAACATGAAGATACACTCAAAACTGCAGTTGCAGGCACTCCAAGAACATTTTAGTATTGCACCTGTACAACATGATTCATGGTCGTAGTCTTGTAGGACTCTCTAATGGCACCAGGGAATAAAGCCCCACTTTTAATCTGTCTCCAGCCACAGTGAAATCATGTGACTGGAGGATAAAAGGATCACAAATGCATGGAAATATATGCAAAGAGGTCTGGCTGAAAATGGCTTTTATGATGGGCAGCCGAAGGTCCGGAGGGAAGGCGTCCACCTTCTGCCACTGTCTGCGCGCCCTGCGAGTTCATTCCCAGAGTTCACGCTAAAGGAGAACTGAAGGAGATGCTGCTTTTCTCTTGAACGCTGCACCTTGGCTAGAACTCAAACGTCAGCCGGGCCACATCCATCTTAAAATGGCAACACCTCAGTTATCCGAGGATGGCTGGAGGGATAGTGTATTAACCAGAATCAGAGTGTGTGAGAGACGAGTCAAGCAGAGAGAAGATGGCTGCGATAATTGATCAGTCAAGTTAAACTGAATCAAGACCACACATCAACAGTCAAGGGACAATGCCATAAACTAGCTTGCAAACAAGCCAAAAACAAAAAGCCCAGGCAGTCTGTGGCTTAGCAATAACCCCCCATTAGAATGAATCACACGAGTAAGCAATGAAAGTGCACATGAATGACTGAGCATCAGAGCTTTGGATCAGAGGTGTCATAACACAGTGAGTCATCAGCACGAGCATGACTGAACATGCAGAATCACAACACGATCCGTTATGACATGATGGTACATGTCCAGATGAGGACAATCGAAGACTTGCTAGAAAGAGGGCAAAATCTGACAGGGCAGGTGCACGTTCTGTTGCTGTATTTTCAGATATTTCAACAGCAGGCTTTTTGGAAATATATCTATAAAACAACAAAAGTTTGAAAAGTTTCAAATTATATATATATATATATATATATATATATATATATCTAGAAATAAAAATAAACATATAAACATTACATTATACTTGGATTTTTGTTTTTTCCATACAATGAATTTGAAACATATTTCAAAATATAAAGTCACAGGCTTGAAACAACATGAGGGTGAGTATATGATGACAAAATTGTATTCTTTGGGTGAACGAACAGTTTAATGATCTAGGATTTGCCAAAAAGAATATGAGAGACAGAGAGTTCAAAGTTTGGCTGCTTAGCATGACCCCCAGAGCTCCTGCTGGTAGAAAATTTAATTACTCTCTTCTGGCAGCAAATGTGAATCTTGCCTTGTGTGTTTGCACAATAACAAATAATAAAAATTGACTGCCTATGAGCAGAGATAAAAGATTTGAAATCTCATACTTCCAAGGAGTCATGTGCAAGATGAGAAAGTGGCACTAAAGTCAGGGGAAATGCTAACAGACAGTTTTCAGTATTACAGAAGACTCTAAAAGTCAAAACACTTGAAAGCATCCTAAACCAATTCATGACTGTGTGCTTGTGATTGAGTCTGTGGCAATTTGGATGGGACCTTGATGGACCGGATGGGGCTCTACCTCACAATCTGCACAGACTCCAAATGACGTCCTTCAGCTGACAGCGGCCATTTTTGAAGCATTTTAGCTTCATTTTTCAATAGTGTAAGGAAATAGAGATACATTGTCCCTCTTTTGTTTAGAGTCTTTGTCCTGAACACAACACGAAATCACTCTGATGATTAAAACTGACCTGTCACCCTGTTCCAGAACTCCTGCTGCTGTGTCAGAGACATGCATCTTTAGTAATCTTATCCATTATAAGCTCTGATGGAGAAGTCTTACCTCACCGCATCAAATTTGTTTCGGAAAACCATTTATGGGATTCATGTTGTGTCCCCAGGTTTCAAAGTTAACTTGTTCAGTGGTCCAAAGACATACTGCAAATTACATTATATAAACTGAGAGCTATACTGCATACTTCCCAGCAGGTAAAAATCACATAAAAAAAGCTAAATTGATTTTGGGGTTAACCAACCTCTCACAATGCAATAAGGTACTCAAGAAAGTTTTTGTAAGTATTACAAGTACTTACGTAAATGAAATGACTTTCATTTCTGCGTTGCTCTCAGTTTCTGCTTTCCACTGGCCGCAGGGATACTTTGGTGCGTTTGATTAATTTTTGTAATAATTTACATTTCATACTTCTTTTTTGAACTTCATCATGCTTATTCAAAAATTCATGGATCACAAAAACAGAAAACATAAAATAAACAAATCAGGAAAAGCAGAGTTGCATCTGCCATAAATAAACTAAAACTTTTCCATGTTTCAAGATTTCAGTCAAAACAGATCAAATACCACATACTTGAAACACTGCTGTTCAAAAGTTCAGGGTCTGAAAAAAAAAAAAAAAAAAAAAATATATATATATATATATATAACAATAATATTTATATTTAGCAAGGATGCATTAAACGGATCAAAAGTGCACAGTAAAGTAGTTTACATTATTTCAAATAAATGCTGTTTCAAAGTTTCCACAAAATAACATAATAATAATAATATTATTACATTAATAATAATAAATGTTTCTTGAGCACCAAATCAGCATATTAAAATAATTTCCAAAGACTCATGTGACACTGAAGACAGGAATCACAGCAATAAATTACATCTTAAAATACAATAAGATAGAATTTAGAAATCAGTTATTTTAAATTGTAATAATATTTCAAAATATTACTGTTTGTGCTGTAATTGTGTTCAAATAATGCAAGCATGATGAGCATCTTCTTTTAATAACACACACACACACACGCACACAACCAAAAAAAAAAAAAAACCTCAGTCTTTTGAATCGTTGTGTAATGTATAATGCAGTTCCTATTTTGATAAATAATTTTAAAGAAAATTATTACTATACACTAGTATTGTCAAATGATTAATCGCGATTAATCGCATCCAAAATAAAAGTTTTTGTTTACATAATATACGTATGTGTACTTACATGTAAATACACACACATACAGTATATATTTTGAAAATATTTACACGTATATAGATTTATACTATTATATTTTATATTATATATAAATATATTTAATACATAAACATAACATATTTTTCTTAAATATATATATATATATATATATATGCATGAGTTTATTTATATATACATAATAAATATACACAGTACACACTCATATATTATGTAAACAAAATCTTTTATTTTGGATGCGATTAATTGTTTGACAGCACTACTATACACACAAAGCCAAACAGCTTCCCTTTGGCTGCCTCTGCTAATGAATTCTAATTCAGCGTGGTATGATGAAGTAGACTTATAAGTGTAAAAGCGGTCATTCTCCCTCAAAGGGGGTTCTCTCCTCTGAGTGGTATATACAGAAGACACACTTAAAAAAGTGATATTATATTCAGACCCCTGCGACCTTGTTTTTGTGAGCCATGCAGAAATCAGTAAAATTCAACCAAACATCCAGACATAATGAATACTTAAAAAACCATTAAAGAACCAATCTTAAATAAACATCACAGTATGAGTGATGTGCCGGGAGCCTCTGAGAGCCGGTGTGAGGTGAATAAACATCACTAAATGAACGTTAGGGGCTGAATGACCTCTATTCATCGGCAGATCAAACCGTCTTCCTCTTTTCAGCAACACTACCTCCCTGACTCTAGACTTCCCTGGGCTTCATACCCGTCACAAGCCTCTCGAAGATCTTTCTTTGATGAATTATTTCACTTAATGGAATAAAGACATTGACCATTATTAGGTTTAAGTAAGCTGACGCCAGAGTTTCATTTGCACACATGTGGCACACAGTCCAGGATGCCTAAATCAAGCCGATCCTATTCTCGCCGATGGCATTAGTGCCTCACTTGAAAACAAATTAAAACAATGTGACCCAGTGAGGCCAGACACAGAATGGGGTTTGTCCTAAAAAACACAGCACCATCATGGTCCTATTTGGACCAAAAAAAAAGGGGGAGGGGGACAAACAGGTAATGCTATTTATCTCTCCAAAGAAACTAATGTGCCTTCGCAAGCTGGGATAAAAATAACAGACTCATTGAGTGCCTATGTGCTCAGTGCCTTGGAGGGACTCTAATGCATTTTCATTTAGACCAAACTCAGATGTTATTAGGACCAACTCTGTCCGTCTTCATTTCACTCTGATCTCAAGGCCAAAGCAGACAAAGGGGGCCACTTTTTAGTAGTCCTCTTAAAAATCGTTTAGACTGAAAACAGCAAAAGGCAGATATACCGAAGATTAGCTGAAATTACTGTTATCATGGCATCAAAGTCTTGTGTCTAAGTAGAGGCATATCTTTTTTTTTTTACCATAAAGGCCATTGGTTTTAAAATCGTAAAAACAACTGTGAAAAGATTAAACAATGAAGATTCAATCAACATTTTTAATTAAATTAGATTGTACAATTATTCTGTATCCAGTTGCTGATTGTAATCGAGGTAGGGTTTGGGCAAGCATTGTGGCTGCTCAATGAATGAAACGTAGCATCAATGCTTGAATATTTTGAAAATATTCCAAATTACATTCAACAAATATTCAAAACATTCTAAAAACCTAGAGCTAAATGGTGAGGGTTGATAAAAAGCAGTGAACCTATCATCGGACTGTGCAGTATGACTGTGCAGTTTATACCACGTGATCAGAGACTATAGAAATACAAAGACGGTTCACTCCTTCGCTTACCAAAAAGTAGTATACTTCAAGTTTATTTTATTAAGTATACTTAAGTAAAGTTCAAGTAATCAGTGTACTAGTAGTATACTTGTAAGTGTACTATTTCAATACTCCTTGGGACTAAATTGGCCCACTTTCTAGTATATAAAATATACTTTTAAGTATACTTTAAGTATAACAGTAGTAAACTTTGAGTACACAACTAGTTTACATCAATGTTTTTAGCTTGTACTGCAACTATTCTAAAAGTGAACTTATAGGTATACTGATAGTTTACTAATTAAATACTTGTAGTAGCATTTTTAGTACACTTTGAAGAATAGTCTCAGTAAACTACTAGTTTAGTAGTTTTATACTGCAAGTATACTCGTAAGTTTTCTTTAAGTGAACTTTACATCATACTTTAAATATACTACTATGTCCCTATTTATTAATTTGTATATATTTTGTTATATGAATATCTGAACATACAAAACATCAAAAGAAAGAACAGGGTATCTGCTTGTAAACAAAAACATTTTATTCTAGCTTCATGCATTCTTTTTTTAAACACTTGAATGTGGGTAAGTTTCATAAATAAAAAATAAACAAATAAACAACATTTTGAACAAAAAGCTGAAAAAAGACTATGAATTGGATTCAGAATGATAATCAAAACGTAGATGGAGTCGATCAACACCCCAAAGCTTGACAGTCATTATTACCTCTTCATTGGTGACATTTTATTCCATAACGTTACACAGTTTTGATGCTGTTTTATGTCAGATGATCATATTAGGTTACATGTGGATTGGAAGCATCTGTTGTTTAGGTTTCTTTGCTTGTATTTTTTTTTTGGGGAAATTCTGTACAGAAGATGTGTACTAGCGCCCCCTACCACATAACAACGGAGCACAAGTATAGCTCAAATATATTTTTAAGTCAAGTATACTTAAATGTCATTTTAAGCATATTTCCGAGAAGTACATAAAGCCCATTTCTGAGAAGTACATAAAAAGCAGACTAAAAGTATACTTTCCTATTTTTTAGTTTAAAAGAAGTATACTAATAGAACACTCGAATAAACTTCTTTTTATAAGGGTTTACTAATGAATGGGAGAAACTGCAACACACAATATGGCGGAATAGTCCCGCCTTCTAAATGAAAGAGCCAATTGCTGATTGACTGCAGCGGCTGTTAGAAGCTCCGGTTCCCATAAAAACCTGAGGCTAGACCAGCCAATGAACATGTGCAGTGTTAAGCTCGTTATGACTGAGCATGTGCATTGGCTGGTCTAGCCTGAAAAATTTACTTTTTAAAAGCTATTTGAGCATATGAAACAACATTCATGGGGCGGTTCATTTCAGATTCTGTTGCTGATTTGAAATATGTAATTTAATTGTTCAGCACATCTGAGATTTCAGGATTCCCCCATTCATTTATATAGGACTTGGTCTTGTTTGAGCTGCCTGGAGGCGTCGCAAATATGACCGTCTATATACTTTCCTTGAAAGGGCCTTTGGCGTGATGCACAGCTATGAATGGCAACCAACTGCATCGATTTTGCAGATTCTTCTTTAGTGTGATGTTCTGTATTGGACAACCTTGCATAACCACCCAATGGTATACACATGATAATGTTAATTTGTTTAATTAAAGAGTATGGGGTCATGTATTTAAAAAAAATAACGTATAATGTATAATTTAAAAAAAATTAAGAAAATTAGATTTGGTCATTTTGATTTCATGGTGACTGAGACTGCTTTACATTATTTCGAATGAGGGCAACAAAGAAACATGGGAGTCCCAAAGAAATCCTAAAAGGTTCTGCTTTTTGTGGCTCATCCAGTCAGAACATTATACATTTATTAAAATTATTATTAGTTTTGTTTCTACTTTAAGTAAAGTGAAATGTTGTGGCAATGAAAGATTATGAAGAGCTTTATTTGGTTTGCGCCCAAGTCCCAAATAAAAATAACAATAGAACAATAAACAAACAAACAAACAAACAAACAATAAATGAATGAATGAATGAAAGTTATTTTATTTTTGAAGTATTTAATCTACCGTATTGATGTAACCTGTAACCTGAATTAGCAATGCTGGCTCATTCTTACCTTGAAGTTGCATATACATGTTATTATGTCCCCAATTCTGAGACACTCGCCGTCAAACTTGCAAGTGTTGGTGTCACAAAGAAAGAGATCTGTGTCCCGGTCATCATCCCCTGCAACAACATGAAGAGCCAAAAAAACATCATGAATTTCTGCATAAACACAGCAGTGTCAAGACACAACCAGCACAAGCAGGATAATGTTTTTTCAAACACTTCTGATAAAAATAAGTCAGCAG
The DNA here is from genome assembly GCF_012432095.1 of Onychostoma macrolepis. Lineage (NCBI taxonomy): Eukaryota > Metazoa > Chordata > Actinopteri > Cypriniformes > Cyprinidae > Onychostoma > Onychostoma macrolepis. The sequence goes on from NC_081163.1 coordinate 17,675,350, forward strand.
AACTAACGAATCCAGCAGGCAGGCTGGCAGGGCTTCAGAAGGGTTCATCAACTTGTGATGAGCACCTCCATTCGCCAAGACCATATTTTACTCTTGAGACATTTTCTTATCGGGAATAAAACAAGTGCTCATGGAGGAATAAAGATTCAGCACATGGTGAACTTCTTGAATCTCCGCATGAGAACCTTATTCAGCTTTTATAATAAGCTGAGTACAGGCTCTGCAAAATATTCTTATTTTGCTGAGGAGCCGGACAGGCTCTGAAAAAATTGCACTTCATCAAAAATCAAGAGCTCACAGACAGTTTAAGTCCACACGGATTCCTTAAGATGATTACAATTAAGATGAGTTGTTTCAAAAACAGGCCACGGCTGAGTCAAAATCTAATTTTACTATTCAGCGTACAAAAGCTGACTGCTGTTCATTTAACAATTAAGTTCCCAAAATAATGAGTTTACCCATTAGGCACTAAATAATTCGGCCCTTATCTGATACCTTTTATAATTATGCAAAAATAAGCATCTCTATCATTTGCTTAATATTATAAAAATGACAAAAACATTACGCAAAGAATAATATCTCATGATACATTCCACATTACCGGCATATATTTCGACACAAAGCGCCATATATCATCATAATAAGACTATACGACACAAAACAGTGGGTCCGCTCATGTGCCCTGGGATTTTTGCTGTCAAAGCAAATAAGCTTCTTGCAAGTGCTACACAGTATTTTTACCCTGTGTTATCCGGTGAGGCCTGGAAGCTAGAAAGAACCAGAACATTGCTCATTGTAACGACAACACCAGAGGACATGCAGCTACTTTAGGCCCTGCTAAAGGGCCACATACAGTGTGGAAATATGTCTTACATAACCTTGTGGCTTATTTGCATTTCAGCTAAAAATTATCAATGCACTTCAACCGCTACAAGGGGGAAAAAAGAATAGTAGTCTTGCGAGACAGTTGCAATAATCACATTGTGTGCCTCAGACTCAGTTCTGGAGACCTTGAGAAATGACGCCGGCTCTTGGTATGTGCATAAATCCCTCGTGTAAAATTAGTAGCTGTTCATGCTTTGCAGCAGGAATATTTCATTAAAATTCCTCTTGTTCACAATCTGTTCTTAAGGAGCTGTGATAAACTGACATTCAATCAATTCAGCCTACTGAAGCAACAAATACTAGTCAGAGTATTTGCCAAAGCTAATTAGTCAAAACCATTGTCAGTCCCTTGGCTTACTGATAAAATGAGAATTCATGCCTTAATTTGAATCTAATACTTCTTAAACAAAACATTTTCCTCACAGTTTTTAAGCAGCATCAGTAGAAGTCCTAGATCACTTGGTGCCTTAAAGGCATAATTCACCAAAAAAATCACTTTCTTCTGTGGAACACACAAAAAAAGATATTCTTAAGAATGTTTTTGTCCAAACATCATTGCACCCCCACTGACTTTCACTGTATAGACAACACTTGAGAAATGGAATTAGTGTTCGAGATACTTCTTTTACTAACATCAGTCATACAGTTTTATTATCAAACATACAAATAATTGTTCTGGAAGTTGCATTTAAGATCCATTTGGCTCACAAATCTAATGTGGCACATTGCTCTTTGGTTTGAGCGGGCATGATGCATCTGCTTGCATTATTGATGCAAGCACTCCCTCTGCAAAGGCATACAGATGCAAAGCATTTTGTCACACCTCTACTGCTTGGCTGCCCTTCTGTAACTGTGTCATAATACAGTTTGACCTCGCAACACAGGTAGACACATTTGAGTGCATGTCTGAAACATGCAGTATTCAACGAGGCACTTGGCAACAGGAGCAGGAGGGGGAATTGGTGTAATGGATCGGAGAGGAACATGGAGATCTGAGTCACAGGAGCTTTTCTCTCACCAGACACAAAATCCTTCTATTCAGTCTAATTAATCTGAAGCAGTGGCATCCTGTAGCGACACTGAAAAAACACATTCCATTAAAAAACAACACATGAGGTGCCACCGTTTCAGAAACACACCAAGTGACCTTGAAAAGAGATATTCTAACACACACACTAAACAATACATTAAGAATGATTCAAAAGTCAGGACCTGTGAAAGTCAGTGGAGTTCAGCGTTGTTTTGGACCCCACTGACATTCATTGGATGGACAGATGAAACATTCTTCAAAATATATTTTATGTTCCACAAAAGAAAGGTTTTGGTACAAATTTTCTTCTTCCTTTTTTTTTTGGTGGTGGTGAACTATCCCTTTACGTAACACTAAAGAAGCTTCTTATGTACCCCCTGAGGTCCATGTTTTCTGGTCTGGACCATCAAAAACTTCAAAGCCATATAAAGTTAGGACAGGAAAGTAAAAACAGAGACTGAGGAAAGTTATCAGGTCACGCTAGAGGAAATGAGTTCTGGAAACAGGCAGTGGCATCCTTGCAATTTTATTACAGTAATTTCTTCATCAAGGACACTGAAAGGCCTCTAAATGCTTAACTACATTTTAAACTTAACCAAGACATCAGTCAGATAATTTGATTAACTGTAAATACGCATTTTGAGCAGGGGTGAGTTACCATGAGCGGAAAGGAATTTTGTTCTGCTCTCTTTAAAGTCTCTCTGGCAGGACAATCTTTCAGTAGCTGTCTACATGGAGAGATAAGATCTGTTTTCCTTTTCTTTGTGAAGAAAGCACTGTATGTGTGTGGACAACAAAATTTCAATAAAAATTCCTCAAAGTCATTCCTTGAAGTCACAAAGCAATGATTAGAGCAGCCAAACAGGAAATTACATCTTTCATCCTGAGATGCTCTACTATCTGACGGCCCACAAAAACAAGTTAAAGCAACTCTTCCTGAATCCAAAATAGACTTTCTCTAAGTACGAAAACAGTTCGGTTTAAACACAGGACTCTTATGAACTTCAAGGTATGTGTATATGAAAATGTGACGTGCAAACAGTCTGCATGACACACGGCCGTAAATAAGATAACAGTTGATGCATGACTATCCACAACAATGGTTTGCAGAGTCGATTCTTTTGGAGCTGTCACTAGCAAGGCAAACACTATATTTAACCTCCCCATAAACAGCCTTATACTGACATCAAAACATTCTGGAACACATTACATTCAGAACAAGAATACATATTACAGACTTAAAGGAAGGTTATAGAATTTATACTATTCCTGTAGCATTAATACATTGCTAAGTTCATATCAATAAATATATATTTTTAAATACAATACAAATGAAATATTTTTAATTATTTCATATTTTAAAACACTATTTAAAAGATATGTGTAATATTTGTGCCACTAAATATTACCAAAAATGTTTTTTTAAATATAATTTCCCATAGTTTCTTCATCTGCCAATGGTCACAAAAACAGACAGTCCTGAACAATGATGCTCTACAGGCAAAAATATTTTAATAATAAAAAAAGTCTTTTGAATTTTTTTGTGAACAACTGGTTTAATTTTTTTTTATTCATACGCTGCATAACATACTACTAAAATGATATACTGTATTTTAGACCTCATAATGTTTAATCAAAAATATCAATTCGATCTTCCAGTGAAATCAACATAGTTCTCTCTGGTGATGTACATCAGACTTCTCCAATCATTTAGGCTGATTAAACTCTTCCTCAAAATCCAATCATCAACTGATGGGCAGAACCAAGTCCCACACTTACATTTTTGTTTTTTTCTTGTTTGATAATTAGTTGCATACAGATGTACGGTACAATCTGGAAGAAAACCTCTGTTGCTATTTCTGTTTCATTGCAACTTTAAGACATTATATATAAGGCCAAATATTTGCATACTGCCTCATAGGGATTTCCGCCACGTTCGTTTAAGATTCTAAAGCAACAAATTCTATAAAAAAAATTCATAATCAGTATAACCTTGGTAAGAGCTTTTGAACGGGTATTTGGAGCAGCATAATTTGTCCTATGGCTTAGCCACTTTTGCATAATAGCTATTTAGTAGCTAATGGAGGCAATTTAAAACAAATAGGTTGTGAGTTATGGCTGTAACTTAAAAGTGACAAGGTGAAGGGCAGATTTAGTATAGAGAATGTGTTGCAGAACTTCGTAACTTACAAATACACATGAAGAACACAAGACTACTAATTAAAAATTCCACCTCCAATATTATAATTAGCCAACAACATCCACCTCACCAGTAATAGAGATCTAACAGTCCAAATTAAGGGTGTTGCCAGTGCTACCTCCAGCTGCTTGGTTCTTCATTCTGCAGTGAAATAGGAAACTTTGTTTGGCTCACACACCTGGTATTGCAGGTCTCCTCGCTCTCCTCAAGAGTGTTGTAATTTTATCAAAACAAACGAGAAGTGTGAGCCAATGTTACATCTCACAATGTGCCAAACGGGAGAGTATCGGGGGAGATGCAGATTGTTATTTCTGCCTTGCCAGCGAGGTGAATAATTGAAAGAAGCAAGCTGGCAGAGACACAAATATTCTAAAGGTGAAGTGTAGACAGCTCCTGTGAGTGAGACATCAGACCAGTTGTCTGGCCATTAAAGAGCTGGATTTCAAACCTCAGGACATTGTTATCAGTTGAAAATGTTTTTGGCTTTTGTTTGAGGTGTAATACAAAAGAATCTGTTCAGAATTCTCCGTTCTTTATAGAGAAGTAGAACAAGTGTGTTTTTAAATATCTGGATACTTTGTAACTAATATGAAAAAAACCTTCTAACAAACATCTAACAGACAGCAAATGTTCGCGATGCCACCCAAAAATGAAACTTATTAACTCATCCTCATGTTGTTCCAAACCAGTATAACTTTCTTTTGTGAAACACAAAAAAAGAACTTTTCGAGAACGCTATGGTCTAAACAACATTGACATCTGTTCCACAGAAAGAAAAAGCCATACAGTACAGATATGGAATGACACGAGGGACAGTAAATAATGACAGAATTTTAATTTTTTTTAATGAACTATCCCTTTAAGTCTTCAATTGAGCTACCAAAAACTGGCAGTTTATGTTGTTGTGTCTCTTCAAATTCATAAAAGTCTGCTGTCTCCTCTCGCCTACTTCGTTTGTGCTTGTCTCGCCTCCTTTAAAGCTGATATGCAAAAGCCCTCGGTGAGCCAGCACTGCAAAAAATTCTCCAAAGGAGAGCTATTGACATCTATGAACAATACAAATAAAAGCTTACGGCCCTTTGGGCAGTGACTTACTTTGAGGCAGTAGCTAGCATAAAATTGATACAAAGTAGCTTACAGAGTTGACGCTGAATTCTGATCATGAACAGAAAAGATACTTCAGTAATAAGGCACTTACTTTGCAAAAGTATTCACACTACTTGTGTCCACTGCCAATGGCCTTAGGTTAGGACTGTTGACTAAACAGCTGGCTTGCATTTGTTTTGCTGGACATTGTTGCTGTGTTCAGCACATAATTCTGTGCTGGGAATTTAAACTACATGCAGTCAGTTGGAAATTCAGTTTTTATGCCATAGGTGCAGGTTCCTCTCTTATTATGTTGTTGTAAATGCACTGCAATGCAATGTCCAAATATATAGCCATTCTGTTTGCTGTGTTCACTAATTCGTGGATACTGTAAAGGGACAGCTAACCTAAGAAATATGAAAATCCTGTAAATGTGTTCTAAAACAACCACTTATTTTCATTAAACAGGCAAGAACACTTTTTCAAAATGCTTGTCAAATGTGCTGACAACTGTTTGAATAACTGTCACTAAATTATTTTAAATGGCACTCCTGACAATCATATCTGCTATTAAAAACTCACTTTATAATTCCAAACACTGGCCACACCTGTTTGAATAGACCATTATCTGTAAACCTGTTTGATTATGGCAATTGTGTTATGTTTTTTTTTTTTTTTTTTTAAATCTGCACTGGTTGTATGACTGCATTTGTAGTCAAGGTTTACTAGTAAAATGCATCTTCATCTTCATCATATTATCAACACCTTTTTGTAAATCATGGAAACACTAAAGTGGCCTTCAGGCATGCCTGTGGTAGAGCTTCCCACGTCTCGTGCATGCCATTGCCATGAGTTGTATAATCAAAGTGCAAGCAAGAGGCAAGGATAGACGTTTTGGAACGACACCTAATTGCCCACGGTAACCTGCTGATTGATAGTCAGGCGCCACAGCGGGAAACTGAGCAGAAATATGCGGCGAGTTCCGAGTGTCTCTCGCGCCTCAGGGCGCGCATGATGATTATTTCACGTGCATCCGCAATCATCTGAACGGCGCTCTGACAGTGAGGGTGAGAGGTCGGCCGCAATCCAAATCAAAACCCGTTTAATATTCCAGTCTACAATGAACTGATGCTCCAGATTATTATGCCGACTTGATGGAATTGATACCAAGAAAAGCACGGCTTCTAAAAGGATTCTTACACGTGCATTGCATTCTTCAAGACGGCAAGCTTTTAAACTTGACCAAAATATCGCCATTTGTTCACTCGCTGTAGCTATAACTTTAGGAACGAGAAGTTTAAAAATTGTCCACGGTAAAACGATTTTTTTAAATACAAATTTTGACGTTACAATCATTTGCAGATTAATTTAGTGTTATTCTCTACTGAACATAGGCTAATTGATAGTGTGGGACCGTATGCTTGTCTTTTTTCTACCCAAAAAACAAACAAACAAACAAACAAAAACATATTGTTCCATACATGAAAATAAAGAACTCTGAGCAAAAGTTAATTTCCTTGGAAACTTCAGGTGATATAGATAGAATGATGACAAGTGCCGCTTTTCTGGCCACTTATTTTCATATTTGATAGGCTAATCTGCCTGTTTTTGGGTTTTCAGGGTGTTTAATGCAGAAGCATCCGTTTTTCCTTTGAACGAACTGAACTTGAAAAACAGGTCAATTAATGTAGGAAATGTGGTATCAGCGACTGTTAGTAGACTAATCATGGTTTCATCCGTGCGAACAAGAATGAGCCATTTAAACCGCAGGAAAACAATATCTAAAAACAGTTGACAGTTTATTGACTATTGCGGTGAATAATAACGATTATAGATCGACTGGGTTACATGCTACACTTATTTGAGGCGAATTGTGGGGGAGAAAACTATTCAGTTTTGTTCCAATGAAAACGGAATTATTTACATTTCGCGTAAGAATAGGAAGAACAGGAAATAAATAATAAACTATTTACACGGTAACGCACCAAACAGCTCGATCTGATCATCAGTAAACTAACTGAAACAGGTCTTCAGCATCTTTATAGCAGCAGTGAACTGCGTAAGCTTGCTCCACCACACATTGGGATCATTTTAGGTGCATAACTTATGCTACTTATGTGATAAACAACCGTCTTCCGTTGCCAAGGGAACGTCAAACCTTATTCTCTTCAACGGACTTCTTGAACATCTTACCCGAGCAATTCCATCCAGTCGGAGTCTGACAGTCGCTGAGTGAGGACGGGAAAGCGCCAAGTTGTTGCACCGGGAAAGTGGCGAGAAAGGACAAGACTGCAATCCATACCCAGTGTCCCACTATCCGGCTCCACTGGTGCGGACTTCGGGGCTCATGTAGGGCCGCCGCCACCGTGACACCCATCTCAGTTCCCCCGATGCTGCTCGCAGACGCGCAACGACAGCCCTGGTCCTTGTGTTGTCAACTTTGCCGGTGCGCTTAGAAGCCAAGAGAGGGACATTTTCCGACGGACGGAGTGTGCCCCATGAAGCAGTTGTTTGTGGATGACCAGAGCGAGGATCCGCCCGAAGCAAAAGGGTGCAGATGCGGGATGAGAGAGGTCTGGATGCGATGACAGGGGGAGGGATGGTATCGGGAGGGAAGTGGGTAAGCGAGATACTCAAAACGCAAGGCAAGAATAAAAAGACGCAAGGGGTGTTTTTAAGAAACAGAAGTGGGGCAAAAAATCATATATCCCATTCGAGTGACATGCCGAAGTTACAACATCCACTGAGGCGCGGCTTAGAGAGACTGTCCTCGGTCCTCACTCCGTGCGCTCGCGGAGAGCCGTGAGTTTGTCAGAGTCTCGCGGAGGGCCATTCCTCTGTACCTGTGAACCACAATAACGCACTGAAGGCGAGCGGCAGGTTTCCAGACCGCTTCGGATCACGTGTTCTCAAGTAACCGGGAGGGGCGGGACGATGCCGAGCTCTGATTGGTCGAGAGGGATGCAGGAGTTTCGGGAGCGAGGCGATGGTCCAGCTCGAGCATATCGACGGCCAGTGCAGAATAGTGTACCCTAGTCTACAGAGCTTAGGTTTGCAAACGCGTGGGCGAAGAGCCATGCCGAGAAAGTCTTCTTAGTAATTGAGCACTACTGCTCTGAGCACGATGGCAGCAGAAATCGATCGGAAACTTGCGGTGTTGTGCAATGATCCCCCTGTCCTAAACAAAAGACTTACAGCATTAAACGAGAGAACCGAGGGACCAGGCGGAGTTCACGACTGTCTGCGACGCTCGCGGATGATCTCGGCGGTGGACATGGAAATGCAGAGACACGTTGATGAGATGAGCAAACGAAATGGCATTTTTAACGGCATTTATTGACGCAACATTTCGTCTCAGAAAAGCTACTTTCGCAAGGATCATCGACGATGATAAAATAGCTCACATTCTATAGCAAGCAATTTGTATGTTATTGACTTACGTTAGACTGGTTTTCTCTATCACTTAAACATTCCAATAACGTGTTGCCCGTTGCTCCTATAGGACAATACAAGATACCTGATCAAACTTGAACTTGGTGCAACAAAGTGATTTTTTAACCTCTACAGTATCTTATTTCTATCTGATTCGGAGAGGCAAAGTTAAAGACTGCTGTAAACACCCAGAGAGAGTCGCAGCGAGAAATGCACAAAATATGTGGACCCTTATGCCTCATTTAAAATGTATGGCATGATATAGGCTAACAAAACATCAAAACAAACAGCATTTATTAAAAAATAAACCCGAGGAAATTTGTGACTGAAACACGCGTTTGCAGATGATAAAGTGTAGCCTACAAATACTTTGAGGCCCCTGTCATACAGTGTTTCAAAAAGTATCTACATGAAAATTGTTAGTTCATGTTTGACTTGAACCAAAGAGGATTAAAAAAATTCAAATGATTTAAAAAAAAAAAAAAAAAACGAGTCAAATGTATTTTTTTTTTTTTAGTTATTTAGTATGCCTCCTTTAGCAGCAATTACAGTCTTGCTAATAGGTCTCCATTAGCTATCAGGTCACTATTATTTTTCCCAATTGGAGACTGTGAGTGGACAGCCTTTTTCAAGTCCACCCATAAATCTGGCGATTAGTCTGATGGCAAAGAAAGCTCAATTTTGGTCTTATTGGACCATAAAACCTTCTTCCAGCTGGATTCATAATTCTCCACATGGCTTCTGGTTAACTGTAGCCAAGATGTCATATGGGTTTTTTAACAGTGGCTGTCTCTGCCACTTAATAAAACTGTAAGTGGTGAAGCACCTGGACAACAGTTGTTGAATGCAGAGTTTCTCCAAACTCTGCCTGTAATTCCATCAGATTTGTCACTGGTCTCTTGATGGCCTCCCTCACCAATCTCCTTCTTAGTCACTGAGTTTTTAAGGACCATTTACCCACCTTCGCTGTTACAAACTGTGTAACACAAAAATACAATAAATGTTTCTACAACTCTTTCCCACAAAATGAAAGCCAAAGTTACAAGACAAAGGAGAACCAGAGGCATTTGATGATACTTATGTCAAACCTATGGAAGGCAATTTCATGTACTAAGTCAGAATGCTTTTTTTTTTGTTTTGTTTTGTGGTGTTTTAGTTCTTACAACATTTTTACTTTTGGGTGAGCTCTTCTTCTTTTCCCAGAGCTTTTTAAACTCACTGTCCTTTATGAAAATGAATACTCTTAGTTTTTCACTAATGCAAGTCATTTTGAAGGCTGTTTGAGTGCAGAACTAATAAATGATGACAACATGCTGACATGCCTCATCTATCAAATTCATGTCAGCAAATAAAAAAGATGAATGAACTCAAATCTTTTTATTTTCTTAGAAATGTTGTCATACAGTATATGCGTTTCCCAATAAGACGTCTTTAGTTACTTGTGTGTTTTCTTTTTAAGCAAAGAGCACATTTGTGAAATAGGTTTGAGACCTGTTGCTTTAACAGTTTAAAGCTGGACTTCTGGGCATGTCCTCAAGAAAAATTACGATATACTCTCCACTGTTCATTTCTCTCCTACCTGATCATTCCCACATTTCTCCTGGAGTCTGGCTCCATACCAGCTCGGTATTATTAGCACAACTCAGAGCTCCTCTGGAGAGCAGCTGGCTCTGGGCTATCACCGACAGACACTCTTGACAGATAAAACAGCACACCCTTGCCATAGGATTTCTGTAGTTTTCTCAATGCGGTATCATGTATCACATGATGGATCTGTCCTTGTAATTAAGACTATGGAACATTAATTAATCATTCAGTTTTGTAGGAGACATGGAAAGGTTCATGTCCTTTATAGAACATGTTCAGAAATAGGAAGAAAACTGATAAAAGATATTCAAACCAACGGCAATGTTAAAAAGTGTATTTTTGAATGATTTTTGATTTTTCAATGGAGTTGAGCCCTGACATCTTTATTCCTATCAGAGCTTTATGAAATTAAACACCTTTAAAAGGAGTCTTGGCAAGTCTTCCTCAGCTGCTTTTAGTTATTTGATATAGCAAAAATATTCAGGATCAATGAACACCAAGAATTTAACATTTTCAAAGGAATATATACGGTATAATGTGGGTTTAATTAAGCGTATGAAGTAGTAATGGTGTCAAAGATAAAACGATAAATTAGGTTTATAGAAGCTTGCCTTTGTTCTCTCTAGACTCTTTAACCTAGACTTATTTCACAGTGCCATCCTCAGTATATTCTTCCCCTGACAGGTAAAGGCTCATTTACTGTAGTTTGTGGGCCACTGTTCAGTCCCAGCATTGGTTTCTGCATTACAACAACTGTCCCCATTCCACCCAGTTAGATCCATACCTTTTATAATTCATTTACATTACATCTAACATGTCATCTCTCACCCAGACTGGAAAAATCCCCTGTGGAACATACTTGGAGAGTTGACATGGCAACTGGAGTCTCATGGTTTCATTAAATGTAAGTCTTCGCTGGAAGAGTATGGTGAGCAGGGTAATGAGGAAGGCTGCCTGGGGACCGGTGAGAAGGTCACATCTCTGGAGGGAGCGTATGGTGTTTGAGTCTTCTAGCAGCATGGGATCCGTTAATGATGCAGGCGGTTTTAAAACGCTCCCTTAAGTTCTATTGGTGCTTTGGCATTCCTGCTGAGAAGCTCTTCTCTTTATCTGTGTATGTAAAAAAACTTGCCAAGCATATCATGTGAATAAATAATGGATATTGATCTTCTTTGCATGGCATCATATAAGATTGTATATTCTGTAAAAAGTTAAATTCTTTAACTGATAGTTTCATACCCAAGACGCCTGTAGTTTGGTATTATTAATAATTTCCCTTTAGAACAATAGCTCAGTAAGGAAAATTGTAAATCACTTATTACATAACAACTGTACCACAGGCATGCAATCTATAATCCATATAGACTCTAAGTGAATAATGTAGTCATTTGGAGAGTTTTATGACTTAATTGATTTGTTTTCACAGTTGAACTCCTGCTTACCCATTGAACAGTTTTTTTTTTTTTTTTTTAAATCTCATTCCCTCACAATACAGAGTCGACCAGATGTTTTTGTTCTCTGCTGCTGGATACGGCACACAGATTTCAGTACAGCTGTGAATTTTCTCAGCAGTAACAAATTAATTGCTATCGTCCTTCTTGGACATCCTAGACAAATGCCAAGGAAATTATATGGCTTGTTGGGGATATTTATGAATTCACTAATTTGCTTCCAGTTTTGAACTGTTCAATGCAACAAGCAAACCCAAATGTTGCCAAATTACTCTAGGACAAATTTCCCAGGGTTGCTGAATTGAATAAATGTTTGTTATCAACTCTTATTACATTTTCATGTATAATGACCCATGTGTTGTCACCTCACGTCATGTGCATCTGGGCTAAAACGTTGCGCTTGAACATACCGCAAAACCAATGGCCAACTAAATGTTCAGTTTTCGACTGAATGAGAGGAAATATTGTAACAGCCAATGGGCCAGATTTACTAACAGCTTGCACTAGCACAAACCTTCTTTTGGCGTTAAAATAGTAGGGAAATAGGGAAGAATTAGTGCTAAAAAGGCGTGGACACAGTTAGGCTATTTTTGCGCCTGACCTTATTGAACATGCATTTGTAAGAGTTTCCTTTCAGAAGCAAAATTTATGGGAGGAGAGTATTAAAATGAATCACGCAACGTGATTTACTTTGTGTCCGTCAAATTACTGGTATTTGTGACATTATTTAATGCCCAAAAAGGCATGTCTTAAACTATTTTGCGCCTGTGTTGTAAGTAGATCACCCACACTTGATGAGCATCGGCTCTGCTTATTTGCGACTTCGCTAATTTGCACTGCAAAGTTTGAACACTTTTGAATACGAATCATATTGACCACTAATCATGTACGTAATCATGAAAATATTTGCATATTACAATGCTTTGGAAAGATGATGTAAAATTAGAACAGCCTTCTATGTTTATCATTTGCTTTATCACTTTATTTTAGTTTATTCATTCATTTATTATTATTTTTTTGTACTGGTTCGCTAAACTGAGCAGCCAGTCAGAGAGAGCTGACAGCTGCTTAGGGATGGCCCAATGTTCGCCGACGACTGACCGCTGACTTGGTTTGTCACGACCTTTAGTGTGGCATGATTCTGTCTGGCACAATATCAGAATGATGTATGCCTTCGCACAGATTTGCAAAATGATCACATCAAATCAATTAGCACACCACCATGCAACTTCACACCTTTAAACTGATGGACCACATTATCTCAACACAAGCTTAAACAGGGCCAGTTTCATGAGCTCTTTAATCATAGCCCTGTCACACCATAACCTGGCCATGGGTGAGTCTTGCCAATCAGCTATAGTCATGGGTTACTGCCAGTTCAGAGTCTTATTGACAGCAGTAAAAAATAACAGCACCTCTGGCAAACTGCCACTTCCAGCTGTCGGCCAGGGCCCCGAAGGCCTACTGTGGCACAGACTGACAGAGAAGGTGCTTGTTTCACACAGGATATGAGATGGCGGTGTGAAATACGAGCATGGTCCCATAGATATTGAGGAACACTACAGTACAGTTTGGATTAAAATAAGTATTAGGCACAATGAAAGTGCATGGTGACAAGTGGCTGTCAAGCTCCAAAAAAAGATGCAGACAAAAAGTATTATCCATTGCAGTTTATTGTGCATGAATGCAACTGAAGATGAGAGATATTGACTGGCAAGCTGTTATCTGAATGACTGCTATTTGTGGACTAGCAACATGTAAACAATAACTTGACGTCAGCTTATTAAAGCTACACTGCATCTATTTTTTGCTTGTAATCTATTGATCAGAAAGTCCCACAGCAAGACGTCATGACCTCATGTGGCTTTCAAAGTATGATGATCAATAATCACATTACAAATGCTTCCATTTCCAGCCATATGGTGAGTTAAATGCAATCACAACTTTAAATCCAGCTATTCTTATGTGAAGCAGAGAAGCAAATTATATTTTGCTGTTCAATTTTCAATCGCTGATTAAAATTAAGCTAATTTCTATGATACAAGTGACATAATCACTGCAGTTATGGACTCTGCCTGTAGCAGTGTTATTTAAAGCAAAGATGACTCAGGTTTTGAACCTGAAAATGAGTGTTAATGTAGGAGCACTCCAGCTTTAAAAAGAATTTAAAGGATGAAAGCCACTATTCCCGAGCTTCTCAATGCTTGATAACACATCTGTAGTGGACAAAGTAGTGGAAACTGAAATAAAAGCAAAGGTGTGAAGGGCAGAAGACTGCCATAATGAATAATGTCTATTAACCTTCAAATGACTACGAGGGTCAGTCAAGGAAGAATGCATTATTATCAAGAACTGAATTAAAAATGTATTGTATATTCATTCATAAACTGTTTAAACTAATGGTGAATTTAACCGTTATTGTGATCTTTGAACTCTCCCTGAACCTAACATTCATATTAACACTAAATTAGTAAATAGTCTTCAGAGTCAGCTTCTAGACAGAGATCTACAGATGTCTGATAACTACAGTATATATTAGCTTTATGCCTAAACAAATGCCACATTTTAGAAATGCTTGTTTAAAAAGCTTAGGATAACTTTTTTAAGTTAGTAGGTTTATTAATTGAAATGAGGTGAATGAATTTAGTATGATAATGAGAGATTAACCTGCCCATTTTAATTTCTAAAGCTAAAAAGTAAGAAAGAAAGGAAGAAGTTGAAGACACTGTCAAGCTCTTTAATTTCAAAGAGGTGTCAGAACTATTTCTTTAAACATTTTTAATAACATTACCATTTCTATTTTAATAATAGTACCACGTACAGAGTTAGGGATTAGTGATTTATACACATGATTAAGTAGATCAGATGTTCTCTGAGGTAAATTACTTCAATTTCAGGGTTTGAATTTACATTAAACCTGTTATTTGAAGTTCCCATCATTGAAAGGACTGGATTAAAAAGCAATACTTTTTTTTTTTTTTTTACTGTGAGATTTATGATGAGAAAAAAGCTACAGGCACTTTCAGATTTCTAAACCTGTAAATTTGCACTTGCTGAAACTTTCATTTTCACAGTTTGTTTTTTCTTTATTTACCATCCACTGAGTGTAAATTACAGCAAGTGTAACTCATCCACAGTAGGAAAAAAAAACAAAAAAAAAAAAACACCACAGCAAAGTGTTAGTTTGGAAATTTGAGCGACATAGAGCTTTCTGATACTTTGTGAGGCTGAGCGAGCTGCCTGCAGAAATGTCACGCTCTCTGGCTGTGAAATCCAACTCCTCCTTCTCCTTTTTCTGGCTAAGCTGCTACGATGAAAAATATTGATTCACCATGGGGACACACAACAGCCTTATCTGCCCGAACCTTTGTGCTCCACAGGCTTTACCCATCAACCCCTGCACAGCCTCATGGGTTTATTGCAGAAGTCTTTAAACACCACATGCTGCCTCCTGTGGACATTAAAGCAACTGCATCTATCTATCTATCTATCTATCTATCTATCTATCTATCTTAGTGGAAAATAATGGTGTTTTACAAGCCTATTCACATATATGACCTGTTGTATAATATCCATATTCTTAAACATTTCCTTGTATTGTTGAGCTGAACATGCCCCCACATACATTATGTAAACTGACTGCATCACTCTGCCCCCGACTGAATTTCCTAACCTGAACTTCTAAATCATGAACTTTTCTACTTTTGCTCCTAGATCCTCCCACTTGTTAACATTTACGGCATTTAGTGTGCATTTTCTTATTCAGAGGAACTTACAAAAACTTAACCTTCACATGTGAATCAACTTTACTTCTGCTCTGTTTATCAGAAATAATATGTTTCTTTATAGCCTGCATCTAAACTAGACATATCTCAGAGTAATCATGGAGCATTTAAATAGCTTAATGTGAACAAAAGAATTCAGCCTCTGCCTTCATTCAGTACAGCTCTGTTATTAAGGCTCTGGTATAAAAGCAGCAGTTAAAATGTCATACTACAAATAGGTGTTGTGGATTGTGCAATAAACAGCGAGCATTTCATGAGAACAATCAAAGACTGCCAACCACGAACAACACAGCAATATGAGGGCCGCTAAACTGCCTTTAACAAGGCTGTTTAGTAACACTTTATTGCTCCTTCTCAGGAAAACCACAGAATGTAAATTTTATCAACAGGATTTACGCTTTAAGATATCAAATGTCCTATTAATATAATATATTATGTAATAAATATATACTACATCTGAAAACATTCAGTGTCAGAAACATCATATGAAAAATGTAGGGGAAAAAGGGACACCCACATTTTTGACCCATATATTCTGGGGTTAAAAGAAGGGATTTCAGTGAGGTTCTTTCAAGCTGAGAATAAAAAAAAAAAAAAAAAAAAAAGAGTCCATTCATGCATGGATAAAATCTTTCATGCCAGGTGATCTCTAAACTCCCAAGTCTCTACAGGCTACCTCCTTTTTTCATCCTTTTTTACCAAGCTCCTTCAGTTCCTCATTTTCGCAGACATTCAAATTAGCCTTGCGTCAAATACCAAACCCCTGGTGTGAAAAAAGTCCACTAAAGCTCTTTGTGTGGATTCAGTCAAATGTTGGACACAGACCTATACAGGCACGTTTCTTCGTGTTTCTCCACAACGGCCGTCTTGAAATGCAGCGGTGCAGTCTATCTCTAACTCACACACTCACTAGTAATTAAACACCTCAATGAACAGATTAAGAGTTTCCCCATTTGGAAATTTCATTACCATTGCTGTAATTGGATTCCAAATTTAATTAGCACTCCTCTTCGAAACAGCAGGTGATATTGTGGCGGCAGTCAAGAGCTGTCCAAGTACAGAGAGGTCACAGAAAGAGTTTGGCCGATGCCATGCTACGGCACAGAATGAGGGATGTTACACCCGAGCTGATCATTTCTGACCTGTTGCTCCGCATAGAGGTGTATAAGCAAACCGGTATTTATAGAAGAAACTACTTTTCTTTTTGTGTGATGGAAATAAACTTCTACACAAACACAGAATACATTACTTACAAAGAATAATTGAAATACATGCCACAATATGATATATTGTATTAATATAATATTATATATTCAGATGTATAGTTAGAATATGGCTGTCAAAGGAGCAGGAGAATAGTGTAATCTACCAGCAGGGCCTAACTGGACCTTGCTAACCTTGGTCTTGGCACAGTCAACCCTAATTTGATGATATGTCCTTTGCCCAAGAAACATTCTAAGGATTTCCCAAGAAACACACTTCTCCTCAAAATAGCATTGACTTTTCTGTGAAAATTCTTATTATTACTACTGAGCGCTAGGAGTAATTTACAAAGCCCTTCTGGAAAACCATATACTGGTGATGGCCCTCTGTGATCAGGGTAATAAATGAAATCTAAAACCTATGGGGAAACGTTGTCAAAGTAAATCCAGAGCAGATTGAGGCAGGATGACAGAGATAAAAGAACTATCATGAGGCCGCAACCGGTATAAACCTTAATGGCAGACATCGTGGGATCTGTAATTCATTTAAAAGGAAAACAGAAAACCTCCTGAAGACATCTCATGGGCGCCTTATGTTAGAGGTCAAGATCCTCAAAGCAATAATTAATCATCATTTATTAGCCGGGCAACTTTAGATCTTTAAAAAATGAAGGCAACTGTTAGTTCATACACACACACACACACACACACCTATATAATGGACTCGCTAAGTTTAAAATGTTAAGTTATGACTTTTATTTGAATTTACCATAATTGAAAAATTGCCTATTAAGATTAAGAAGCGATCTTATGTTGGCTCAACTTAAAAGGACTATAAATGGTTTTCTTTATTTGCATGGCTTTAAATTCAGTCCTACAGTATGTGCTTCATCTCTAGTTTTCTATAAGAAATGGAGAACAAACTGCTTAAACTAATGATAACATTGGATGAACACTTTTCGCATGACCACTCTTAACACAACAAACACTTAAATTCTTGACTCGCTACACTCAGACCACAACACATGGTAGATGAAATAAGAGGACAAGGATGACAATCTAATTAGCATTAGGAACAAACACATCTTGACATCACAAGACAAGAAGTTGATCAACAAAACAGCAAAAATAACAACTAAACTGACAAAACGAGGCATCCATTTTATTTATTCATTCCCCAGTGCATGCTGGGAACTCAAAACACTCAACCCTACTGTTATATACATTTTTTTCCTCAGCATTTTAATGTTTTTTTCTAGCATTATTCACTTCTTTTTTTTTTTTAATTATACATAATTTATGAACTGTGAAGCCTATAAGTGATATTATATATAGCATTGGATATTCCATTTACTGAAAAAAAAAAAAAAATTAGGTGCAAACTAAACTCTTGGAGAATCTCCATTGAAATTCACACTCATAATTACAATTTATTCACACTACTTACACCTGTAAAAAAAAAATCTAAACTTTACTGTCAAACTAAGCAATCTCTGCTTGAAAATGTTTCAAGTTACTTTTCACTGCTGTTATCTTCTTAAACCTGTGTGAATTTCACACAAGCTGCAAGGAATGAAGAGCGCTATTGATCAGACAGGCTCATTTCACAGGCCCCGGAGGTGTGTGCTGGAGACCACCAGGGACATCAATGAAAGCCCCAGAAAATGACATGGAGATAAAAACGTGTCCATGAAAGCCATCTGAACACACATGGAGGATCAGTGGGCGATAACATAAGAAACAAACAGTCATTCCAAGCTATTCAGGTTCTGGGGGAAATTAACTATGAATTATGCCGGTAGAGCAGTTCCTGATAGCCAGTGTTGGGTAGTAACTAGTTACATGTAACAGAATTACGTAATTTAATTACAAAATAAATGTAATTGTAATTAGTTACAGTTACTGAGAAAAAATGTGCAATTAAATTACAGTTACTTTTGAAAATGTTAATGATTACAAAGGGCGTTACATCTGAATTTTTTTTCACACACACACTCACACATGTTTACTTAGCTATCTAAATGGGGACATTCCATAGGCGTAATGGTTTTTATACTGTACTTACTGTATGTGCTATTGCCCTACACCAACCCTACACCTAAACCTTGGAGATTTTGTCAGGTTTAGCTCACTTTTGGGTACAAATTTGTCCCCAAAATATGGTTAAGTAGGTACACACACACACACACACACACACACACACACACACACGTTTACTTAGCTATCTAAATGGGGACATCCCATAGGCGTAATGGTTTTTATACTGTACTTACTGTATGTGCTATTGCCCTACACCAACCCTACACCTAAACCTACCCCTTACAGGAGACTTTCTGCATTTTTACAATTTCAAAAAACCTTTGTTTACTTTATTTCTAAACTGGTTATACAAATGAGGACGTCCCCAAAGGGAGGTTTTTGGAGATTTTGTCAGGTTTAGCTCACTTTTGGGTACAAATTTGTCCTCAAAATATGGTTAAATAGGTACACACACACACACACACACACACATACAGATTTAATTGACTTCTTTCATAAATTGCACTGACTGCTCTAAAATGAGACACCAGTGTTTCAGGAGTCTTGGACACAGAATAGGACACATGCTTATTCGATAACTGTTTATTTCCTATTTGGGTTTATGCATATGCTTTATTTTTTAAGATTAATAGTTTTTTTCCTAGGCATTTTTAGATGCCAGTGTTTTCTGTCATAACTATGCAAACATTTCATTTCAAAACCAGTATCATAGCTATTAAACTATTTCTGGTAACACTTTAGAATACTGTTCCATTATTAATGAATAACTACACAAGAGCACATGAGTAATGCAATATTATCACTCTAGTAGCTACTAGTAACTAACAAGCAACTCTGATTAATGAATTAGTAAGTAATAGCGCTTTGTGGTAGTTGAATGTGGTAGTTCACTATTAGCTAATCAGTAACTATTATTTTTTCATACCTCCCCAAGAACTATGTATACAGGTTGATAATTAATATGAATAATACATAATGTATAATTCATTCTCAAGTAAAGGTCATGGTAACACACTAGTAATGACTCAAGTATTACCAAATTCTTCAGAAGGAATGACTAATTATTTGGATCAGTATTCTAAAGTGAAGATCATGATAACTCCCTAGTAATGACTGAAATCATTGTAAGCTTTTGAGGTTTTTGTAAAGTATTGAATAGTAATTATTCAGGTGTTACTACATCCTTCTAAAGGAATTAGTAATTTTTTGGATCAGTATTCTAAAGTGAAGATCGTGATAACTCCCTAGTAATTACTGAAGTCATTGTAAACTTTCAAGGTTTTTGTAAGGTCCTGGTTAATAATTCATTTAGCTAGATTTGGTAACACTTAAATCATTACTAGTGGGTTACGGTGATGTTCACTTTAGAATACTGATCCAAATAATTAGTAGTTTCTTCAGAAGGATGTAGTAACACTTGAGTCATTACTATCCAAAACCTTACATATATCTCAAAAGCTCACAATGACATCAGTCAATATTAGGAAGTTATGCTGATTTTCACTTTAGAATACTGATTCAAGTAATTAGTAGTTCATTTAGAAGGATTTGGTAATACTTGAGTCATTACTAGTGGGTTACCATGATCTTCATTTTAGAATTAATTATTCATTATGCATAATTCACATTAATTATGAACCTGTATAAAGTAGTTCTTAGAAGTTCTCAGGATATATGAAAAAAAAAGGAGTTATTGGTTAGCTAATAGTGAACTACCAGTTTCAACTCAGCATTATTACTTAATATATCGTTAATCAGAGTTTCTTGTTAGTAAATAGTAGTTACTACAATGTTAATAGTGCATTAGTAATTTGTTCCTGTGTAGTTATTCATTAAAGACGAAACAGTATTCTAAAGTGTTACCCTATTTCTTATTATGATTTTAAATCTGTATTTAACCTCAGAATGATCTCAAAGTAAATAACAGGTGTTAAGTCTGATTTTGTGGTGGCTGTGCTTTAAATTAAATTATTACACGGCTCTGTGGAATGCTTGATTCTGATTGGTCAGTCGTGACATTTTAAGGTATGTTATTCAACTGGTAAAAGCTAATAACACAGACTCATCCAGATAACTTAAGTCGGTGCTATACGCTTGCTAGGAACAGCAAGTTTTCTTGGTGGAAGCTTTGCGTTTGGTTAGCTAGTTAAATATTAAAACTCAATTCAATATTATGTATACAATTCCTTAATTCTGTCAACCTGGTATCATGGACTCGCTCTCTCGTTTCATAAAAACGCAGCTGCTGCCATTTTGTTTTGTACACAGTAATGGATTATAAGATAACTAACAAACTAGTACTGTAAGTACTAATACTTATTATTTATGTGGTCAAATGTTGTGTAATCAAAGTGGTATGACTGCACCATATTCCTTAAATGTCCGTCTAGTTTGAATTTGCCACTTACTAGCAATTGCTTTCTTCATGGATGCTTTGCGTTCAAATATTTCAACTCAGATCAGTGTTTCATGTCTAATTATTTACTTTTGTGGCAAGCAGCCGTGTAATAAGCGGGATAATGTACATTCTGTCGTTATCGCAAAATAAAGATGTACATTATCCCTTACTTATTATAATCTTAATTCAAGTGATGAAGGATTTTGAAAGTGTGACAGTTATCAGTGTTGAGTACTGTAAGGTTAACCCTGTCTGGTTTAAATGTTTGAAAATGATCTCCGCTACCCACCTTATTTTTCAGCGCAGAAGTAAGCTATTTCCTGTGAATGTGCAAGACTTCTGTTTCATTATCCACTATAGGTAAATAACTAGAAAACAATCAAAGTGCAGTAAACGGTGATATTGAAAACTATTTTTGATAAAAACCAGTGCATATATGATTACGATAATAAATTGAAGCATGTGTGAAATCAGTCTAATAGCAAAGCGAGCAGTCACTCACTGTCAGACAGTTTCAGAGACTGTTTGATCTGATGGCGGCTGCATCCAACCTGATACCTTTTGGCCTGCTGTACATGAGACCATTGCAATGGTGGCTCAGGACCAAAGGGTTTTCCCCGAGGGGGAACCCGCTTCACATGATCAAGGTCACGCGGCGATGCTTACGTGCCTTAGACATGTGGAAGAACCTTGGTTCCTGTCTCAAGGCCTGTCGCTGGGGGCTCCTTGTCATCGTGTAATGCTAATGACGGATGCCTCCCTCATGGGTTGGGGAGCGGTCATGAGTGGCCGCTCTGCCCGAGGTCTGTGGGAAGGCCATCATCTCACGTGGCACATCAACTGCCTGGAGATATTGGCCATGTTTTGAGTTTTAAAACACTTCCTTCCAAACCTAAGGGAACATCATGTGCTTTTCCGCACAGACATCGGGGGTCTCCTACATCAACCGGCAGGGGGGTCTGCGCTCGCGCCCCCTTTACAGGCTGGTGCACCAGATTCTCCTGTGGGCTCAGGGAAAGTTCCTCTCACTAAGAGCAGTCTACATCCCTGGGCATCTCAATCAGGGAGCAGACATCCTGTCGAGACAGGGGCTGAGGCCCGGGGAATGGAGGCTCCACCCAGAGGTGATGAACCTCCTTTAGAGGGAATTCGGCCAGTATGGTTCTCGGACCTTGTGTCCCTCTTCGATGGCTCTCCGCTGGAGATTCTGATCAGGAGGGACCTCCTCTCTCAGGAGTGGGGCACCATCCTTCACCCCTGCCCGGAGTTATGAAAGTTGTGGGCGTGGCCCCTGAGGGGGCACAGCTCATAGCATCCGGTCTCTCAACTGAGGTTGTTGAGACCATACTCCAGTCCAGAGCTCCTGCCACGAGGAAACTGTACGCCTTGAAGTGGAGACTTTTCACTTCTTGATGCGGACAGCGACTGCAAGACCCAGTCAACTGCCCAGCTGGTTCAGTTCTGGAGTTTCTGCAGGAGCGATTCTCCGCAGGGTTATCGCCAGTCAGTGGGAAGACACACGTTAGTTACACGTTTCCTCTGTGGTATCCGGAGGCTGAGGCCAGTACTACGCATTAAGGTACACTCATGGGACCTGGCAGTGCTTCTGGAGGCTCTGTGTAAAGCTCCCTTCGAACCCATTGAAGATATCTCTGAAAAGCTCCTCATGCTTAAGACGATATTCTTACTCGCCATATCCTCGCTGAAGAACATAGGTGACCTTCAGGCCTTATCAGTGAGTGTAGCCCATCAGGATGTTTGTGCTTCGGCTGGTCCTCTCTGCACACATTCATTTCTACAGTCTGGACCTGACATCTACCCCAGGGTCCCAAGTTCTCTCGCCTTGATGTGCTCGCCAGATACACACCAGACAGGGACTTGCTCGTATGGCGTAGTGGGTATTCTCGTTCCCAAATCGTTCGACGCAGCTCAAGTTCCTGAAGGGAAACATCTCGAGGTTACGTATGTAACCATGGTTCCCCCGAAGGGAATTAGACGCTGCATATCCCTGCCATACTCCCTGCATCCCTGCAGGTGCTCGCTTCCATAGAAGCTAACATGCGCACTTGCCGAATGCGCCTTTATGCTTCCTGGTTGCTCAAGGCACCCTGCTTGTGATGTCTCGCTTTGCTATTGGACTGATTTCACACATGCTTCAGAACATGGTCTCGCCAGGGCGTTCCCAAAGCGTGCGACGCATCATCTCATTCCCTTCGGGGAAACATGGTTACATACGTAACCTTGAGATGTTTTTGTACTGCTAAAATGACAATGGAATAGGGATAGAACGATTTCCTCAACTCATGATGCGATACGATTTTCTCACGATTTTTTTAAACAAAATTACAATTTACACAAAATTATGACGTGAAAAGGCATTCTTATTTCTCAGACAAAATACTGCACATTTCTTTGTGAAGCTGAAATATGTCTAATAACAAAGCAAATCCCAAATCAAATAAATAAATAATACAAAAAAAATAAATCTCTTTATATAAACAAAATATATCTGAACGCTTATGAGCACTATTTTAATATTCATTATACAGAGGCAAGATGAAAAGAAAATACCATTTAAACTCTTCTGAAGACAGTCAGTTCCACCCAGAGATACATTCATATAAACCCTCACCGCAACTGTATCGCGATTCGTTTACCATCTCAACCAACTAGAATCATCACATTTACCAATTTTTAACTGACTCGAGGGGCTTCATTACATCCCTACAACTGAAGCAAATGACAATGGACACAATTTGGAAAAACCTTCATGTTCATAGTAAAAATATCCTGCCATAGATTCAATGACCAAAAAAAACAAACAAAAAAAAACTTAAGACAGAGTTGAACAAATGAAAATGTACTTCCAGTACAATATACTTTTTCCTTCACTGTTTTGTCTCTTTTGTAAATTCTGCATTTACATGCTAATAGGATCAGAGCCAAATGCCAAGTCAGAGGTTTAGCTAGCGTTTAGCCACAAATCCAGTTTGGCAGTTCAATCTTGAACCGTTCAAAACAATTCCAGCGCTAACAAATTAAAAGAGGAAGTGACCTGTGCTCCTGCATTCAACTGAGAATGTCAAGTCAAGCCCGACTAGCCTATCACCGTAGACAGACGAAAGGGAAGTGGACAACAGCTGACATTTATGAAAGATGTGCTTCATAAATCAAAGCTAATACAAACAACCAAACAAACAGCATATTGTTGGCTGGCATTCGGTTAAAAAGAAGTGGAGTGAGTGAAATTGAATGCCTCTTGTTGATCATTTCCAATTTAACTGCTAGAAGAAGTGCTTTGGGTAGTTTGTTGGCTATAAATAACATTATTACAGTATATCAGTAATCTAAGGGACTGGAGAATGACACACTCAAACACTCAAAAGTATGTGTTTACAGGCGCTGCATTGTTTACTGTTTGCCGTTCTCCTTGTCAGGAAACTGTAGTCACAATTTCTGCAAGCCCATCATGATACGGAGCTTCATGTCTTGTCTTTGAAGCATAATTAATAAGAGGAAGTCACGCTGTGGTTAATTAAATTTTCAATCCATTTCATGTAACAGGCACATTGTTTGCATGCCCAGCAGTTGCACGTCACTCAAAGTGGTACTCGATCAAAGAGGGGCTCACTTTGAGCAAAGTGAGAGATGAGTTTCAGTAAGTACCAGCAGGAGGGACGCCCATCGCCATCCGCACTTTTAAAGCAATAATATATATATATATATTAGGGGTGTCAACGTTAACGCGTTAACGCATGCGATTAATCAAAAATTTTTACGCGTTAATATTTTTTTAACGCAAATTAATCGCTTGATAAGGTTTGACCCCAACTTCTTCCCGTCATCGCAGCGCACCCTCATCATTGTGTGATGAGGGTGCAGCGAACCAGTGTTGCCAGGGTAACGGCACAAGTGGGCTATTTTGAAAATACAGTCGCGGGAAAAATTACAGAGCCGTGGGTTGAGGTTTTTTGGGCTACTTTTTAATGTACATGACCGCCCAAAGTGTATATAGACAAATAAAATTTAAAAAGATCCTTTTACTAATGTGTATTATACTTGGAATGTATCCCTGGCAACTTAAGAACGGAGAGGCGGTTGTAACATCAAACAAAGTGAGTTTCAGCCAGAGCACACATGTTAAGGCTTTTACACAGCAGAAATAAACATGACTAAAGCCACTATAGATTATATAAGATAATAAACACACGATTACGATAGGATATGGTCTGTATGTGATTTGTTTTTAGATTAATGTGTACATCTGAAATGCTAATTTGTGCAGTGATATAAAAGGCTATAAATAGCATATTTTAACAACAATAAACGACCAAATTCCACATGTGATCGTAAAAGGAAGTTATTACAAACAGTCGATGGTGGTTTGAAGTGAGTTCTGAGTAAAAGTGTACTATTAATCTCATAAATTATCTTATGTAGCATGATGCTAATATTAGCTCTAATGCAGCTGCAGAACAGGGCCAATTCTTCATAATGCATTTTGTCATAATACTTCACGTAAGGTTGCAAGAAATGTTTTGTTGTATTTATTTAGAAATACTTTTGATAATAGTTGGGTAAATGTATACTGGGATTGAAGCGATGTGGCTTGGTAAACGGTTTATTGCCAGTTTAAAGACTGATAATGGCTGAATAAAAACAAAAGAATAATGATAAAAGAATAATAAGGATTATGTCTCATACCTGGCGGAAGTGTGAAAGGTTCTGTTTCCTTAAACTAGTTTGTCATGCATTTCTTTATTTCAACACGTTTACAGGTAAATCCTAGTATTTTAAATGTGTGATTAATCATGATTAATCACAGTCCATGCCTGAGATTAACGCGATTACATTTTTTATCAATTGGCAGCACCAATATATATATATATATATATATATATATATATATATATATATATATATATATATATTATGGCATGCCGTTCAGGAAATTATGGTATTTATAATATGAAGATTGAATATATTGAATGAAATTATGAATATATGGAATGGAACTTGAATATACTGAATGGAAGTTTGAATATATGGAATGAAATATGAATATATTGAATGGAACTTGAATATATGGAATGAAAGTTTGAATATATGGAATGAAATATGAATATATTGAATGGAACTTGAATATATTGAATGGTAGTTTGAATATATGGAATGAAAGTCTGAATACATTGAATGAAATATGAATATATGGAATGAAACTTGAATATATTGAATGGAACTTGAATATATGGAATGAAAGTTTGAATATATGGAATGAAATATGAATATATTGAATGGAACTTGAATATATTGAATGAAAGTATAAATATATGGAATGAAACTTGAATATATTGAATGGAAGTTTGAATATACGGAATGAAAGTCTGAATATATTGAATGAAATATGAATATATTGAATGGAACTTGAATATATTGAATGAAAGTATAAATATATGGAATGAAACTTGAATATATGGAATGAAACGTGAATATATTGAATGAAAGTATAAATATATGGAATGAAACTTGAATATATTGAATGGAAGTTTGAATATATGGAATGAAAGTCTGAATATATTGAATGAAATATGAATATATTGAATGGAACTTGAATATATTGAATGAAAGTATAAATATATGGAATGAAACTTGAATATATGGAATGAAACGTGAATATATTGAATGAAAGTATAAATATATGGAATGAAACTTGAATATATTGAATGGAAGTTTGAATATATGGAATGAAATTTGCAGTGTATGAAATTAAAATGCAAATTTGACAGTATTTAATGAATAATAATATACTGTAGCTAGTTATATCCTTGTTATCAGAGCAATAGTTTTCTGAATTGAATGACTTTAAAAATATAATTTCTTCAAATTTTCCAATACTTTGTTGAACTAAAAATTTTGGCAACAGCTGATCATATTCCAAACAAACAATACAAACAGTTTGGAGTGTACATCCCATCATCTTGATATCCCATCATCTCAGACATTTCTCACACAGTGTTAATTCTGAAAGCATTTTGATTTAGTTTTAGTCTTTTGACTAAAATGCCATATAGTTTTGGTCATATTTTAGTCATTTTAATTGTTTTAGTTTTAGTCGACTAAAAATACAGTAGATTTGTTCGACTAAAATCTACTGAGTTTGGTTAAACTGTAATGCATTAATTAAGCATTTAAGTATCACACAACTGTTACTTGAATACATGACTAAACTGACAGTTTGACAATTGTGTGTGTTTTTGGACAATTCAAGTGCAAAAAGACAAAATAGAGCTAAATTCTGTGCTCATCAGGGCCTAACGCATACTTTTTATGGCTTTAGTTAA
The DNA here is from genome assembly GCF_012432095.1 of Onychostoma macrolepis. Taxonomy (NCBI): domain Eukaryota; kingdom Metazoa; phylum Chordata; class Actinopteri; order Cypriniformes; family Cyprinidae; genus Onychostoma; species Onychostoma macrolepis. The sequence goes on from NC_081163.1 coordinate 17,702,787, forward strand.
CTATAATAATCCTGATAGTAAAATCTATTTATTGAATAATATGTCAAATAATGTCCATAGTCTTTCCTTCCTGTGACTGGAATCCCTGAAACAAGACCGAAATACACCGGAATTCTTATTTGCAGGCTGTTCATTCAAGTTCATGAGGGAGATAAAATATGCATTCTTACAACCGTCTAAAACACATTACCATATAAACATTGTAAAGTAAACATCGCTATAATTAATCAGCATTAGTTCATAAGCAGTTGCCTGTCATAAATGTGTGCTATTCATTTATTGCAAACCGCTCTGAATCAGTTTGATGCACTGTTGTTCGAGCCTGTAGAACATGCAACAGCGCAGAGTTTTCCCGCGGTTAGATCAGAACTTTACAATTCATATGTGCACATCTATCACACGGGACGTCAGTTCTGACTGGGAATTTTTGTCTCATTTTTATTTGTCGACAAAAATAGCATCGATGAAGATTAATACAGAACTACACAAATGTACTGTTCACACAAGCAATGTGCCTTTTTTTTTTTTTTTACCTGTAAGATACCATTCACTTGTTTCAAAATACATACTCTTTAATGTCAATCATCCATCCAATTCAAGTTTCATCCCATATATTCAAACTTTTATTCTATATATTCAGATTTTCATTTCATATATTCAAATTTCATTCCATATATTCAAACTTTTAATCTATATATTCAGACTTTCATTTCATATATTCAAACTTTCATTCAATATATTCAAGTTTCATTCCATATATTCATACTTTCATTCAATATATTAAAGTTTCATTCCATATATTCATACTTTCATTCAATATATTAAAGTTTCATTCCATATATTCATACTTTCATTCAATATATTTAAGTTTCATTCCATATATTCAAACATATATTCATACTTTCATTCAATATATTCAAGTTTCATTCCATATAATCAAGTTTCATTCCATTCCATATACTCAAATTTTCCTGAAAGGCATGCCATTATATATATATATATATATATATATATATAAAAGCCAAAAATTTTCTTCTAAAATTAGCATTTTTTTTTTTCAGGCTTCTATGTGTAGGTTCAGTAATTACAGTTTAATGGCAATGAATAGGTTCTTTTCTTTGTCATTAAAGTGAAATAACTGAACAGAAACATAGGAGCCTGGGAAAAATGCTCATTTTAGAAGAAAATTTCAGACAGCACTTAGAGGCTTTTGCATCTGAACTCTTCATATATATATATATATATATATATGTGTGTGTGTGTATGTATGTATGTATTTATTTATTTATTGTTTTTGAAAGAAATATTTTCTGCTCACCAAGGCTACATTTATTTGATTTTTTATTCTTACAATTTAAAATAACTGTTTTATATTTTACTATATTTTAAAATGTAATTTATTCCGGTGATGGTGATGCAAAATTTCCAGGAGACATTACTCCAGTCTTCAGTGTCACATGATTTGACTTCATTTTCAATGTTGAAAACAGTTGTGCTGCTTAACATTTTTGTGGAAACCATGAAACGTTTATGAATAGACCTGTCACTTTTGATTAATTTAATGTGTACATGTATTTTTTTTTTCTTAAAAAAAAAAAAATTGTTAAATATACACTTTAATTCCTTTTATGTACCTTTAGGCATGTCCCTAACTTAAAACAGATATTAATGAATACAGCCATTATCACTAAGGTCATCTTTGCATAACTCACTTGCTACTGGTTGCAATGATATATCACCTCTTGGTTGACCGATTCTCAAATATCTAAAATATCTTCTTAATTTGAAATATACACTATTACAGCTACCGAGAATAGGAAAAACAAAATGACTACTGCATTTAGTACATATTGTATGTGTTATGCAAAATCTTATTATATTGTCAACACAGTAAGATATCTGACAGCTGTGGAGATGGTCCTCACTGCAGAACACAAGATCCAGGGGGTGTGGTTGGATCTAGATCCAACTCCTTCTACCTTACATTTACCTAATACCCGTCTCCACCCCCTGATCCCTAAACCCACCCATCTCCACCCCTAAACCTACCAATCTCCACCCCCTAGATGTGGATCCAACCCCGCCCCCTGGATCTTTGTTCTGCAGTGAGGGGCTACTGCAGCTGTGGCAACTCAATACATGGAGCAGAAAATCAGTTTGAACTCATTATTCATTAAAAACTGTTAAATTTGCCAATTTTTATAATAAACAATATAATATGTTTTGCTTCTTTTATTTTGAAAGTACTGCAGAGAGAGAGGAAACAATAGTGCAGTAGGACTGGGAAAGCGCCAAGAGCTGGGACTCGACCTTGGGTCAAAAGCACTGTTGCACGTTGGAACGCCATCCACGTGGTCATGGCTCTGACTACAGCACACTACTTTCTATCAGGCACATACTGTAAGTAACAGCAAAGAAATTTAATGAGAAAGTAGAAGCAGAAAACTGTACATGAATGCCATAGACATTGATACAAAACAATTCATTGCTACTAAAACTTGTTTCGTCAAATGTCTTAAGAATCAGTAAGCTATGTTATGGAAGCTGATCCACATGAAAAGCTATATTTAAATTGTCAAACAGAGTCCCTAATAAATTGTGCTACAGATTATGTAATTTATCTTCTCATTCACAATCCTAATTCTCATTAGCACTATTGGTTTTACACCTTAAGCCAGAAAAATGGCTTCGCTTTCAAGACTTCATATCAGTCTGATAGGCTCAGTGAGGGTCTTAATTTTGCACTGAACGTGAGTGCAACAGCTTCACTATAGGGTAGCATGACACATTAGTGCACATTAGCCGGCATGCTAATCGCTGTTCTGGTAGGTAGGAGGTCGAGACTCTGGGAGATGAACCGGAGGCTTAGCTCCCCTGCTAATGCACGTTAATGCTGGCTAATGTGCTGGGGAGATGCAATAGGGCTCCAGCAGTGAGAGCTCTGTGGGTGTGTGTCCTCTCTCCGAGGGTTGCGATTTAAAAGACATGTCCACAAAATTAAAAAATTGATCCGTTTATGTGATTATGTAATATGGAACGATTAGCAAGAGACATAAGCAGAAATTAGATATGTACATATCCTGAATTTCTGTGCATTAGCTGGTATTAAAACTAAAGCATCCCAGGAGACAGGTGTTTAAAGCTCTGATTCATGAATAGGAAAATCCCACGTTCACAAGCAGGCACCTGCACCCTCTCTATCTATCCATCCATCCATTCCACAAAGCACAGAAATCTACACAATACTGTTCAGAACCCCCAAAAACAGGTAGAAATAACAAAAATCTATGCACATTTCTTGCTTCAAAGAGTCATTCTTTTACTTTGACTTACACTATGATTATTCAGTAGAGCTACAGGGCATAAGTCAAGCTGCATATTAGCATTTCATTACTTGCTTAACAACAGTACTAACCTGCAATTCAACCTACTGACTCTTGGGTCTTAATCTTTAAGCTGCTGCAGGAGCGAAGAGGCTGGAATGCACTGCTATCCATTTTACTGTGTAACTTTTTTTTTTTTTACAGAGATAGGGCACAAATCTTTGGTCATTCTAGTCGAACAGACTCTGCAGTTAAAGCTTTAGAGGAGGCAGATTTATATGCTTCTAAAACTTAGGAGCTCCAATTTCCTCTCAAAATCCTCTCAGCTGCACTGTGGATGGAGGCATTGACATTCTCAAATGACCTGTCGAGATATTTATTTACTTAGTTGCACACTGAAATGACCAACCTGTATAAGGGGCCATTCATACAGAATATGTTTTTGTATTTCACTACTGCTTTTCCATTTTTTTATGCAAATATGTGTGTTTGAGCCTTGTAATTGAGCGTTCACATCGACATGGTGTTCTGAAATGCAACACTCAAGTTAAAAGGAGATCGAAAAAGTTGTGTTAATGCCCCCTAAAGATCTGACCACATTTACCTTTGTTCGGTAAATTTTCATGCCCAAAATCCAGTCCTTTCAATAGGATTCCTCATAAGAACAAACCATTTTCCTATGCAGGCAGGTTTAAGCTGGTCATGCAAACTTGCCACACTGACCAACAGAAAGCTACTTGGTTTGAATGTAACCTCTGTGTGAACTATTATTTTACAATAGACAATTTTTCCAGGAAAATTTCACTAATTTGACTGCACCTTAGAAAATGGATTCCTATTGGAATCTGATGTACAGGTATAGGGTTTATGTCATGTTCATGTCATTATAAGAATTTCTTTGTTAAAATCGTATTTCAAATATTTAGCAACTAATTAGTATTCTTCACTATTATTTACTAGAAAACTGTGGGTAAGCAGGGTCAGATGAACTAGGTAGAAAAGACTGAAAAATCTTGTTTAACCTCAGGTACAAACTCTGTGTCTTGGGTTTAACATGACACTTACAGATACCACTTATATTAGCCAGTGCTAGGTACCTAATGCTCTGTTGAAGTAAAACGACTTCTTCAGCAAGCTGAAAAAAGAGCATGTGGACCAGTAAAGGAACAATCAGTAGTAATTTGCCTCTATGGAGAATTTAAAGTGTCTAAAGTGTCTATAGTTGAATTACACACCTGTTTGGAACATTCATCCGATTCATAATACAGAAAGTAGAATGATACTTAATTGCTTGAAATTGACCAAGTTTACAATTAATAAATACTTACTAATTCTTAGTAAGAAACATGTTGGGCTTCCTTTTCTCATGTTTGAGTTTTTGTTGCATTTACACTATTTTACACAGTAGGTGTGGCCAGCCTGTGTTTCAGCATTTCGAAGCATCATTTTGCGAATCAATTGGTTCAATGATTCAAAGTTCCGAAAAGTTCTGTTTCTTTAATCAACACCACGAACAGTACCACATCAGTCCAACAGTACAATCTTGACAAACCAACGGTGGCTTTTATACCTGAGTGGTTAACCCATTCACACAGTAGGTTTTCGCCTGTAATGCAGTTGTGAGTCCTGATAATTTACAGATTTGAGTTTGGTTATAAAATGCGAGTGTCTGTCTCATGAATATCTGAACTGCGTAACCATGAAATACAGCATTGATGACCGTATTCTGCTGCTGAGTGAACTCAGCCGTAGCCAGGTGAAGTTCTGAAGAGAAGTGCCAGGGTATGTTTATTTAATCCAACCAACTACAAGGCTTGAGTAAAGCATATACCTAACGCTGCTTACCTCTCCATGGACCCAAGTCCTCAAGCGTGGATAAGCCAAAAACATTTTCTTGTCCTCCATTCAGTGATTATATTTATATGTGTACTCTTGAGATGATAACTGCTAGAAAACTGACAAGAAAATTCAAAAGCCATTGGTTCAACAGGTAGTTCTGGCCCTCGATTTCTGGCTGAGTGGCATTCTACGAGTGCTGATACAGTCCTGGGAGTTTTCGCTGTTTGTATCACTCCACTTGTTCTCGCAGTCATTGGTGGTAACATTTCAGTTATTCTTTCTGCATGATATATTGTGACACCAGTAGGTGACAAAAAGTGACTGTCTTTATGAGCGAGTGATTTTAATCGTTCACTCAACCGATTCGAAGCACTGATTCTTGTCTTCATGAGGGAGTCATTGAATCATTTACCTTTCCTTAAATTAAAATGAAACACCACTATCGTTGATTTTTGTGTTTAGTTTCTAATTAATTTAGGAACTAAACACTACTATGCCTGTGGCTTTTGGAAATATTTTCACTGGTGGAGTGAAAGTGCATAAAAGTAATTGGTAAGTAATAAGTATTCTGTCTAAAATATAAATTACTTGACTTACTGTTTATTGCTGTTATATTAAAACAATATTGTTGGTCTGAATTAGTATCATCACTTATGTGGTTACCTATTCGGACCAACAGCAGTTTTGCTTGATACTGTTTTCAAACAGTTACAGGACATGCATTTACAAATACAATTCGCTAAATATGTTCACATTTATTCCATTAATTCTGCCAGAAACCAAAATCCATTGTAAATGAAATTTGAGTTACCATCCCACATTTCTTTAGGCAAGATGTTTTTTTTTTTTTTTTCATATAATTTTGCAGATGAATTACAAATATGCAAATCTTGAGTAAAAAAAATAAAAATAAAAAATCGTTATATGCAATATATTTTATTTTTGTTCAACAAATATGTGCTGTAAAACACTCAAATTAATTTTTTACACAGGATTTGTCATATGCAAGTTTGTTTGCACATTAAATGATATGCCACAAATCTCTTAATCACAGTAAGTCCAGGTCTGTCTGTGAAAATATTGCCTGTTGTTCAGGTTCCATGATCTTTAATGTCCCTTTGTAAGAGTAACTGTACTCAAGGTCTGCCAGTCGCTGTAAGATCACACCGACAGGCATATTTAGTTTGTTGAGGTATCAGTTGCTTGGCTAATGAGACCATATATAAGCATGGATTCTCTGGCTCCTGCTGGCTGCTTTGAGATAGATGATGTGCATTAGCTTTCCTGTGGTAAGAATAGAGAAATTTTCAGCGGGCCCGATGAAAAATTGCCCGTTTGAAAGTGGGGCAGACAGTCTCTGCTCGAGAGACGGCGGGTTTGTCTGAGAGAGAGATTGTATGTGTGTGTGTGTGTGTATGTGAGAGAGAGTGAGTGGGACTTTTCTTCTCGTGCTGGTTAATAAATTGCATGGTTATATTTATATTTAGAATATGTGAGTAGATATGCAAGTGCGTCATTGCATGTGTGCAAGGCCTCAATTGTATTTTTTTTCATTGGAGAAGTTGTCTATGTATATATATATATATATATCATGCTCAGTTGTGTACATTTGGTTCTAATCAGGCCACCATCGGCTTGCAGAAACCCTGAGATGAGATGGTGGGAGTTTGTGTGTGATGGCAGCAGGTGCTTGTGTATATGAAGGTAATCAGGCTGGCTGACAGCTCTTACGCTGGCCTGTATTAAGGCCCGCACCCTCCAGCAAGCCAATATATTTCCCAGGTGGACCAGAAGGTCAATTTCAGGATGGTTGTGGTATAGATGATAAGAACAGAGGAGAAAGCTCTTTTATCTTTCATTCTAAAGTAAAAGGAAAAACAAAATAGCACACAAACAGCACACAAATAAATAAATAAATAAAATGAACTGACTCACACCTGCACATCTGAGTTACTGCTGTCTTGCCAAATGAAATGACTCATTGTTCTTCAGTCAAATATACTGTATCTGCTTTAGTTTGTTTTAAGTATTCCAAACTTTTACATATTTCTCTGGAAAAAGGGCCAAAAATTGGTTAAAATATGCGAGTAATTCCTCATATGTTGCACACACACACACACACACACACTAATTGTAATTTACAATTGCATAATAAAAACGAATAAAAAAAAATGGTTAAAATATGCGAGTAATTCCTCATATGTTGCACACACACACACACACACACACACACACACACACACACAATAATTGTAATTTACAATTGCATAAAAAAAAAAAAAATATGTAGAGTCTGTAGCTTTGCTAATATTCATACATTTTCATTTTGAAAAGCTGCTGTCCATTTTGAAACAGCAACAAATGAGAATAAGAAAATCCATATTATTGACTCTTCGACGCCAAAATACTAAGCACAGTCTGACTTCTACAGCCCTGAGGAACATAAGCCACATCTCTGTCCTCTTTTTAATTAGTTCTCTGAGTTCTTCTGTGAACAGTTTCGGCTATTGAAGCAGTAATTACTGCATTCATAAGTCTGAACCTCACTCACTCTGAAGCCTGACAGAATCACAATCAGTGCTAGCCAATCTCATTCCATCTCTTGCGTTTGGAGAGCGCTATAGTTTGCAGCGCCAGATTAGCATTAGCAGGCTGCTGTATATTTCCAGTCACAAAGGTCTTCAGCCACAGTCGGAGTCCAAACCGTGTAGATTAACAAAGCTGGAAATCTGCATTCAAAGTCAAAAATCTTTCAGTGGGATGATCCACGCTCAGTTTTGGCATCTGGCTTTCTTACATCTGTCAGATCGGCTCGGATGCTCCTCTGGAAATCTGCAATGGGATCAAAAGAGGTAGGGGGCTTTGATAGAGATTTTGTGTTGCCCTGGGCAAGAGGCTGATAATGCCACTCTCTTCTGGCTCCCTGGTGTAATTGCTGTAAAATAGGTTCTTGAGCACATTTGCGGAAATCGTTCGACTCATCAAGTGGTCCCTTGAATAATAATGGCCTCTTCTCTAATAATTCACATTATCATGCATGAAGTGTTCATTTATCTAACAGTTTTTCTCCTGATAACTGTGAAAATTAGTAAAATGAAATACCTGATCTCCTTATACAATTGATACACTTGAAGTACCAGATCTGAGTTTATTTATATATGCTTTCCATGTGGATTGTCTCTGTGAAATAATACCTTTTCTCTGTCGCTTGCTGAGCTCTTCTCTTGTGGACTAGTTTGAGAAGCTCTTTCCCTGTCATCCATATTCGCCAAGCTAGGCGCCTAAGAAAGGACCCCTTTGATATACCCAGGCGCTTGTAGGGCAGCTCTCCAGCTGGCATTTGGGCCGAAAAAGATGAATGCCTCCCCACCTGGGCAGCACGCCTAATCCGTCTCTTTCATCCCGAAGAGAAGGAATAAGGATAGGAAAAAAGAGATGGTAAAGAATGTAGGATAAGAAGGATATGGAATGAGAAGAGAGAGATAATGATATTTAGTGTAGTTGTTTTCAGCTGGTTTTCCTTAAGAACCCATTTACATTGGACGTCAAATGGCAACCAAAATGTATGGTACAGAAGTCAACAAAATATCCTTACAGAGTTATTAATATGAATTTTCATGTTAATATCGTCAAAATTTCAGTCTTTGAAGTGACTCTTGATGTCTTTTCATCCTTTTTTAAAGCCCATTTATTTTCAAACCGGTGGCCAAACGTTTGGAGTAATTGTGACCCTGGACCACAAAACCAGTCTTAAGTCGCTGGGGTATATTTGTAGCAATATACAAAAATACACTGTATGGGTCAAAATTATATAATTTCTTTTATGCCAAAAATCATTAGTATATTAAGTAAAGATCATATTCCAAGATATTTTGTAAATTTACTACTGTAAATATATCAAAACGTTGTTTTTGATTAGTAATATGCATTGCTAAGAATTCATTTGGACAACTTTAAAGGCGATTTTCTCAATATTTTGATTTTTTTGCACCTTTGGATTACAGATTTTCAAATAGTTGTATATCGGCCAATCCTAACAAACCATACATCAATGGAAAGCTTATTTATTCAGCTTTCAGATGATGTATAAAACTCAATTTTGAAAAATCGACACTTAAGACTGGTTTTGTGGTCCAGGGTTACAATTAAGATTTTGTAATGTTTTTGAAAGAAGTCTCTTATGCTCACCAAGGCTGTGTTTATTTGATCAAAAATACAGTAAAACAGTAATATTGTAAAATATTATTACAATTTAAATCTAATTTATTCCTGTGATTGCAAAGCTGAATTTTCAGCAGAATTCAAATGTAATAATATTTCACAATATTGCTGTTTTTGCTGTATTTTTGATCAAATGCAGCTTTAATGAGAAAGAGACTTCTTTCAAAAACATTAAAGACCTTAATTATTCCAAACTTTTGGTCTCCAGTGTATATGACTATAGGGTAAGTATCTTTTATTATTCGCTTTCATCTTTGCTTTTCCCCTCCTGTCTGTGACCCTATCACATTCACTGGCCCACCAGTAGAAAAGCACTCATTTACAGGGTCTAAACAGGACATGAGGGAAGGCTCTTAGAGGGAAAGTACAGAAGACATAAAAATCATCTAAAATACCCAGTAGATTAGAGAATAAAGTTCATTTTATGAACTCTCTCTCACTGGTAGTTTGAAGTGCACTCCTAAATGATTTTGGCCCCCTGCCTGGTTTTCATTTTTCTTTAAACTACACCTGATTCATCCAACACACCATACTGAACTCAACCTTGATTCACTGAATGAGTTTTCAAGGACTGAAAGTGAATACCATTTATGTAAATCAAATGTGTATTTAAACATTAATACTGTTTCAAATGAATCAAAGTGGGACAATTACATTAAGAGTTAAATATTATATTATAGTTAAATGTTTAAATAGAATGAATTTGTGCTATAATATGTATTATATGAATGTTCATAGTATTGAACGGTTATAATCTTTAACACAGCAATGAGCACTGAATTCTCGCTGCATGCTGGAAAAAAATCTAAAAAAAACTAAACTTTTATTTGCTTAAGGCATTACTAATGAGTCTTTCCTTTTCCTTTTTTTCAGACCTATCTTTTTATCCAACAACCCATCACCTTCATTTGTACAATTATAGTATTAACAATTTAATTAAATGTTACATTACTCCCATAAATAAGCTAGAAATGGACAAACTATGCTATTTTAGCAGCAATATATAATGTCAATGGCAAAAAGAATTATGAATGATTTTAATTTATATTACATTAAAAAAAGGAAACTAAATTCATGGATTCAAACTGATATTTATACAGCTTAGTTTGAAATACATTTGAAATAATAATAATAAAACGGAGCATGCAGTAAATTTGAGCTCATAATTGTATTTTACTGGTTCCACTCTTTAACATTTGGATTGTTTGCAATCAGAGGCTCTTAAGCTTGTCTAAATAGCTTTAATACTGATCCCAATTTGTACTATTTGAAAAACTCAAAATTGCTGTATTATAGTTTAATCCAAACATTAAACATCACGTCTTGACTAAATCTGCCATACTGCTGTTCATCACTTATTAATCTAACTATAGTTTAGCAGTGGCTCTCTAAAGCAAAAAAAAAAAAAAAATAACAAGAACTTTGAGACATGTCCTCATTCTTGACTATTTATATACTTGTCATTAAAATGAACCAGAATTGGCACAGAATTACTTTAGATAAAAGTAAGACTGATAAGGCACAGAAATGACCAGCACAGAGCCATTGCAATCAATCTTTTGCACTCTTCAGAAGGTTATAGAAACTGTGAGTGTGAACTTTATTTTTCATTTACAGGTGATGATTACATTCTTATTGAATAAAAGGCACCTACAAGGACAGCACGACTTTCAATTTGTTAAGCAGCTCAAAAATCAATTAATCTGGAATTATGAGCAATGAGGTTGAGTGATGAACACATATTCTTTCCATTATCGTCTGCAGAACAGCTTATATATGGTACAGATTTCTGTACTTTGTGGTTGTTGCTTGTCAGATTGTATATGAGCCGGTGAGATCTTGCCAAGAATGTACAACATTGACAGTCTTCAATGTCAGACTGTATGACATGCATCTTAGCAAAGACATTAGTCATTATTGGCAGCATTAGCAAGACGTTTAAAGTCACTAGTTCCAGTCTTTTTTGACTGACATCCTCATTTACATTAAAAATGAAAATGAAATTTCACAAACCTAAGCAAAACCTTGGGCTAATGTCAGCAATATTCAGCCTGGAAAACAGTGTATTTGTGGACTGTTCATTTTTTAGAGCAAATGAAAGGTCAGTTTGGTAGTATGAATTGCACATAATGAGATATTTACATTGACAAGATGAGCAACGTCTCTCATTTTCAAACACATATGCTCACACCAACATAATGACAGAGTCTAGGATTTAACACAAAGGCAATTAAGTTAACATGTCACACAGAAAGGAAAGACTTAAGATTTCTTCCTATGACGAAATAAACTATTTGTTTCAGATGGCACAACTGTGTGCACAGCACACCGGGCTTTAGGTGGGATACTTGTCAATCTGTTTCCAAAAGAGAGTGTTAGGCCGTGTTCACACTTGGCGTCTTTTGTGAAGCTGCCAGCGTCTGTTTTACATTATAATCCTATGGAGTAAACCGTGTTTTCAAAAATGTCCTGAGCGCTTTTTAAAACGCCACCGCCGGCGTCTTTTTCTGCAGCTCAGAGCGTCTTTTCAAGTTGAAAAAAGTTGAACCTTTCTGAAAAAAAACGCCCTACGTCAAGCGCCTTTTTGACAGCTGACCAATGACAAGCGAGTCGCGAGTCGTTTCCATAACAACAAAAACAACAAGAAAAAAGGAGAAGATGGCCGGTAGACAGATCGTACTAGTTTCGGAGCACAAGGAATAGTATGAAACCGTGCATCATCCAACCGGAGCTCCTGGACTAAATTGTTGGAAGCGCCATACAGTTTCCTTCCCCGTATAATGTCGCGCTCCCACAAACGCCGTTGTGAACCGACACCCTCGCCGTTAACTTCAAAAGCCGACATTTCAGCTGTTGTTATAGCAACAAAAGACACCCTCGGCTGCTATTTGTAGCCAAAACGCTGCCAGCTTTTTATTTTACTAAAAAAGCGCTCGTCGACTTTTCCTAGTCAAAAAAGACGCCAAGTGTGAACACGGCCTTATAGATTTTTCTTCCTTCAAGTGTGCATCACAACAGAAACAAAGAGAGAGAGGGAAAAAATATTAAAAACATTATTCTTCATACTGTCGTAAATTTGCCATTTGTCATTGTATTTGGGAGATGGTTATTTATTGATCTCAGAGGTGAAATAAAACAACAAGAACAGATATAGCACAAGAGAGATTTGTTTTATGTTGTTCTTTGGTGATTTTATTTGGACTCAAGTCTGGTTCATGCTGCCCCTACAAACCCCAGCAGAGTAAACATACTGATCCAACAATATACTCAACAACACTGGATTTTGTGGTTACACTTTATTTTTAAAGTCTACTTTAGACATAGAATGTCTGCATGTCAGCTGACACTCCTTAATTTGAAACTATGTCAACTAACTCTTATTAGAGTATTAGTAGACTGTTAGATTAGGGTTAGTAGAAAAAGCTGACATGTACTTGCAAAGTACCCAACCTGGTCTCATAAAAATACGTACCTCTGCGCACTTTTTGTGCGACACCGTTTTATGTACCTTGCTGCACGTTTCGCCGAAGTTTCAAATAGAAATGTCCACTGAGTGGCGCTAAAACACAGGTTCAATATGTGAACCCTGGCACGTTTTTATTATGTAGATATTGGTACGTATTGCTGTTTTTTTATTACGTTGCTTCAGATACGTATTGCGGCGGTTCAGAATTCGAATATCCGGGGACTGTCGCTAAAAGTTGATGCTCTATCGTGTTGGAAATATGCCCTACTCACTAAAAATAGTTGGGTTAAAAATGACCCAACAGATAACCCAATGGTGGGTTACTATAGCACCTACCTAATGTTGGGTTATTTTAACCCAATGGATTGGGTAATAAGTTTTACCCAATGCATTGGGTTATAAAATAACTAATTTGTTGGGTTATTTGGCCAAAATGTTTTAAAATGCTTTAACCATCCTGGTATTATTATTATTATTATTATTATCATCATCATCATTATTATTGCTATGTAAATAAATAATAATGTACAGCATACAAATATATGGAAAATGCTTTATTTCCATTACATTAAAAGTTGCAAATACTTCTATTAAATTAAATGACTGGTTGAAATTGTGTTATTATTTCCTTATCACATTAGGTTATATGCAATTGTTTCAGTTTACAAGATAAATATAAATTCACAAACAAACAAACAAACAAACAGAACAAAGCTAGTACAGACAATGCAATTACAGTTGCAACAGGTTTGGGATACTCAATGTTCAAAATGTAAAATAATTTAAAGCATGTATCAACTGCTTGTAAAAAAGACGGCCTTGCTTCAGTGCCATTTCTCCCACAATAATGAAGGCTTGATTATGAGGGAATTGCCTTGGTTGCTCCTCCTCCTCCAAATACAGAATGAAATTTGTTCCGACCTTTAAACAGAAATTTAAAATGGTAAATATGCACACATACATCGGATCAAATAATACCCAAAAATGTTTTGTCATAAATTATGCACTTACCCACTTTGTATGGCAATGAAGGAGGATATCTGGCAGGGTTTTACTGCAACTTTAATGCAATCTCCAAGACCAACTTAAATAGAAAAAAAACAATGGGTTAATCTCCAAACAAGAATGGGGGAAGGGGGATCTTTTCTAAGCCATGGTAGCAGTTTTTCATTTGATTTCTTACTGTTGTAATAATGGATTAATGTCTGTTATATATCAATTTGATTAGCCGTGTGTTACAAGAGTTGTGTTTGTATCATTGTAGACAGGTGTGTGAATTTTTGAACTCTTTCTGCATGTTACATTGTTAAACTAGTGGGTGGTAATGTGAGTGTATCAATGACATACTGAATGAAATTTTAGTTATGTAAAAGCTATATCACTCGTAATCGTGCTGTTAGACTCTATATCAGCAGGCTGTGGTTATCTGTGGCCTCATACATGATCTAGAGTCTAATGCCAAATTCACACTATAAAGATGGCACAAAAGCACTTCTGAAAGTGGCATTTATGTGTCTTTACAATACTGTTTAATGCCTCTCAGGGCATAAATGCCTTTACAGAATTACAAGTGCATACTCAGATTATGAAACGGGTCAAAGCTGGAATTTAGTTTACCTTTTATGCTGCATTGCATCTATACAGAGAATTTTGAGCTGGCACAAGCAGCCTTAAAGGAGAAGTCCACTTCCAGAATACAAATTAAGTACAAAGAAATTACGTTTATTGAGGAAAACAATCCTGGATTTTTCTCCATATAGTGGACTTCTATGGTGGCCAACAGGTTGAAGGTCCAAATTGCAGTTTGAATGCAGCTTCAAAGGGCTCTACACAATCCCAGCTGAACAATAAGAATAATTTTTCTTAAAAAAAATAACATTTATCTACTTTTTAACCACAAATGCTCGTCTTACACTAGCTCTGTGATGCGCATGTATGTCTTCATGCATTATGTAATCATGTTGAAAAAAGGTCACGTGTGGTTAGTTCTTCATGTGTGTACTCCGGTTCAAAAAGTTAGGGTAGGGTGAAAAACTCCATCTCATTTTCTCCTCCAACTTCAAAATCGTTCAACATTGTTGTTTTACCTTTTTTGTAAAGGGCATTTGATTTTCTTTGCACGTTCACTTTGTAAACACTGGGTCGGTACTTCCACCAATGTCATGCATGTGTGATTATGTAATGTGTGAGGTTGAGCTAGTTCAAGACGAGAATTTGTGGTTAAAAAGTATATAAATGTTTATTGTTTTAAGAAAATGACTGATCATTTCGCTAGACAAGACCCTTATTCCTTGGCTGGGATCATGTAGAGCCCTTTGAAGCTGCACTTAAACTGTAGTTTGGACCTTCATACCATTGGCCGCCATGGGGGTGAGTAAATTATCAGGAATTTTTTATTCTGCAAGTGAACTTCTCCTTTAACTCAGCTATGTAAAACACCTTCACAGTACTCTTGTTTTTGTGCAATTGCTCAAAGGAATACTTTTGTCATTATTTACTCAACCTGAAGTTGTTCCAAACCTGTATGAGTTTCTGTCTTCTGTTGAACACAAAAGATTTTGTAGAATGTGTTTTTATTAATACTATGAAAGTAAAATGTATTTTGTATTCAGCAGAAAAATGAAACTCATAGAGATGTGGAATAACACGAGGACGAATAAATGAGAACAAAAGTTTTATTTTTGGGTGAAATAACCCTTTTAGTGTGTGTTGGTGTGCTTGTCAGTACATAATGTAAAATATTACAATTTGGCATGAAATACAGAGCAGGATTTTCTCACCAGAAGAAACATCCAGAAGATCCAACCAAGGCTCTCTTCATCTCTCCATGCCCTTTAGAGCTCAAAGTCTATATATCCCTGACATGTGGGTATAATATACCTTAGTCCAGAGTAATCTAAAATTAACAAAGAAATGGAAGTTAAAATCAAACATTAACATAAGATGACTACATTTCCTACTTCAGTGTTCAAAATATAATTAAAATCTCACTTGTTATTATCTATCAATTGAAAAACAGAGACATGCATTTTTATGGTTTTGTGGGTTCCATATATTATTCTAATTAACTAACTGGTTTTAATACAGTACACCAAAAATCACACTATGAAAAATATTAAACCTAAATCATTCCAAATAGCAAACAGATTAAAACAGTACTACATTATTACAAGGTTATGACTTCACACAAACACATTACAAAAATAAATATGAGAACATGATAAATAAAACAAATATAAACTACTTAACAAATATTTTAAACAAGTTCTAGTGTACAATCATATTTTCATTTTCACAAACTTACATGCAGTGCATATATAATACAAACTTTTTTAACTTTTCAAATGTGATTATGTTTGTTTTTGGAAATTCACCTTTAATTAGCCTTATTATTTTGCATTTAAGCTTCTTTTTGAGCATAAAATGTAATTACATTCTGAAAATGTAATAGTTGCATGTCCAATTATTTAGTTGTATTTTCATTTATCCACACCAGAGTGCACTTTCATCCAAGTGGTATAGTAAAAATTTTATAAAATCCAGCATCCTGTTCAGACCCTAATATAGTACACAAAATCAGTATTAATTTAATTTAACATGAACAGTTTGTATGTGACTATACCTTGAAACCGATAACGGTATCTTTTGATAATTGATGATAACAATGCCCCACTCTCTTCCATGTTCAGTTCTTCGTGGCTGAAGAAGCGGCGCGTGTAATCAGTGTAGCTCGCAGCGCCCTCTGTTGGTGAAAATAATCACTACATGATTGCTCTGGTAACCAGCAACTTAGAGAGAATAAAATGCTTAATTTCTGCGTGTTTCGTAGTGTTTTAACTTTACACTGTAGTTTCCTGGAGAAAGGACATTACATTTGAATAAAATGGCGACATACCTTCACTCAGAGTGGACACGACACCACGAAAGAGGCTCCGCTGGTCTTCAAGGTGAGCGCTTCTGCCTAATATCGGAAATGTAAGTTATGTAAAAAAAAAAAAAATCCCCAAAATTGTCGAGACGAACAGAAAAAGTAAGGAAAACGTTTTTTATACGTTTGAAATCGATCTGCTACAAACGCTCGTGTCGTTAGTCAAGAGTGCAGAAAAAACGAATTAAAGTTTCAGTCAACAGAGGAGATGTAAACAAACTCGTAGGAAAAACAGAAATATTATTGTGTCAGGGCATGAAGACACTTTGTAACGAAACACATAACGCACACATATTAATTTACCACTGTATCATCTGTCGCAGCTGCACCAATCGACCGTTGGAATTTAAATTTTAACCCAACTGGTTGCGTTGTTGTTGAAATAACCCAATAAACATAGTAATAACCCAACAAAGCGACCCAACATGTTTAACCCAGATATTGGGTACAGTAAATAACCCAACGTTTTTTAGAGTATACACCAAATCCAGCCCTAAACCTACCCGATAGTGTTAACAAATGCAAAACTGATATAAAAACGTATTAGCTGATGCAACTGTTTGAACTTCCTTTTACACAAATTTTATCTGCTTTGTCGAACCGTAGTTACATGGGATTCGAACCGGTGCTTCTCGTCTCTTAATTCCGTCTCCGTACTCCGTGAGCTACCGAACAAACTTATCTTCTATGAAAACCCATAGATATGAAGCTGGATGTGTGCCATGCTAACGTTCAAAAGCATCAGTTTTCAAATCTCCCAGCATATTAATATTGTTTTGAAGTCATAGCATGATATTCTTCAAGTAATTGTGCGAAAATTACGCTTTATTAATCACAACTCTGTAAATTTGTGTGAAAGTGTTCATTTATTTTGGAAACTGATATGTACTTATTGTACGTATTTCATGTCACGCTAAAAAGTGCACCCAGGTACGTAAATGCCATGAGACCAGGTAGAAAGTAACTTATAGTCAGCAGAATGTGTGTTGGGGGACCATCAAAATAAAGTATTTGCAGATATGAAGCAGACGGTCTACTAATACTCTAATGACTGGCAGTTGACGTATAGTTGCTTACAGTTAATAGAATGTCTAAAGTGGACTATCAAAATAAAGTGTTACGGAATCTGGTATCTTTTAAGTTTATAGCATTTTTAAAAATCCTGTCTCACTGAACTGGAGAAACTTTTTTTTTTCTTGTGATGTAGCCAAAAAATAATGCTTCTCATAGAATGTTACGAGGCACATGAAGTTAATAAAAGAAGCAATGTGCTGTATGAGAAAGGTCATGACATAACCGGGCAACCACCAAGACAATAAACTCTGTCTCTAACATCAAGGACACTGCGGCCCTTTCTGTTTTCTCTTATATCCCCTTTGATTTGTATCTGTATTTAAAATGAAAGCACTTTAGGATGCACATCATCAACAACCCTCCTGTGTCTGTCTTCACTCTCCAGCACATAATAAAACAAGACTTTGAACATCCAATGGGTGCTGCAAATATGAGGAGTGCTACTTCTCTAAGAGGTCTACTATAACTGGCAAAAGTTTATCATTAGCATTCCTGTTCATCTTCATGGAGATGGCATTGTCACTTTGATTTTTTTTTTTTTAAGAATCACTTGCACTTTTGAGTTCACATATCATAACCATCCATTCCTTCTCATTCTTAGCACATACTGTAGAGTCATGACTTTTGTTTTCTCATCTCATCCTCTTTATATTTGGGAAACCTCTGGATGGTGAAGGAATGTGAAGCCTTGTGCTCTGAGGTGTAACTGTGAGTTTCTGTGGGCTCATGCTCACACTGAGTCCCAGAGTCCCAGCACTGTTGTTAGCCACTTAGCTTCAGCGTCACACTGGAGTGCAAGAGTTCACTCTGCCGTGTCGAAAAAAAAAAAAGCATAAGCATCTTTCTCGCAGGGAGATCTCCAGCCTGATTCACACCCAGAGTCAAATGCTTATGGAAGCATTTCTGGTCAAACAACCACGGCTGTACCACCCTCACACTTTTAGATGCGACCTTGGCCATCTGTTTAGGACTATTATTATAATATTATATAACAGCTACTGTTTGCCATAAGGTCCAATGTAGCGCTCATACAAAACTATGCCTAAAATTGCAATGAAACAGAAGTAGCAACAGATCTTATCTTCCATATTGTGACTAAATGATTGGAGAAGTTCTGTATATGCAGAGCATGGTAGATTACTTACAAACTGTAATCCGTAACTGATTACAAATTACATGACAAAAACTGTAGTAACGTAATTACACATTTATCACATTGATTTAAATAGGATACTATTGTAACATGTCGATATAGAAATGAAAAGAAAAAGAAAATATATTCCAATCATTGTTATTGACAACATGAAGTGCATTAAACATTACATTATCAAGCTTTCCTAAAATGGGGTTTGTAAAGGAACAACAGGGGGTTTGTGAGTATAATACAAATAAAATCATTAATTAAATCATAAAAATGTAAAAATTAAAATTATTTTAAAATGACATCAATCAAAATAAAACACTTACTAAAAAAAATTAAAATGTTATTTGTTTACCTGTATGTCATGTGACCATTAACAAACGTTAGAGAACCGTGAACATGCAAATGTGATACCTAATTATTGAAATTTTAAAACTTCAGGTGTACTTCACATGAATATATAAGGTGAAAGAGGGTGGGCTGACAAAAACGTTTGGGAATCCCTGCGTACACGTAATTGAGAAATAATGTTTTTTTGTTTTTTTTTTGGAAAAAAGTAACTGTAGTCTGATTCCAAGTATTTTCAAATGAAATTTAATCTAATTACAAATACTTAATTTTTAGGTTACACTTTATTTTAAGGTGTCCTTGTTACAGTGTAATTATACATTTAAGTACCGAGTAATATTAATTAACCACATGTACTTACTATATGGGGTTAGGATTAGGGTTTGGTTTAGGGTTAATTGCATGTAATTATGCATAATTAATTGTTATCATAATAGTGAGTATATATAACGTGTAACAAGTGCACCTTAAAATAAAGTGCTACCAATTTTTAGAATCTGATTACATAATCCAGATTAGATGCAATCAATTACTACATAGCACTGTACATATGTTACCAGAGAGTATGTCGTTTTCACTGGAGTGTGTAATTTCTTTTCCAATAACAACAGAAAAAATGACTTTTGTAAAATTGTTTCTCCAAATAGTCCCTGCATGCATCTGCCATTGGTCCAGCAAACAAGTAGCCCCACCCCAAACTCATGCCAGTGGATGAGCCACTGTTGCTGGTCAGGATCAAATGAGCACTGTTTTGATAGCACTTTTGGGCAGAGTTAGCCTACAAATGGGTTATAGTCTTCTCTGCATATTCAGCTGGGATAGAAGAAGTATTTAAACATTGGAAAAAAAATTCACACTTCACCTTTAAAACAGAAGAGCTGCAAGCGGGTCATCTTTCACAGGAAATGAGGAAAAGTAAAGTTAAATGTTAAATAAATATCATTTATGTACTCAAGTATGCCAAGCATGTGCTCCTAGATCATGTTCATTGAGACTTTTCACAACTTATAAATCCTGACGTGTTCCACTCCAATTATACACAAAGAGACTTTCTCACTGCCTATTTCCAGAAAACATCACAGAAGCATTTACACAAGAACAAAAAAGACTTCTGGTGGTCTATTACAATTTGATCTTGTTCTCTCTTTGAAACTTGCTAAAAATTCAGAATACAAATGAGTCTTGTCTTTTAACTGAAACTAATTCAGGTTTTTGGATGAGTCAGATCTCAGGCACCTTCACTGTGACCCAGAATACAGTGTTGTTATTGCGAAAACGCACCAGGATGAAATAAAGTTTGAATGAGATGTCCTCTGCCAAAAGCTGAAATTCATCAGACATTTAAAAACACATGTCTTTGATGTTACAGTTTATAATGCAGGGAAGGTAGCGGTCCATGATGTTCCTTCATCTGTCATTTTTATTGATGCACATGTGGTTTGAATTACGTTCTGGAGACAGGGTGCTATTTGGGCTGGGAGTACATTTACCACTGTCTAAAACACTCTGTATTTCTCCCCCTTGACTGTCTTCTCTATTCTTATAAGCTATACCATACAATCCTCTTCTGTCATGCAGTTTCATCATTGTGCAAAGACATGCAAACTGTAAAGCGATGGAATTTTTTGCCTTGCTTTTACTCTGTTGCTTTTCAGCACTCAAAAGCCTCTCGATGAACACAGAGAATGAAGCTCTCACTGTTCAACATTCAATAGATTCTCTTGAAGCTGAAAAGGAAACCACAGACATGAAAAGGTGCTATAATAATTGTTACATCACTTTAACCATGTGCTCTGAAAAAAGTGAAACCATTGCAAGGTTTAGGCGTCAGTCTTTTTCTCAGTTCATGTTTAATCTGAAATAGAGAGTAAAATGTGTAAAACTGTTTTTTTTTTTTTTTTTAGGATTCTCTGATTAATAAAAAGTTAAAAAGAACAGCATTTATTAAAAAAAAAATTGTGTTACAACCTGGTTACAACATACAATGTTATTCAAAAGTTTGGGGTCAGTACATTTTGTCCTTCTTTTTTTTTTTTTTTTTAAGAAATTAATACTTTTATTCAGGAGGGATGTGTTAAAAGAATAAAAAGTCATAGTAAAGACTTATATTGTTAGAAAATATTTCTATTTTGAACAAATGGTGCTCTTTTTAACTTTGTATTCATCACAAAATCAAAGAAAAAAGTATCACATGTTCCAAAAAACAATATGAAGCAGCACAACACTCATAATAAATCAGCATATTAGAATGATTTCTGAAGGATCATGTGACACTGAAGACTGGAGTAATGATGCTGAAAATTCAGCGCTGAATCACAGAAATAAATTCTATTTTAAAGTACATTAAAATAGGAAACCAATATTAGATATTTTCACAATATTACTGTTTTTTTTCTGTATTTTTGATCGAATAAATCGAGTCTCCCTTAAAAAAACATAAAAAATCTTACTGATCCCAAACTTTTGAGTGGGAGTGTTTGTTTACAGTTTCCTCCAAAGGGATTTGATTCCTATTGATTTGCTCACATGTAAGTGAAAATTTCCCCATTTAAAAGCATTTCCCTGATTTCCTGCTGATTGTGAAAAATCTCTAGACATGGAAGTATCCCGATTCTAATCATGTCTCAGGAACAAAGCCATAGAGCCTTTGGAGACCAAAGCAAAGGACTGGAACTGGCACAATGGCCTAGATAACAGTCTGAGCTCAAAATCAAAGGGACATCAAAAGGAGTTCCTCAGGGCCCAAGTGTTGATCCTGTGCTAATTTTGTGGCCTGAAACTAACACTGTTCTTTCTTTCTACAGATTGATACTTGTTTACCCGTGGGTCTGGTCAAATGAGCACCAAGAATCTTTAAGAAAGCTGCTGCTTGCTGTGCTGAATTGTGCTCAACTGGCTGTTCCTTTAATGGACTCCTAAAGGGAGATAAAACTGAAATTCACGTCATAATCTACACACCCTAATGTCTTTCCAAAATAATATGACTTTCTTTCTTTTGCAGAACACAAAATGTGATATTTTGAAGAAATAATCAGTTAATAATTGGACTGGTGGCTCAATTGGACTGAAAAACTTGCATCTCCTCAATTGATCGGAATGAGCTAAAACTAAATACATCTGAATCTGATTGAAAGCAATGGTAGAGACCTGAAATAATCCAATCTTGAAACGCTGGAATTTTCTCAGTCAGATTAAAAAAATACCTTGGGTACATCAACATATGTTTATGCGCAATGCATATTTTTACATATGTTTTATGTCTCACAGTAGCTCCGGTGACATATGTTTTTATGTTATGTTTTTTTTCTCCAGTTCTGAAAGCGATGACTAATCACTGTTTATGGTTTCTGTAAACATAACTTTCAGAATCTGAAATCGGATTGTATTTATTCCAATTGACCAAAAATTGTGCACGTAAACATACCTAAAGATTTTCGCACAAGTACAAAGCAACAAGATTGTTTTAAATTGTAGCAGTTTATTTTTCAATAATATATTTAATGCTACAATCAAATGCTTGCTGTAGTGTAAAATTACCAACAGTCTGTTTTAAAATGTGGATTGTGAAAACATCTGTTGAACTATTAATATGGCTTATATAATTGTTTAGTGATTTACAGTCCGTAGCAAAATCTTAAACAGCCTGGAGTGGCTGATAGCAGACGGAAGCTCTAAGCAAATGTTCCAAAGAGTCCCTCTGAATTTGCTCCACCTCCCATTCCTTCAGCTGTTGATTCAGATGATACACACAGACAGACTGAGATTTCATCTTTAAGGCTAGTGTGGTGTCTTTGCAGTCAGTGGGCGCAATGAGAGCTCTGTTAACTCCTCTAAAGCTCCCGTTAAAAAAAGCCAAGCCTCAGGGCCAAAGACACCGCTGATCGGATGTGCAGAGACAGTGCACTAACCCACTGAAAACCCTGTCTGTAGTCCAGCTGACTGAACACCGGGCAAGTTCAGCTATTGGTGTAATGTTGTGTGTATGCCAGTGTTTGTTTATGTGTGCGCCAGTGAAATTATCTGAGTAATGTGAGACCCCCAAGGCAAGCGTAAGATGGTAATGGCTTCTCTCAGTATTTCTGAAACTCAAAGAGTCTCCCAGAGGGCCCTGGATCAAGAACAGACTACTGTCATAACAAGTGCAGACGTCAGAAGCTTGGGTATTTTTAATATCTATGTTTTTATAAAGTTTTATAACTACAATCAGACGAGACATTTGAGCAGAAGAGCTGGGGGAATAAGCATCTGAAAGTCCAATACATAAACTTTTTATTAGCATAAACACTTTACTGGAATTTCAGCATAAATTATTTATCTGATAATATGCAACATGCACACTCTGTTCATTAAAGGGGTCATCGGATGTCCATTTTCCACAAGCTGATATGATTCTTTAGGGTCTTGATGAAAAGGCATAACATACAAACATACTTTGGTTAAAATTTCTCAATGGTAGTGTAAAATACATTTTTTTCCCCCTGTCAAAATCAGCTCTGTTTTCAGCAAGCTGTTTTTAGTCCATGTTGCTTTAAATGCTAATGAGCTCTGCTCACCCCACCCCTCTCTTCTGTGGAGTGACAAGCAGTACTGTTTACTTTAGCCAGGAAACTGGTTAACTAGCACATTATTAGGAAAGGCGATTTGCAAAGATTCATAAAAAACCCGTATACTCACTTCTTCTGTAGATGAAGCTGGATCATGAATGATTCGCGCGAACATAGGCGCATTTAGGCAGATCGGGGATCGGCGCATTCCCTTCAAAACGAAAGTAACCTTAATCCTCTGCATCTTCAGCGGCTCAGATGTCGGGAGTAAATGAGGACTGCTATGTTCATTATTACATCCAACACCAAAACACCTCAATTGCTTAATCGGAGACATTTTGGTCTTCTCCTTTTTAGTCGACACAATGGCAGTCTGACTTTTTACAGCTCACTCAGGGTGGGTCTAAGGTAAGACATATGGAGTCAATTTAATGCTGCATATATATGCAAA
This sequence comes from Onychostoma macrolepis, assembly GCF_012432095.1. Classification (NCBI taxonomy): domain Eukaryota; kingdom Metazoa; phylum Chordata; class Actinopteri; order Cypriniformes; family Cyprinidae; genus Onychostoma; species Onychostoma macrolepis. The sequence goes on from NC_081163.1 coordinate 17,727,122, forward strand.
AGAAAATAAAGTTTTGCAAACGAAAATTAAAGTATTGAGAAAAAATAAATGTCCTTTTTGCAAACAAAAATAAAGAATTGCAAAATATAAATGAAACAATACATATTTTCCATGGCCATATCTACTAATTTATTTGCAACGCTGCTTTTATTTTGCGTTTCAGTCAAGTTTGAGCTTGCCATACCGTTTTCCCGTTTCTGTGCATCTCACTTTGTGGCACTGTTTTGACATAGGGGTGGAGTCAAGGGTGTACAACAGGCATGTACAACAGGCCTGGGCATGCCTCCCTGGAAGTGACGTCATCGGCCCGAGTCCGAGTCAATCAACTATCGTGGGAGGGGCCTGTGCAGAACTAGTCATTCTGACATGGATCTCAGAACAGCCTGTTTTGAGGAAGGGGATTTTAAAATAGGGATTTAAAAAAATCCACTGGGTGTACACACACTTCCAACACACATTTATGTTCAAACAACTTGTAAAGTGAATTTTGCATCCTTTGAGTTATATGCTTACAAAGACCGAAACCTAAAGGAAAAATAAAACAAATATACTGTTGTGACATTTAATTTTACTTTATTTCACACAAATGTTGTGGTATACTGCAGTTTTTCATCTGTCAGGTACTGTCATGTCCCAATGCTTCCTTGTCACAGTTTCATAAAATTACCTGATCCTTAATTAAGCAGTGACAAGGTGTTCTGTAAGTAAATTACAAACAACCTATGATCAGCCTATATTCAGGCTACACTTTGGGAATAAGTGTCTCCTTAATGAAAAAGTAGAAGAATTGGATCTCACAAAAGGTAAATTAAATGAAAATAATGAATTGGTTATTTTCCATAAAATTATTCTCCATGAAATTTGCTTTAAAGAAGTGTGGTCACATTTCTTCAAAATTTCATGGGCAAAAAAGATCCACTAATTTGTCAATAGCGTAATGATGTATGAAGCACAGGTCACAGAAAATACATTTTCATATCAAGCATCTTTCTTTTATTCAGTGCGGCATATTATGTGACCGACTTGAACCTGTTGCAAAATCTGTGTTAGGAAATCTTAGTAAAATTCCCGGTTACATGGATTCCTTCTAAAATGACTGGATTTCGACAGTGAAAATTCAAGCAACACCAAATGTGACCGCATATTTACACAATATTCCAAATCTTCTGAAGCCTTAAATTAGATAGTGTAAGTAACAGACCTAATTTTAAGTCAACTATTCCTTTCCAATGAGTTATTAACTTCTACAACCAGCGGTCTTTTCAACAAATCAATTTATCCAATCCACAAAACCCACATGGTTCTCATGCAGCGTACTGCATGGAAAAGATTATAACAAGTATAATTAAAATTTCTTCTTTTGTGTTCCAGGGAAAAAGAAAGTCAAATGTAAATTTTTTTGTTCATGTATTACTTAAACTATGTATGAAAACAAACAAACCAAATTGTTCTTAAGCTCATGAGTTTTTCAGATAATCATGGCTGATTATTGTCTTGATCACAGTCTCTTGCTTTGCTGATTAAACACCAGCGTGTTACCTTTCTAATTTCACATGTATCGCACTGTATCATTTTGTTGACGCAAACAGCAGAATCCTGGGGACTTGTCAACATCAATATCTGAACTGATATTATTCATCCATGTTGCAGCACTAGAGCATTAATTGAAGGATGCTATGTAGGCATGCACTCCTACGAGTTTGTGTTATTCACCGATGCTAAATGCTCTTACACCATCCTCACTCACATGTGTGCCATGAGTCAACACCATCCTTGCCTGAATGACTCTACTAATAATGTAAAGACATCTGTTATTTTTACAACATTTCAAACTAATTTGCCATATGCAAAAATATGCAAAGCTGTTGAAATAATGCTTAAAATAACCCACTTTGACAACATTTAGGCTTAGTTTATGCATTTACATTTACGTCATTTTAACACCCCTGCATATTTCATAAAAGTTTTAATTTTGATCAAAACAATATTTGGTAACACTTTAGAATACTGTTCTTAATTACTGTTATAACTAATAAGGAATTATTGAAGAACTAACAGGTAATTATTCATTAACTCACTACTGTTAACTACTAAGGAAGATGTGTTAACTAATCAGTATGTACAGTTTTATGATTGTAACAGTAAGCTAATCAATAACTAATGTATTCTGCCATACCTCCTGAAGAACTGCTATTAATTATCTAGTTAAGGTTCAAGAAAAATAACTATGAAGTAACTACTAATGAACCAACCTGGTCTAAAAAGTGCACCCAGGTACGTAAATGCCATGAGACCAGGTAGCAATGAACAGTCATACACAATTACATTGAGTTGTGACCCTTTCATATAAATGTTATTAGCAGTAGTAGTAGTAGTAGTAGTAGTATGAAAATGCAATATTAATGAATGCAATAAGTTTTATAGAGGTTTTGCCTGTGTAGGGAATTGTTTTGTGAGTGTGTTTTGTAAGAAATCAGTTTCCGATAAGAACCCCACCACCACTCCAGTCCCATGCAATAACTTACCTTAGTTTTTATATTTTATGTACAGTACTGTATGTGTGCCTCCTCAGCATATACCACATTACCATTAATTCAATTCCTGTATGTAAGGCAAGGAATGAGGGAAAGTGAAAATACAGGTAACCAATTAGTAATTAAAAAAGAATTATCAAATAATTCTGCAGGACTTATTTCAAACTTGAAACAGTAAGCCTATTCTAAAGTGAAAATATAGTGAACCCTTTAGTAATTAATAAAGAATTAGCAGATAATTCCGCAGGAATTACTTAGAACCTGAAACAGTATTCTAAAGTGAACCTATTAGTAAGTAATAGTAGCAATAATTACTACATCATTTTGACTTAAATCAAACTTACACTCTAAAAAAACCTATAAAAGTAATCATAAACTTTGTAAAATACACGACACAACTTGTTTACGATCTTTATTTCAGATGAGAACATTTCTTAATACAGCATATTTTATTCCATTTTAACATGTATACTGCCCACATTTAAACTAATTTAACAAACATTTTATAATCAAAACTTAAACATTTAAAAGCAATTCAAGTCTAATCAATCAGTCTCCTCGGTAGCGGTGCTGGATCTCGTGCGGGAGCTGGGCTCAGGGAGACTGCAGACTGCCACTCTGCGTTTCACTCATAGCTGCAATATGCTATGACTGACTCCGTAACCTGCCCATAAACAAACAGTGTACAGCTCTGAGAACATATTTTAACATCTGAAGCATTTAGATTTAGTGTCTTTAAAAATAAAGTAATGTTTTATGCAAAGGATCAGGCATTTCCATCACATAAAACGGAATAGGCATGTGCAACTGACATTGCGTACATGTTGTTTTGCATAACATAAATTGATTTACAGCACAGTAATGATTTTATAGATTAAATAAATGTACACAAACCTGTATTTTGCAAAAGAAATGCACCAATTCAGTGTAACTGAATTGTAATTTTGAATCAAGTAATTTTGAAAATGAATAGGCCTACTTGTAATTTTACTGGAGTAATATTTTATTGGGGTATCTGTACTTTTACTCAAGTACTTGATTTGGGGGCCACAGCTTGATTATTAAAGTGACTGTTTGCGTATAACTGTTCAGTAGTAGTTCCCCTTCAGGAACTCGAGCTGCGTCGAGACACTATGGGAACACCCTCAGCGTGACCACGCTCTGAACCATGTGTGTAATCTGTCCAAAGGATGGGCGAGAAGTCACGGGCAGGTGACGTCAGAGACCAGGAAGCTTAAAAGCACCGTGCGGTGGAACCGGTGTCAGCTTTTCTGTCATTCAGCAAGCGCTCTGTGTGTGTCAGTCTTATTTGATGTTGTCCATTATCACTCCTTTTTATACTATACGAGTGAATACAACATAGGGCAAGGTCGGGAAGCATCTCAGGCTGTGTGTTCTTCTCTGCCTGCGCTATATTACGGTTGGTGATAAACAGTTTGTGTATTGTCTGCTTGAGAGCTCTCTGCCCACTTTGCGAGCGTTTGTCCCTGCTTATACTTGCTCTCGGAGCACTCTCTTTGAGGAGGGAGCCGTCAGCAGTGTTTCTCACGGTGCCGGCCCCACTTTCGCCGAGGCAGAGCGGCGGCTGCGCTCGTGGGAATCGCAGATGGTTCAGGTGGAGAGATTGAAGACGGGAGAGCCCCTATCTTCTTCCTTTACCACCAGATCCAGCGACTGCTCTCTGGGATTGGAAGCCCGCCTCGCGGTTTCTTCCCCCCGGAGAGAGGGCTTGACGCTCCGCTTGTCTTCCTCCGAGGAGGTGGACGTGGAGGATGTCGATGAGCTTTCGTGAAGCAGTTGAGCTTCGTAAAGCGTTTGCACAAGCATATTATGAACAAAGAGAACACCATTATGAGCAGCGTTCTTACGGAGCGGAGTTCGTGCTGTCAGCCTGAGGAAAGAAAGGGGCTGATTGTGCTTCTCTAGCCTGGTAATACCAAACTCTGCTACTTCACTTTGCTTCGTAGACAGAGTCTGGATGGGCATAACTGCCAAGTGGTTAGTTTTTCGTGTGGTGGTGGGGGCCTTGTCTGAAGTTTAAAATCATTGGTGTACCCATAAACCAATCACATAACGTTTGGTAATGACATATGTTATGCGCCGGCTCAGCCGCCTCGTACTTCCGCTGTAAACACAGGTATGTGGCGAAAACAAAACCATCGAGCGAAATACAGGAGTGAAGATGGCTGTGAACGACTTTTGCAGATTATGTGAAGTAAATCTACGCATCCACAATTATTGCCTTGCCGGACTTTGGCCTCCCCAGTTTCTTGCTGACGATCGGTAACAGTTAATCAATTAAACTTTTCCCAAAACCTGTCGGGAGTAGGGCCACAACATCACCTCCATTCAACTCTTCTTGTTCGGGCTTCAGTTGGCAAATGCCGGGAATATTCTCCACAACAGAGCGAATGTCTCCCGTGTCTCCATGTCCGCTGTCGTTTTAGATTTCCCTCACCTAAACTACAATCTTAAATTCGGCGCTTAGCGTCTATGTCACGGCTCTCAGCCCGCCTTCTTTTCGTTGGTTGGCCCGGCTGCTGCAGAGCCGGAGATAATCTGGGAGATGGTTTGCTATATCAGACTGAGTACAGAAGCGAACTGAAATAGAGCGGAAGTATGAAGTCTGAAGTAGTCAGGCTAGTGCTTCTCCCCGCTGTATGATCTCGCGGTTCCGGTCCCGCTGCTGCTGAGGCATGGCAGCGATTGAGATCACAGGGATAGCACTTGGACCTGGCGGACGGGTTGGGGACGGGATCGCCCTCTCTCCACCTGCATTCCCCAGATCTAGCTTTCTCTCTCGGGGTTCGGAAGCCCGCGCTGCAGTTCTTCCCCCTTTGAGTGAGAGCCGAGGCAACGCGTGCATTATGGTCATTCTCGGTTCATTATATTAACCCTTTCACATCAGACCGTGTATACTTGTCTGATGGTTTGGCTGCATTTAATTCTGAGGAATTAAATAATGGATTTCATCTGACTATGAGAAATAAGATATATATTATGTACAGGAGCCTCCTTATTCAATTATCGATTAATTTCTCGAGTGAGAGCACAATGTTTTACCTCTCTTCCTCCAAGGAGTTTGAGGTGGTCAGCAGGGGCTGCTGGGTGGAAGCAGCCCCAACCTTGTTCCAGCTCCTCTTCGAGCCTTCGGGAGCTCCCGGGCCAAAGGCTTCTAGCAGAAGGCAGATCTGCGGACCGCCATTCTCGCTGGATAGTCTTCGGCTAATATGTCCTGCTGCCCATGACCCAGGACTTATGAGGGCATGCCCCTCTGGGTACACCGCATTACAGGGCACTGAGCTAGCAGCTCCAAGCACACCAGAGGCCAGTCTTGAGAGACTGGCTCCCTTAGTAGGTCACCTGGCAGTCTGGGAGCCCCTGCCAAGCATGTTTCATTGGGTCCGGCTCTGGTTCTATCAGTGTAGGCCATGGCCCAGGACTTATGAGGGCAGGCCCCTCTGGGGAAGAGCGAGGTACACCGCATTACAAGGTGCCCGTCTCTCCTCAGTGCCCTCAGGATATCGGTCTGCCAACCCTGCCAGTGTGCCAGGGCGCAGCAGTCTCCAGCGAGCACTTCTCTCAGTCTCTTCTGCCCGGAAACGTAGCGGAACTGAGAGGCTCACCGCCCCCTTCGGGAATCTTTAGAGCAGCTAGATCGGCCGTCCCCTGCCGGTCCTCCGCTTCAGGGCACCAAGCTAGCAGCTCTAAGCACACCAGAGGCCAGTCTCGAGAGACTGGTTCTCTTAGTAGACTATTTGGCAGCGTGGAAACTACACACAGTGGTGGCTCAAGACCAAAGGGTTCTCCCCGAGGGGAAACCCGCTTTGCATGATCAATGTCACGCGGCGATGCCTACGTGCCTTAGACATGTGGAAACAAGCAACGCTAGCGACGGACGCGTCCCTCATCGGTTGGGGAGCAGTCATGAGTGGCCACCCTGCCCACGGTCTGTGGAGCAGTCGCCATCTGTCGTGGCATCAACTGGAGATGCTGGCCGTGTTTCGAGCACTGAAACACTTCCTACCGGACCTAAGAGATGGTGTGCACCGACAGGGAGGTCTGTGTTCGCGCCCCCTTTACAGGCTGGTGCATCAGATCCTTGTGTGGTCCCAGGGAAACGTCTCTCGCTGAGAGCAGTTCACATTCCTGGGCATCTCAATATGGGAGCAGACATCCTGTCGAGGCAGGGGCCGAGGCCTGGGGAATGGAGAGCGTTGGTCAGCGTTGGCCTGTTTGTGACTCGAGAGGTATCACACTGTCCCCTCTGGTTCTCTCTGACTCATCCTCTAGAGTCAGCCTCAAGTCCTCTGCTCTCCCCTCTTCTTGGGGATCAAGACTCACTCTTCCAGAAGTTGGCCTTCGGGACGTGGGCCCCACCCACTTTAGCCACTCCTGGCTCCTTTCTCTCGCCTTAGTTGTGCTCTTCCACACTAGGCAGGGATTTGAAAGTCTGGCGGCGTGGGCATCTCATGCAGCTCGAGTTCCTGAAGGGGAATGTCCCAGGTTACGTATGTAACCATGGTTCCCCGAAGGGAACGAGACGCTGCATCTCGGGGCCATACATCCGGCATCCCTGCGAGCACTTGCTTCATTCCTAGAAGCTGACACCGGTTCCACCGCATGTGCTTTTAAGCTTCCTGGTCTCTGATGTCACCCGCCCGTGACGTCTCGCAGTAGTGAATTAAGTGTTAATGAATAATTACCTGTTAGTTCTTCGATAATTCCTTATTAGTTATGCAGTAAGTATTCTAAAGTGTTACCCAATATTTTAGTTGGATGTTACATTGATGTAAATGTAAATAGACAAACTATGCTGCCAACACATTATTTTCATATGTGTAGATGCTCACACTTTGGATTTTTTTACGCTAAAGTGCAACTTAAGTTCAATTGACATATTTAATCTGAAAAACAACAACAACAAAAATAAAAACATTTATGATGGAATAAAGAAATGACTTGTTGCCCATCCTGCTCAAGTTGTTCTGTTTCACTCAACTCCAGTTCCATTCTAGGTTTTCTATTTTACACTCTTCATCATTCATTCTCAATAAAATAGTATTTTTGCTGGCTGCTTTTCCAATAAAATGTATTAAATTCTTTATTTTTTCATTTTGGCTGCTAACAGTTGATTAACACTGTCTATTAACACTGTTTCACATAGTGGATTCTTGCTGGCATGCAGTTGCATGTGTATCAGAGTAATCTTGGAGAGAACACTTATACTCTGACGTAAAAAAAAACACTCCTCGCTCCAGGCAAAATAACGCAATTCTGCTTCCACTCCATACCGTTTACATATTCACCTGTGTAACACTGAAATATAGACAAGAAAATTTGATCATCCTAGATAATTATACGTAATTTTTTATGTGTAATATGTGTTTGCAATGTCCTGAGTCGAGGATGTGTGAGAATGCAGTGATTTTCTTCCTGCTAAATCCTCAGTGGGTGTGCCAGACTGTATGATACAAAAGCAGCGGCCAAAAAAAGCACAGAACTCACAGTTCTGTTTCACTATATCTGAAATTACGTCACAGGAGGAACAGTCACTGATTGTAGAAGGTCAGAGAGTATGTGCACAATCTGCACGTCATTCACACAGGCAAAGGAAATGAATGGTCCTTCCTGTTTTCTAACAGTAATAACTTCATTTGTTTGTTAATGGCACAAGATGACTAGCAAGCAGAACATAATATAAACACGCTGTGTATGGGGAAATATACTACCAGGGTGCCTTTCTGCAATCTAACCTTTTCCCTATATGTTGCAAAATGACATGGAAGTTAGTCCTAAAAACGTATATAATATGTATGTGTGTCAGTTGTGGGGATGCCTAGGAAGAGGTCAATCACCCGTTTCTGATGAATTCGTTCTACATGCCCCAGTAGTTTTATCACTGAGTTTGGTTTAGAACAGAGTTGGTGTTTTTGGTGTATTTGAGTTTTAAGCTTGCTTAACCTTTATATTCTGTTAAGACTGACTTGACACCCTGATAAGAAATAATAACAAAGGACAGTTAAAACATGTCAAGCAAGTTGAAATTTAGTTTTTAAATTCATTTTTCATTAGCAAACTTTAATGTTAAAGTGTGCAGTCAAAAATTGAAATTCTGTTATCATTCATTCACCTTCATGTTGTTCCAAACCTGTATGATTTATTTATTTTTTTGTCTATATAATAAAAGTCAATAGAATCTGATGTTAATTGGAGCCCAACGTGCTGCAAGATATCTGAAGTCATACAAGTTTGGAATGACATGAAGTTGAGAAAATAATGGCAGAATTGTAATTTTTGGGAAAGCTATCCCTTTAAATATAGTTTTTGAGATATCAAAATGGCCTTACATGAGGGTTAAAGGTCAAGTTTTAGTATTGCTAAAAAAATAATGACAGGCAATCATATTCAGAAGAACAGTAGTACAGATTAATTAGTATCTTAGTATCATATTTAAAAGGTTTCAGATTCCAATGACATTTTTCAAGGGCTTACTGTGCTTAGATGAATGAAACAAAGTTCTTGAGATAAGATTTAGTTCAATGAAACTGTCCATTCGATAAATTAACCCAGGAAATAATATTTTTCTATCAAGGCCCATGCAGAATCACCCTGCTGTGCTGAGTAATGGCAGTCAAGCAGCAATGGCACAATGCTCTCCACCCCTGCAGCTCGTGCTCAGAAACGTCCCATAATCCTCATTAGGGTCTGCCTAATGACTACTTACAATTCAGTGAGGATCTATTATCAGTCATTAAACACAAGGTTTTGTGCGTGACTAATTGGATTAATTCTGTGATAAATAGGAAACCGAAATTTGGTAGCAGTATTTATTGTGTATCTGTAAACAAGAGAAGAAGCTACAACTGCTGATTCTACAGCTGCATCTATTCCACAATTAAGTTATTAAAATGCTTGGGATAGCAGGACTGCTTACAATTATATTATGCATTCAACAATTAATCTAAAATGGTGTCATACGTATCTTTGTGTTTAATTGGATGTTAATATGGCATAATGGAAAATATAAAAAATACATGAGTCGAAACCAATATTATGCCGGCCTCACAAGAACCGACCTATGTACACATGGATTACTCATAACAAATGAATTTCCACCCACTCTGTCTTGCTAATTCTCACTTTGTGTCTCCCCTGCTCACATAATTTTTTAGGTTTCTTGTTTTTCTAGGTGCAAATTTAGCATGATAATTCAACTATAAAGCTGTAAATAGCAGTTTGATCAACACTACATCCAACACCCTTTTGACACTGATTCTTCAAAGATTATAAGGTGTAATTGCATGCAAATTATTCTATATTCATAACACTATTACTCAGAGGCCATCAGTTACATTTTAATATAAGCTTCAACTTTTTAAAGTCAGCATTAAATAGAAATTCACCCTATATATTTTCTAAATGCATGGTATTGATCTTATTATGAACGATTTATCCATGCAACAACTGTTGGACTGAACCAAGTCCCCACATTTATCGACAATCTGTTTCACTCACATGTATGTCACAATACAGAAAAAAAGATATGTTGCTACTTCTGTCATGCCATGACTTTAAAGGCAAATACTTTGCTTCTGATTTAGAATAAAAGTTACAGTGCTAAATTCCAGATTTTTTTTCTGATACCTTAGTGATAATTTGGCAGGTTCGGTTTAGTTAGTTTGGAAAATATAATCTAAATTCTAAGCAAAACCTTATCCAAGTCTAAACAGAGTGCATGACCCTTACCATTATATATGCAAAAGTAGCATCAATTATATTGCTTCGAAATTCACAAAGAAAACAACAATAAACAAACTTTAGGGAAGGAGACATAACAGACTAATGAAATTCTATGCAAATCAGAGAAGATCAGAAGATCAAAAGAACAGCAGAGCAAAATAATAAACAGCACAAGTGTTCAAAGGTTCGGGAATTTCTCCTTTTTTTAGGTCCAGGTGTTGTCTGTTTTGTTATTTTTGTCAGTAGTAGATAATGCAGAAGAGTTCTGAATGCAAGTCTTTTCCCCAACTCCTGCCAGATCGTAATTGGGGGCATAAGTAAACCCCATCTGAGCACAGTGTGTTAATCTCCCTCTGCCAGTGTTAATTGCCCGTTTTATGACAAACCAGGCCAAAATGCAGGAGAACACATGCCTAGATTTACATGCTGTTTACAAACAGATGTCTGAGCACAGACTAAATAAAAGCATATTTTGTCCTCTGGAAATTGCTTTAATCAAGAACTTCAGGCAGTTTTAATCTCAGAAACAAAGGTCTTTAAGATCATTGTTTTGAGCAGTGTTTTGTAGAGGACATGGATTAATTTTCCAGACCACTGAAACCTTGTTAATTATTTTATTTGCATAGAACTTTACTAGATTTCCACATTTTTTAATTATTATTATTTTTTTAAATGCGACAAGAATTCATACTTAATAAAAAAACTGTAGTTCCTAATATGGTGTAATATCTCATTTGTATTCCCTACCACTAGATGGCAGACATGTAGTACTTTGATTCTAGACCAAAATTACGCCATGTTCCTATTCGAAGTGATCGAGGAAATAGCAGAGCAAGTGAACTATCGTGTCATGGATACGAAAGTAGTTCAGTTCATAGCGTGCTAGTAAATTTTGAGATTTGTGAGAAAATTGCCAAATGGCTAATAAAAAGTTGTACCGTGAGGATGTGTTGCAAATGTTATTCGCCGATTCTGACTCTGAAGGGGAATATTTGCCTTTTGGAAATGACAATCGGTCATCTAATAATCATGCTTCTCCCGATACATCTTTGCAGCGCAATGGTGAGAGTGTTCACGAAGCACAAACAAGTGATAATTTCAACCTTTTGTCCATAGGAGAGCTGTTGCTAGAGGTAGAGGCAGCAGGGCTAAGAGAAATAGGGCTGGAAGTAGCACTATAACTCTTTGGATCCAGTCAGAGCGGCTCTCTCATTCGGAATGAGGATAAAAAAAAAAAAAAGAAAGAAAAATGCAAATAAGTTCAAACATCCATTCAATATATTATTTCCTGAATATTACTGATGAACTGATCAAAAAGTAGGCTACTGTTCACATGCATTTTACTACTATATAATATAGTAATATAGTAATAATTTAATACTTTCTCCTGTTTTATTGTCGGTGTCCTCTTTTCTGATCATTTGGAATGAGGATAAAAAGAAACAAACAAACAAAAACAAACAAACATGCAAATAAGTTCAAACATCAATTCAATATCTACTATTTCCTGAATATTATGAAATTCAAGATGGCCGCCCCTAATGACGTCATAATATGCAAATTAGATGAGCATATTTACATCCCACATAAACTTTCGGTCATGCCCAACATTTTTCTCATTTACAGTAGATCGCTATCTTTAAGTCTTTTCAAGCCACAAGCTTTTGAAATCTTGATGTCAAAATCCAGCATTTTTCCAAAAATCCCTGGCGCCTAAAGGGTTAATATACCACCAGATCTTGCAGATGGACTTTAAGTTTGCATCCACATCTGAGTGTATGATTAGATTTCCATATAAGCTTATATTCCTGTTGCCTCTCATCCCAAGACGAATGGTTAAAATGTCTCCAATCTATGAGGCCAATTTACATTTATCTTTAAGGTCTTTGATTGTCTGATTAAGCTAAACTAAATTACAAGGCAAGCTTTCCTGTTGTACCTGTTGTACGTTCGTCTGCTGATTAAAAATCTACATTGATTACAAATGTGCAAAATAAAATAAAATAAAATGTTAGAGATAAAAATCTAAATCTTTTCATCCAAAGAATGTTTCTTATGTGCAATCTATCTTTACCTGCCTCCACATCCACGATCATGGTATTAATGTAGATTTACAAGCTGTAAAAACAGATGCGTGATAGTCTGACTCACCCTTCTGACCACAAAAAATACGCAGAGCAATGAATGTTAAATGATCCCTGTGCTCTTGACACAACGGTGTATGCACTTACTTCGCTAATGCTTAAAGAAACAGTTGACCCAAAAATGAAAACTTATTTAAAAATCTAAATTATTTACTCACCATAATGTCATAATGTCACTCCATACTTGTATGCTGTTATTTTGTTCTGAGGGACAAAGAGGTAGAAACTAAGAAACTGAATCATTCTTCAATCAATTACAATTAAAAGAAATGTCTTAGGTAACGTATGTAACCCCAGTTCCTTGAGGGAACGAGATGCTGCGTCCAAGAACGCTAGGGGAATGAGATCCCCACGTGGGTAGACACCCCCTAGTACATGTTTCCTCCAGAGGCTGAGGCCTCCGGCCAGAGAGCGTTTGCTATGTGGTGGATCAGGATGCTATTCCATAGCCTCGAGTCCTCTGCTCTCCCCTCTTGGAGATCAAGACTCACTCTTCAGAAGTTGGCCTTCGGGACGCAGCCACCTGTGGCCTTTTTTCTCTCGCCCTAGCTGTGCTCCATCCACACTAGGCAGGGATTTGTCAGTCTGGCGGCTTGGGGATCTCGTTCCCCTAGCGTTCTTGGACGCAGCTCGAGTTCCTGAAGAGGAACGTCTTAGGTTACGTATGTAACCCCAGTTCCTCGAGGGAACAATAGCGTTCTTGGACGCAGCATCTCGTTCCCTCAAGGAACTGGGGTTACATACGTTACCTAAGACGTTTCTTTGAATTGTAATTGATTGAAGAATGAAACATGTACTAGGGGGTGTCTACCCACTGAAGTTCACCGAGAAGGACGCGGTAGGCCGGTATAGCCGCCACGTAAACCCTCAGGGTGGAGTGGGTTAACCCTGCGGAGGAACAGGCCCGCACAAACTCCAGAACTGTACCAAACGGGCAGTTGGCTGGGTCGAACTGGCAACCTCTGCACCATGAAGTGACACTTCACTTCAGGGTGTACAAGTCCCTTGTGTTGTGGAGAAAACATGTAACTAGGGGGTGCCTACCCACTGAAAGGCCACAGAGAAGTGCGCGGTAGGCCGGTATAGCCGCCATGTAAACCCTCAGGGTGGAGTGGGTTAACCCTGCGGAGGAACAGGCCCGCACGAACTCCAGAACTGTACCAATCGGGCAGTTGACTGGGTCGAGCTGGCGTTCTCCGCACCAAAAAGTGAAAATCTCATTCGCCGAGAAGCACGATCAGCCCCTTTTTTTCTTTCTTTTTTTTTTTTTCTCGAGCTGACAGCGCGAACTCCGACACTGCTATAATGACAACCTCGTTCATAATAAGCTTGTGCAAACAATGCTCATGCAAACACTGCGATTTTACAAAGCTCATCAACGCCCTTCATGTCTACCTCCTCGGAGAAAGACAGGCGGAGTGTTGAGCCCTCTCTCTGGGGGGGAAGAACCCGCTGGACTTCCGAACCCAGAGAGCGGGCGCTGGATCTGATGGGAAGGAAGAAGATAAGGGCTCGCCCGTCTTCATTCCCTCCACCTGATCCATCTGCGATCCCCGCGAGCGCAGCCGCTGCTCCGCCTCGGCGAAAGCGGGCCGGTAACGCAAGGAACGCAGGTGAAAGCTCCCTCTTCAAAGAGAGCCCTCTGAGAGTAAGCATACGCAGCGACAAACGCTCACAAAGCGTTGTCGAGAGCTGACTCTGCATGCTCTGCTCTCAAGCAGACCACACACGGACTGTTAGTGAAAAACACAGCCTGTAATGCGATCTGCTCTCGCCCAAGTGCTAGTTTCTCTGCACTTTAGACATAGTGGAGCTTATTTCAAGTGACAAACAACACTAAATAAGACTCACAACACAGATTGACAGACACACACAGAGTAGCGGTTGCTGAATGACAAAAGCTGACGCCGGTTCCACCGCATGTGCTTTTATGCCTCCTGGCCGTTACGTCACCTGCCCGTGACGTCTTGCCCATCCTTTGGACAGATTACATTTGTATCAGAGCGCGGTCACGCTGGAGGCGTTCCCCTAGCATTCTTGGACGCAGCTCGAGTTCCTGAAGAGGAACTGTCTGGTACATCAATTGATAGAACAACATCTTACTAACTATAAGCAGCTTTGCCACTATATGTCAATTGACTCTCATAGAGAGTATCAGGAGACTGTTAAACCCAAAGTATAGGCTACCTAATTTTTACGCGTACTTGAGGGACAGCATACAGTGCGCGTGACGCAAATTGCGTCATCAGAACAGTACGTGTGTACTGTACGCTCGCCACTCGATTTTTGTACGCTCAGTTTGCACATGCGCACTGAAGTTATTTTGCAGTAATCAGTTTTTCCACATGGTGGCAACACTGTTCCGGGCCGTTGTTTCACAGTAGAAAACTAAATTAAGAGACGGACAACGACAACAAAATAGCGGAGACTGCAAAAACAGACGCTCAGATTGACAAGCGCTTGTGAGCCAGAGGGTGAGACAGCTCAGCTTTGGTTTAAAAGAGTTCAAAAATATGTTATTTGTCATGACTTAACAGGGGCAGAGCTGGGTAAGTAACTGATTACATGTAATCTGGATTACGTAATCAGATTCCAAAAATTAAGTACTTGTAATCAGAGTAAGTTATATTTTAAAATACTCTTAATCAGACTACAGTTACTTTTTTATGGATAACATGATTACATATTATTCACACAATAGCAAGAAATTATGCATAAATCATCGATTCTCCCTAATTTGTCTTTTTCATCTTTTAAATTTTCCTTTCTAAAATAGCCTACCGATTATATACATATTATATATGTATATATAGTCCAGTTTTGTAGACATTCACACAAAGATCAGTCATTAGTCAGGTGGTGACAGCATTTGAACAATGGATTTCTAAAAAATCATTTCAGGTTTAAGAAGGGTTTCAACATTGCATCAAATGATGAACACATTCATTTTTATTTGAATTATTACTCTGTAGGTTTTTTAACCATGTATTATTAATTATAACTAATTAAAATGCACATATTCACGTTATTTCTCAGTTACATGTAATGCAGGCATTCCAAAACTTTTTGTCATATAAACCTTATTCACAGAATATATTTGCTTTAAGTACCCCTTAGATTTTAAAATAAATATTTCAATAATTAAGCAACACATTTGCATGCTCACGGTTTCTTTGATTTTGATTAATGATCACATAGCATGCAGGTAAATAAAAATATTTCATCTTTTTTTAGAAAATGTTTTATTTAAAACAAAGACTATAGAAATGCAAAGACGGTTCTGTCTATACTTATGAATGGGAGAAACTGCAACGCGCAATATGGAGGAATATTCTAAATGAAAGAGCCAAATTTCCCTGATTATAAGCCTCATTAGACCAGCCAATGCATATGTGCAGTCAAAAGCACGTTATGACTCCGCATGCACATTGCCTGGTCTAGCCTGAAAAATAAGCTTTTTAAACGCTATTTGAGCATAAGAAACAACATTCATGGGGCAATTAATTTCAGATTTTTGTTGCTGATTTGACATATGTAATTTAATTGTGAGTTCAGCAAGCAGTTTTTGAGATTTCAGGATTCCCCCATTCATTAAGATAGGTCTTGTACGAGCTGCCCGGAGGCGTTGCAAATTAAATATGGCTGCCAAGTGAAGAGACTTTCCTCGAAAGGGAGTTAAAAAAAAATAAAATAAAATAAAAGAAAGGGAGTTTGTTTTAAAATGATTTATTTTCATTTAAATTTTTTTATGATTTAATTAATTGTCAGCTTTTCATTAAACTCACAACCCCCTTGCAGTTCCTTTACGAACCCTAGTTTGGGAAACCTTGATATAATATAATGTTTAATGCACTTCATGTTGTAAATTAGAATGAATGGAACAAGTTTTCTTACTCTTTGCATTTTTTACATCATTATGGTACAAGATAATACTATTTAAATCAATGTGTTAAACGAGTTAAATCAAAAGTAATCTAAAAGTAATCTGATTATATTACCTAAAATGTGTAATGTAACAGATTACGTTACTGACTACAATTTTTGTCATGTAATCTGGAATCAGTTACCGATTACAATTTGTAAGTAATCTACCCAGCTCTGGTTGGGGGATCATCAACATAAAGTGTATCCAGATACTAAGCAGACAGTGCTCTGATACTCGAGTGACTGGTAGTTGATGTAGTTGCAAAGTTACTTATATGTAGCCCCACCCCTTTTCAGCACTGTGCTAATTGTCTTCTGTTCACTTAAAAACAAATCTTTCATTTGAAAAAGAACATTTTTAATTTTCATTCACATCAAATAATAATAATAATAATAATAATAATAATAATAATAATATACTTCTTACCAAATAAACTAATACAGGATACCACCATACTGTACCACTACACTGTTGCCACAGGTGAGTCCCTACAGTTGTCAGGACATCAAGCTCTTGTATTGAATTTTTAATGCAGGACTGAGGGGTCAGGGCATCAGCAGCAGGATAAGCCATGTCTTGCTGATGCTGGCAGCCACAGTGTAGAGACCTGAGCAGAGGTGCAACGGGAGAGAATTTCCTGAGGTTAAAAACAAGTCAAGTAGCAGCATTTTTGGATGCGCTCTGGGGGATGTTTGGCAGATGCTGGTAAGCCGGAAAAGAAGGAAGTTGCAATAGGCTGGCCGTGAAATGACTAGGGCCTGGATAGTGGTCAAGGAAGGGCTTTATTTTTTTCTTTTGAACTTTTCTTTCCTGTTAACACCAATTGCGGGGGAGGCCACATGGGAGCAGTCTGGGGTTAAGTGCCTTGCTCAAGGGCTCAATCCAGACAGGGGCTCCTGTACCTGAGCTCAAGCTATCAACCTGCAAGTCAGCCCAGATAAACCAATAAATGGTTTATCAGGAGGTGAGAACACACAAAAAAAACTTTGACATTTAACATGAGACATGTAATATGAGATTTTTGTTTCAATTAAATGATGTTCTCTCAAACGTCAAATCAAAGAATCTTAAAAAAAATAAAGTTAAAATTTTAATTTTTTTTCACAAAAATATTAAACAGCACAAATGTTTTAACATTGATAATAACAAGAAATGTTTCTTGAGCATAAAATCAGCAGTAACACTTTTATATAGGACATATTAGTGCATGACCATATTCTAGAACCCTTAACCCTGCCCAATACCTAAACATACCTGCTACAACAACTACCTTATTACTATCAATAAGCAGCAAATTAGGAATTTATTGTTAGGAAAACTCTTAGTTAAGATTGAATGTGTGTCATAAAAAATTGCCTACAGAAATATTACAATTAAAGAGCTGTAATGACAAATGGTGCTCCTACATGGGGAGAACCTGATGTCTGATGTCATACAGCAGGTGATGAGGTTAAGTGTCTTCATCCTAGTACTGACGAAAGCAATTATATTTCTTTAATTGAGTGACATCCTGTTTTACATGTTTCTTGCCCTCTTTGAAGAGCTCATGAACTCTGTCTGGTTATTCATTCCCTTTACTGCCTCCCTCTGTCCTCCATTGCCGTCTGCATGACGATCCGTCTTTCTCTCCCCCCTTCTTTGTCTCTTGCTCTCGATTTCTTTGTGGTTCCCTTTTTCTCAATGTCTGAGCAGGAACGAAAACTTCCACCCGCCCTCTGTAACAGCGAACTGACAGCTCATTATATCCACAGCAATGGAGTTCAATCCTGTGCGATCTATTAATCTAATCCAGCACTCTGGCCCCTCCATAGCCGCCCCCTCTTTCATTAGCTAGAACAAAAGCCTGCAGAGCAGAATTCATTAAGGACAATCAAACACGGCTCCTCTGGGGCCATTTAATACGACTTCCATTATTAACGTTATCATTATTATTAATACGCAATAGCAGAAGGCATCTGTGTAAGGTGCGCCAACGACAATATTGAATCCTTAATCATGTGGTGGAGGTCGACTGTGGCGATGTGACTCCAGGTGGATGGTCTGGGTGGAGGTCTGCTCTCTCGAGAAAGCCACACATCTATGGCAGATTAAAAAGAATAATGAGCACTCGGAAGTCTTGGAATAGTACTAGAAGAGAACAAGCCAAGTATGAGCAGTAAGTTACTGGAAAACAGAGTAGTACTGGTGAAATAAGTTCAGCTAGATGTTGTGAGTTGTATGTAGACACAGTTCTGTTCTGATAAGATGAACATCATGTATACGATACCAAATAAATCAATCTCCATTTTATCCCATCTGCCTGAGAGAAATGCATTCTTCACCGTGAATCATTTCACATCATACTGGGCAGAATTAAACCTGCATTTTGAGTTATATGGATAGTTATCTGGAGCTTTTTTCCTTTATTAAGTTGAATTACCAGAACTGAATCCCAATGCTCTCAAGTAGGAATTTCATAAGTACTAGCATTTCACAACAAAGTGAAAAATAAAAATATTAGTCTTCCTGCAGTATCAGTAGTAAAGAGTACCTCACTGCTTTCTGACCAACTTTGAGATCTCCACTCCACTGTCCTATAATAAAAAAAGACAAAAAGCACAAAAATAAAATAATAATAATAATAAATACCTGGCAATGTATTAAAAAAAGAAACAACAATAACTACAAAAGTGGCTTGCAACTAACATCCAAATAATAAATCAATATGTGATTGAATGTATTCTTGATTCCTGAATCAGCTCTAATAAATCGAAATATTTTTTACATTATTATTTTTATTTGTATTTTTGTCTATTTTCATTTTATGAAGAAAATGCTATACTTTCTTTGGTGGTCTATTCCAATACATAATCACAAAAAAAGTATAATGAAAATGAAATAAAAGCAATTAAAATGAAGCTACTGAACAACATGCTGAATGCTCTTTTTTAATGCTTGTTATGATTACACAGTGTACTACATAAATGAACCTCAAAGTACTCCATGACAAATCAGGACAGGCCTAACAACAGGTCTGGATGTCTATCAGAACATTATCTCATTCCAGCAGTTGAATCAACTCAAAGCAAGTGAGTCTCACTGTGTCACAGAAGATGGATTGCTCTGACACATACAGACAGGTCATTAAAATGATGGACAGCTCAGCCGGAAGTCGAACTATAAATGGAAAGATGATGGCAACGGGCGCTCTGTGAACAGACATCTAGCTGCCGAAATGAAAACTTTTTTTTCTCCATAGCTAGTGAGTACACCGATTCGCTTTATTAATAGATTCGCTTAGCTGGCCGACATACAGCTGGTAATACATACTAATGAAAACCTCGGATTTCACTGCATCCACTGTAAAATCCTGCCAAACACTGTGACTGATATGATCTGCTGATGGACGTTTATATGAGGAGCAAAATTGTGCAGCACAGTTGACCTGCATCTGAACTCGAGTCCATTTCGCGAAAGTTTGAGAAATTGCCTTTCCCACTTGCCTCAAAAGAACGCCTCAAATCCTGCTCATTACTGGACTGCTCGTGTTTCACCTCCGTGATCTGCAGCTTTTGATGCCCTCAGGCTGCTTGTGAAATATATGTAAGCTATAAGACGGCGAGTTTGTGAGCATTTGTGCAGTCGGCTGTTTCTGAACACTCAACTCGAGCGTTACCTCTCCGACCATTTTCCAGGTTTGGCGAGGAGTAGTTTAATATCCTATGGAGAAAGAAAAAGCCCCAGTGTCGCAAATGTCTAGTCAGTGAAGTGTGACAATGGTCTCTGTAGATCCACAGTGGTCATACTTTAGTCACCAGTGAGGGTGTTTAGTTAGTGTGCAGTTGCATGACTGCAGGGGAGAGATGCTCTCTTGACAGGTGCGGCGCAAAATTGGCTTTTATTGGAGCTGAGGAAATGTTAGTCTGGAGAGAAGGAAAAATAATGAGAGCAGAGAGAAGACCAGAAAAGTGTGTCACTCTCATGGCCCGAGGGGAGAGGAACCAGCACTCCATCTCTCCAGATCCGTCTATCCATCTCTACCAGGAACCTACATGCTAAAGCTAAAACGGTTCTCGACGTCATTCATTCCCATCCGGAATTAATTGGAAAGCATTCAACCTAGTCCCATGATTTTCATCCTTCCTTCATTCCTGATTTCATATCTGGAGCATATTAACTTATATATAGATATTTTTTTAAAATATTGACTGCATTCCCAAACCATATCTTAATGGCATTTATCTGTTTATCTGTTATCAATATCTGTTCATTTACATTAGGAATTACGGTAATTGGAAAATGATCAAGCGAGTTCCATGATTTTTTTTATCCTTTCTCATTTTGTATTAGGAGTAAAATAAAATTCTTACTGTATCGTCAAAGCGTATTGTATCTCATTATCATTTGTTAAAGTTAACAACTGATAGAACTAATTGAACCAGCTCTCGGCAGAATTAATTCACATTCTGAATTAAATGGAAATCATTCAACAATTTTCTCTATTCCTTCCTAATTACATATTTAGATTGAATGAGCTTGTTTTTACATATTTTAAAAATACTGCTATATCCTCAAACCATAATTCACTATGATTTCAAACTTACAGTATGTGCCCCCCAGAAGCTTGTGTTCTGTACAGTAAGTGTACCATCCCAATTAGACACAAAATCACTTTCACTGACTTTTAACTTAAAATGTGGAATGGTGGAATGACCTGCCCAATTCGATCCAAGCAGCTGAGTCTCTTTAGTCATCTTCAAGAAATGGCTAAGGACGCATCTCTTCCATCTAACACTAGCACTCCCTATTCTATTTATATTCTATCTTCTTGTTTTCCTTTTATTTATTATAAAAAAACATGACCTTCTAACACTAGTCTATCTACTTTTCTTTTTTTATTATAAAAACTTGACCCTCTAACACTAGCACTATTCTATTTCTATTCTATCTACTTGTTTTCTTTTTATTTATTATAAAAATGATTAAATCTAAATGTAATGTAAATGTAAGTTATTTGTTAAAGCTAAACCTGTGTTTGATGTAATTCATTCATTTCCGAAATTTACTGAAAAGTGTTCAGCCCTGTCCTACAGTTTTCTTTCTCACTTAATATTTATGTATTTAGAGTAAATCAACTTGTAGATGTTTTTAAAATATTGACTGTATTCCTAAACCATATCTCACTATCATTTGTTGAAAGTTAAAAAAATGTCCAACATAATTCATTCACTTTTGGAATTAATTGGAACGCATTCAATCCAGACCACGATTTTTTTTCTTCCTTCCTATTTTCGTATTTAGAGAAAATGAACTTGTATTTAGATATTTTTTAAAATGTTTACTATGTCCCTAAACCATATTCTGCTACTGGGGTTAATGGTGTGCTTGAAAATATCTTCTAATTATCTCAAACGTTCCCTCCACCAGTGGCGGCAAAAGCTGCATGCCTCATTATAATTCTCTACAGAAAACAAACTAAACATTATCAAGCGACTGCCAAAAGCTGCCCAGGACCCAACAAGCATCATACCTTCAGAGTCACTAAGTAAACTAATGAATTCATTCGGAGTGGTATAACTCTATTTTACAACCATTAACAGAGTTCCTCTGCAGCCAAAGACTCCATATCGGTTCATTGGATTGTTAAATGTAGTCATGCATTATGCAGTGGGATTAATTGAAAATGGCCGCTCTGAGAAGAAACGGTGGGGGCCAGTACATTACGAGGGGGCCTGGGCAAATTCAAAAGCAGATTTTACTGAACGGCCCTTCAGGGTCATAACACTGTTGAATTAATTCATGGTGAGTGGGTTTAGAGCAAATGCATTGCCTTATTATTAGATGGAAAGCAAGGTGTGCTGTTCTGGGAAAGCGACTCTAAAAGGAAGTGCCGGCAGTTCCCAACAACTTCAAAGCAAAGCTGCACCGAGGAGAAAAAACCTCAACTGAATGCTTAACGATGAGAGAGCTTGTGTACTGAAGGAAAAAGAAGTCAAAGATCAAGAGCTCTTGAGTGAGAAGACACTGTCTGGTTATTTACTTGGAAATCAGCAAGTAAATTGTTCACTTATGTGAACTACAGTAAGCCAGTGTTTAAAAGAAATATAATAATTTGGCACTTTAGAGCTAAAGAAAAATCATACATAGCAAAGCAGAGAGATGCATGCTGGGATGCTTCTCTAACAGTCAGTTGGCCATCATTGCAAAATAAACTCCAGGCAGTGTTCAGTGTTTTTGTTTTGTTTTGTCTTTTCAAGAAAATACACCGTTAAAAAGTTTGAGGTCAGTTAGATTTATTAATAGTTCTTAAAGAAGTGTCTTGTGCTCAACCAGGGCTGCATTTATTTGATAAAAAAAATCAGTAAATTTCAGTATTGTGAAATATTATTACAAATTAAAATAACTTTTTTTTTCAAATCGAATTTATTCCTGTGATGGCAAAGCTCAATTTTCAGCATTCAATACTCCAGTCAAATCATTCTAATGCTGATTTGGTGCTCAAGAAACATTTTTTATTATTATCAATGTTGACAAAAAAGTTTTGCTGATTAATATTTGTGATAACACTTTAGGATAATGGTCTGTTGTTAACAAGTAACTATGCAGGAAGTAATAAGTAGTACTACATTAACACTTAACTTAATACTGTTAACTAATAGAGAAGCAAGATTAACTAAGCAGTAAGTAGTACCAAATTTAGGAGGAAGGTAGTTCCTTATTAGAGATTTCATACTTTTTAAATAAAAATCTCCTCATTGAGAACTACTTGTGAACTATGACCAATTAATAAAGAATAACCAATTAATTACTAATCACAACAGTAACGTCTTAAAAGTGAACAATTGGGTTCTTTGTGGAAACTAATTTATGAATCTGATATCCCCAAATAAGTCGGCTACGTTTTAAAATTGTGACTACTGCTCTTACCAAAGTATGGCTGTTCTCTATTTATTTCAAACAAAAACATAGAATGCCAACAGGGTTTTGCCACCAAGTACTAAGTCATGTTTTGCGAAGGGGTCAAATACTTGTTTGACTCATTAAAATGCAAATCAATTTATAACTTTTTTGAAATGTGTTTTTCTGACTGTTTTTGGTGTTATTCTGTCTCTCACTGTTAAACCTGATAAACCTACCATTAAAATTATAGACTGATCATTTCTTTGTCAGTGGGCAAAATCAGTACAAAAATCAGAAGGGGATCAAATAATTTTTTTCCCCACTATATGTCTCAAGACGTGTAAATAACAGAAACTTAAAAGACAAAATAAGACAAAATCTCTTCAATCTAAGAGCAGCAACAAAATTATCAGTTCAGGCACAGATTCCCATGACAGCAGCACAATACAAATTAAAGGACGCCTCAACAACCTTGATAAAGTCAATCAAGTCAGCTGTAATAACTTCACAGAAACAAGTGAGAATCTGCTTGTACTTCATATATCTATCCCTTCCATTTCAAGCATCACTTACATAAGGCTCTTGAACCATCTTTGCACCATATCTCATCATACAAGTCCTTCCTTGGATTGTTTCACAAAATCATTATCTTTAAGACTATTTAGAGAGCTGTCAATAAATAGAGAGTTCCTAGAGATAGCACGGATACAAGGAAAAGGCAGAAGTCATTTCTAAGTGACCCTCTGCAGTTCTTCCCTTGAGTGCCATCTCACATTCCAGAGTCCCCTCTATTATCAGAAGAGAGGACATATTCTGCCCCGGGGTGACATTGTCCTGTCAGACTGACAGCGCTCAGCCCTGCTGACTGCTGATGACATTTTCTCAGGCAATTAAGATGCGGAGAGCAGTAGTGGTCAAAAACGAAAAAAATAAAATAAAATAAAATAATGATACATAGAAAAATGTAGCATAGATGATAAAGAAATCTTCAAAAATACATAGGTATATATGAAACATGGAATGGTGACAGCAAATTCCAGTATATTTTGGTCACATATTTACAGCGCTTATGCTATATTACTATGTAGAACATGTAGTTCTGTTGTGTAAAATACAGCTTGATATGAGAGTACCTTTCAGATGCAAGGCTTTTTTTTTTTTTTTTTATATGCTTGTTGTTTGTATATACCACTAGACACTAATGTTTGATCACACCATTACTGTAAATTAAATGTAATTATCAAAACAGCAAAGCAAAGGTTTCACAGGAGGATATTGCATGGCGAATAAAAACTACATAATGTTTTTTTTTCTTTACATTCAAACCATACATATGAAACTACAGTATAATTCTTGAAAATGAAATATTAAATAAACTATATGTATATATGTACATTTAAAAAAAACAAAAACATAAGAAAAATCAGATAAAAATAGAAAATATGTAATGTATAATTTGGGCCAATCTATTTGTAGAAAACGTTGGCTTTACTAGTTGATTAAAAGTGAACTTTTCATGCTTATTAACCATTCCGTATTTCAGTATTACTGTAAAGCTCTGAGTAATATGCCTGTAATAAGAAATAAACAAACATTAAAAAATCCGGAAGAATAATACAGTATCTGCATAATGTAGACAAACACAGATGCCTCTAGCTACGTTTTTTAAATGTAAGGGAATGGATTCAGACAGTACGACTAGAAATGTCACCCTCAAGTGTCACTAGAAGGAGTCTCTCCCTCCTAAGACTGAACGAACACAAAATCTGACGCCCAAATGATTATTTGCATCTGGTTAAATAGGCCCATTCGGGGAGAATCTTGAATAATAAATTCATGCATAAGTTAATTACTAAGGTTAAGGGCGCAATAAATAAAACAGAAGCCGAGGCCTTTGATTAGGACGATAGGATTAGATTAAAATGATTAATTTGTGCAGTTTGAGGGGCATGAGCATCGTCGTACATTGTTAATGATGCTGCCTGAAAGCTTTCAGGGCCTGTTTATCATACAGAAGAAAACAACAAGCAACTACTTTCTGTCGGAAGTCCCTGCAGAAGTTTATCTGTACTCTAAGTGAAACTATAGGTGTTACATACATGTAACATCAACTATTATTGCTTAAATTATTTATGATTTAAGATTTTTCAAGGCAGTAAATCACTTTACTGTAAATCACCTTTTAAATACATAACAGGAATTGCTACAGGAAAAACTAATATTATGCAGATATTAAATACTGTAATAGGTGCTATGAATAACTGTACAGATAAAATATTACATTACAGTAATACTTTATTTTGTACCCAAGATCAGCCAAAGTTAGAATTAGGAGGCTTGTGAGTATTAAGACTTCAAAATGCATGCATAATGTTAGTAGAAAGAAACCAAATAATAATACTAATTATTATAAGTTGATCATATTACAGCTAAATTCTTTCCCAGACAGTGTCATTTTAGGCTGTCAATGTAAATATTATCTGACATAGGAAAGAAGTAATAAGACTGCTTTAAAATCTCACCTTTGCTCACACTCGCATTAGTTGTTAATGATTTTGTCTGTATTGACAGAACAAGAAATAAGCTCATCAATTTCTTCACTCATGCAGGCCTCTCATTACCATTAGTATTTATTTGCTACAGCAACAGACAGAAGTATAAAGTAGTCTTTGAATTCAGCCATTTGACCTAAATGACAACCCTGGCTGGATAATCAGGAGAGACACAATGCAGTGCTTTGGTCCCTTAATAATGCAACTGACAGACTAAGCAGATGAAAGAAAACATTCTGTGCTTCTCTTATTCTTTTGTACACTGTTTACTGTTCTTGTCGTTGGTCAATGTCTCTAATAGATGCTTCATCACTGTGCTCACAATATGGTCTGTAAATGATGTAGCTTCTTAATAAGCCACAGAGGGCTCTACTCATGTTACAATTAGGTTATTTTTCAATATAAGGACATTACTGGTGACCTAAATAGCTTTATACAGTTTAAAGCATAAACCTTATTTGTCAATGCACAATGAACAGCTGGAACATAGGTCAGATAGAGTTTAGAGTTAGAGTTACAGAACTACAGCGTCACATTTTTTCCTACAGCAATTTTCTAAAATGATTTCACAGACTATTTAATGGCAACCAAATGTTTCAATTTATAGACAGGCAAATTTACAGTTTAGACAGAGAGCTATACATAATGTCACAAATCAGTCTAATAGCTGCAACCAGTTGACAAAAATGTCCATAATTTAGGTAAAGGCCAACACAATTTTTTTTTCAGTCATGAAGCCATCTTTGTACATAAAGAATGAATGTTATATATCAATATTACAGATATGGTTTTATATTCAAGGTCATAACCATTAGTTAAAAATAATGAATACATTTAGTTTGCAGAACCAAAGACCTACAGCATCTAATGTCACAAAATAGCTAAACTGAGACCAAATGAGCCACAATGTCACTGCTCTAAATGTTTGAATGAACCCAGTACTGGTGAATATGCATTCATTTCTACGATTGATTAAAAACAAAACAAAAAAGTAGAATGTAAATAGATCTCGTTGAAATGACTCAGTGGCTGAGTAAATGAGCTTTGCTTTAAAATACCTCACTTCCATATCTCCTCTCATTAAAAGAGCCAATTAGAGAAACATCAATACAACATTAAAAGTGGAAAACTTTAATTTGCTTACAAGTCTAGGCAAAATAGAGAGAAAAAGTAACAGGGGAAATTCATCACATAATAACGCACTGAATCTTCTGAATCTCGAATCTATATTTGCACGCACACACGGACATGCTGTAAGAGTGATAAAAGCATTTATAAATACCACATGCTCTATCTGGTGACTTCATGGTCTCATTAGCGGTGTATTTGCTGCGTGTTGCTCTTTTCTCTGTTGCTTCTGTCACACATACATTTTTTTTTTTCAATCTGCACTGGCTCTGGGACACATCGCAGGTTACGATTACCGTGTGCATTTGGGACCATATAACGAGATGAAGGTGGTACTGAAATGACCAAATTCCCTCATTAGCCGTCTTCTCTCTCTTATAGTGGATGGTGAGTATGAAACATCACCCTACTATATCTGTTAAATCAGGCCACTGGGGATTGGGCTTTGTCAATGATTTTTCCTCTGTTGTCGTTGGAAGTGCTCATTAGGGCCATAAATGCACCGGGCCAGCTAGAAATAGGTTAATTAGACTGTATCACGTCAACAGATGATCCCACAAAAGCAGTTATCATCCTAATTACACTGCTAGAGGCACACAAATTTTGAACCCCATAAAGACAGCATGCTTTATCTTAGTTGTGGCCTAAAGCGCAGATCAAATGATCTACTAAATTTTTTTTGCCCGGTAAGACCACCAACTTGTGCTGCTGACTGAGTGCTGCAGAGAAGCTTGAAATAAAATCTTTTAAATTTTTAAAAAAAAAACATCTGTTTGTCTACTCTTACCAATCAACCAATCTCATTAAATATGGAAATAGCAGACATTATTTCATCTCTGTTGCACTATTCATATGTAATATTCATATGCATTTTCTTAGCAGACACAGTCTGACCAAGCAACTTCAGTGCCCATAACCGAACATATTTGGCAGATTAAATCTGACAAACTCTTATGTAAGGTCTTATGATATATTAATTATGAAAGGACAGATACCATAACAACTATATTATTACAGATAACTATAAACATGTACAGAGTACTTCTTTACAATTATGGGTAACACTTTAGAATAATGGGTCATTTGTTAACATTAGTTAATGTATTAACTAACATGAACAAACAATGAACAATGCATTTATTACAGTATTTATTCCTCTTTGTTAACGTTAGTTAATAAAAATACAATCATTCATTGTTAGTTCATGTTAGTTCACAGTGCATTAACTAATGTTAACAAACACAACTTGTGATTTTAATAATGCATTAGTAAATGCTGAAAATAGCATTAACTAAGATTAATAAATGCTGTAGTAGTATTGTTCACTCTTAGTTCATGTTAGTTAATACATTAACTAATGTTAACAAATGACCCATTATTCTAAAGTGTTACCCAATTATGATCTTTAGTAAACCAAAAAATTACTGACTAAATAAAAAAACAAGCATTTTTTTAGACATAACAACAACAACAACAATAATAATAATAATACATTTCTTATTCTTTCAAATAAAATGTAATAACTTCTTAATTACTAAATTTCTTAATTATATTATTATAATTTCTGTATTCATAAAAAATAACTTGTCTATTGGATTTTCCTTTTATTATTATTATTATTATAATTACAGTACAGTGTTCCTACATATGAATAGGTGAAAAAATCCAGTAGACAGGCTATTTTATTTTTAAGGATTATTATTACTACTAATACTGCTAATAATAATACTAATAATAATTATTATTGTTATTGTATAATGTTATACAAATTAATAGGTAAAATAATAATAATTTTATTTTTAAGAATTACTACTGCTACTACTACTTTAATAATAATAATAATAATAATAATTATTATTATTATATTGGGTTATCTACTATTACTAAATTAGGAACACAAATAATGCAGGTCAGCACAGTTTTCTATTACAATGAGTTTGAATAAAATGGTCTCATTCTCCCTCTCCCTAGCCCAAAAAGTTCCACAGTGCTCGCTGCTTTCTTGAACATACAATACATGCTCTGACGATCAAGAAGAGGTGCCCTCAGTGGGCCACTCCAAACAGAACTAAACTATAAATGCATTCATAGATGATCTTTGTGACACACATTGTATACCTGCATGTTCACTGGAAGCCAGTTCCCTTCAGACAGCAGCTATTGTGTGTCTCTATTTTAGTTCTTGTCAGAGGCGTTCAGACTCATGAGCTTTGGGAGCTCTGATTGTGGCTCTGTAGGGTTTTTTTCCCCCTCAGAAATCAATAGCAACTGAACTTCGCCAGACCTTCTGATAATGTGTACAAATTATCGCTGGTGCTTTTGCACTGGCCATGCATGAGATTGAGTCCAGGGACATATTCATTTCTAGACATTGTTTCTTTTCCTCAGAGAGAGTGAGAGAGAACTGTGCAAGAGAACATAGAATAAGTCATGAAAATATTCTTCCTGAAATTTCTCAGCATGAAACATTCACTTGCCAACTTGCAAATAACATTATGTTCTGGAATTGATGTCTTGAAAATGCAAATGAATAGTTAACTCAGAAGTTATAATTCTGGTGTATTACTCACCCTCATGTCGTTCTAAATCTTTCTTCCAATGAACATATAATTAGATGATTTTGAATAACTATATGATATTTTAGTGTGAGGGAAGTTGTAAATTTAAATTATTCACAGAAAATCATTCAGTCTAGTGAGCCTTTAACCTCTGCTTTGTAAGTGAGTAGAACTTGAGAATTAGATCAGTCAAATTTGAACCAACTTATTTTACACAGCCAAATAAAAGCTGCGCTGTGCCTGCTCAAAGTTCAGTGTAGAGACACAATGCTGCATCAAAGCCAGACTAAATTAAGCCCGCTCTGACCCACCTCAGTTCCTAATATCAAAATATACAATTGTAATTGCTGTGGAAATGTATTATACTACCTTTGAGCAGCATCAAACAGTCCGTGTAAAGACACCTAGAAGCGCTTCTGCCAGCTTTTCAGTGTAAATTTGGGACTGATTTATTGACAAGACAATGGATATAACATCACTACTTTGCTCATGGATGCAATGAGGACAGTTATCGCAGGATTTTCAATGGTTAACTTTCAGATGCATTTTAGTCAGTTCTTCACAATGGTCCTGAATGGCTTGGAATGAAAGCCATATCAACTACTTTTTATACATTTATACAATTTGTTGTTATGTTGGAGCATGACAGCCCCACATAATCACTTAATGGTATTAAAAAAAGGTGTAGGATTTACTTTAATTATGACAATTTTCACTAAGAAGTTCCAAGTACATTTCACAAATAATTACAAAGAAAAATCATATTGAACGTATTGAATTAAACATTCAGTTTTGAAGTAGAAAGACTATAATAGTATTTTCTTGTAAAACACACTCCAATAATCTGTTTTATTTGCAGCTTCATTGCAATCATTTTTACAGTATACATAAAGGATGGGAAATTGTTGTTGTTTTTTTTACGACCTCTCTATTTAAAATCTTGACAGTAAATAGAGCAGTTTAAATGAGCCGAGTTGTGAGATGCATGTGAGGAACATCCTGACGCCTTTTCATATCATTCACTCACTCTTTCCCTCATTTGATTGCTGTGTCATTGGAGTGCTGTGGTCTCTTCTATAGGTGAATGATTCACACCGGGGAGATTTTACCAACACAAGTCATTCTGCCAGTGAATTTATACACACCGGACTCTGTGAGGACGTTGTAAAAACATTGTCAAAACATTCGTCATCAAGCCTCTCTCTCTGGTGGTTACAGCACTGTAACTTTTCAGTGCCGTGACCCCATTGACCCAAACACCACTGTCATTACTCTTGGCTGCCAGGAGGTGGGACAGAATGAAACTTTTATAGCGCCCCAGAGAGCCCATTATCTCTCCAGGAGAAAAGGTAAATGCTATCCTTCACCTAAGCCTTTCTGTTTCCCTTCCTTTCTTTCTCTCTGTCCTCCATTCCATATTCGCCGCCTCGCCCCAGACAACCTCTGCCTTCCCCGAACCTCTCCCTTTTTCTTTTCTTTCTTCAGCTTTTATACCTCTCATTTCCTTTTCATTCTTCATCCTCCTCTCCAGTGCAGTAACCCATATCTCACCCTGCTCTCGACCCTCTCCGCATCCATCTCTCTGGCTTTCAGAGGGAATTTAAAATGCAAGTGATTTAAATGTTTAGGGAGCACGCTGACATGAGAACCACAAAGCAGTCCAGGGTTCTGTGTTTCTTGCTCCCCTTGGAATGGGTGGATGTAGGAGGACAACCTTTCCTTCCTCCTGCTGTGCCTGCCCAAGAGGGCGCGGAAACATCTGCTAGTGTTTAACTTTGATCCCGTCATCCCAGAAAGCACATCTGGAGCACCACAGCTGCCCACGGTACGACCCGCAATCTGTCAGGACCTGTCCGCAGTTTCGAAAATGTAACCGATTTGGTCATGGCAATTTAGATCCATTTGTGACCTGCGACATCAGAATCAATCAATCTCCCTGATTTAGATCACACTGGGGACGAATTAAACTTGTTTTTGGAACCTTAAGTACAATCAGGCTTTGTACAGAGGCAATCATCAGTGATCATTTAAAAAAATTACACTGTTAGATGCACAAATGCATTCATGGATGAAAAAAAATACAGAGCTGAACTAAGTCGGGGGAGGGTTTTAAAAGTATACAATGATCAGCCACAACATTAAAACCACCTGCCTAATATCATGTAGGTCACTCATGCTGCCAAAACAGCTCTGATGTGTCGAGGCATGGACTCCACAAGACCTCTGAACACATCCTGTGGTATCTGGCACCAAGACATTAGCAGCAGATACTTTTGTAAATTGCGAGATGGGGCCTCCATTGACTGGATTTGTTGGTCTAGCTCATCCCATAGATGCTCAGTCAGATTGAGATCTGGGCAATTTGGAGGCTAAGGCAACGACTTGAACTCTTTGTCATGTTCCTCAAACCATTCCGTAACAATTTTTACAGTGTGGCAGGGTGCGTTATCCTGCTGAAAGAGGCCACTGCCATCAGGGAACAACAATGCCAAGAAGGGCTGTACATGGTCTGAAACATTCTTTAGGTAGGTGGTACATGTCAAAGTAACATCCACATGAATGACAGCCAGTCTACCTGCCTTCTTCCCATAGTTCATCCTTCTGCCCAGTTGAAGAACGCATACACCCCCAGCCATCCACCTGATCTAAAACAAAATGTAATCAGATCAGGTAACCTTCTTCCATTGTTCAAAGGACCAGTTCTGACACTCACATATTCATTGTAGGCATGTTCAGTGGTGGACAGGGACCATTATAGGCACTCGGACCAGTCTGCAGCTACGTAGCCCCATATGCAGCAAACAGCAATGACTGGCCAGCATTACATTTTTCACAAGACTTGCCATTTTTGAGATGCTTGAACCCAGACATCTAGCCATCACTATTGGTCCTCGTCAAAGTCACTCACATCTTTTCCCGCTTGCCCATTTCTCCTGCTTCCAACACATGAAATTCAAGAACTGACGGTTCACTTGCTGCCTTTTATATCCTTCCCCTTGACAGGTGCCACTGTAAAGATATAATCAATGTTATTCACTTCACCTGTCAGTGGTTTTAATGTTGTCTTATTGCACTGTCGTAACAGTGTATATAGGGTTGTGTATACAGTGCTATGTTGTCTATTCTAAAGGAGCTAAACTAAATACCTTCCTAGTTCCTGTGGTGTGAACACGCCAAAAAGCGGGTTATTCCGCCAATTCTAGGAACTATGAAAAGGTTCCTCCGGTTGCAAAGTCCCTAATGAGTGATCAATCTGTTAAACTATGTACACTATACATGTTCACTGTAAATACAATAATGATAAACCCAGATACACTGTACAGGCAATATTACATGCTTGTTACATAAAACGACATGTGGTATCAGATAAAAACAGCATTTCACCAAAAACATCATTCACCAATAAGAGATGTGTGTGGGAAAGTTCCTTCCAGATGCTCAACTTCTGACAGATGAATGGTTTATATGAGTCAGAAAGAACAGCAAGGTATATAAGGGCTGCAGTAGGAGGTGGGGGAGAAGAGAAAATTTGATTCAGAATGTTTTATTGGACTTTGGCCCTTGTCCATAAGCCCCTGCTGAGACCCCTAGAGGAAGCCCTTCAATACGGAGCCTGATTTGCTGACTCACAGCCATATACTGTAGGTTTCTTATCGCCTGAATGCATATGTAATCAAAAGGCAAATCTTTTCTCATGTGCATTCATAGAAATCTGCATAGGTTTCAAAAACTATTCCTGTTGAAGTTGCATTGCATAACTTTTTCATATTCTGCAAAATCTAGAGGAAATAAAAATCACTGTTCGTGCATTTAAAATGATAGCCCATCAAATGTGAAAGTTCACTCTATCAAACCTTACAAAAGATTTACCACTGGTATGTACATTTAAAAACCGCATCTCAAGATATTCATGACTGAAATTTTTATTTATATGCCTAGCTACGGTGTAAAAGAAAATAGGCCTAATAGAAATTGTGGTCAGAGGAGAGCTTCACTTTTCCACTTTTTCAGGTGAGTCAGATTGTGAACTGAATCTTTACTGTTATCTACTGATTCAAAATAATGGCAAAGCAAATGGCATAATTTCATGGCTGGGTTATCTCAAATGAGACAGTAATTGAAGTAAACAGCAATACACCAGGATGTTATTTGTGTATATAAATAAACGAAGATCCATTCTGCTTCCCATTGCTCAATGATTGCCTAATATGTTGTTTGTGGCTGTTTCCAAGCTTCCTACTGTAATAGGATGAGAAATACTTTATTTGTATATTCAGAAGAATAAAAGAAAGATTAATTTAAGGTCCTCACAATTTATCCAGTATTTAGTGCTGTCTTTGTGCAATAGGATCAATTCCGGTATACAGAGTACAGAAAAGCACTGAAGGACACAATGGCAAAGAAATAAATCAGCTGGAGCTCTGATCCAATGAGAAAAGCTCTCCAGGGGAAACATCTGCTGGAAAACCTTCAGAGCTACTCCATGGTGAGGTGGTTCTCACTCATAAAGGTTTCTCTAATTAAACACTTTCTGCATGTTCTTTGTGGAGTCAAACATCTGAGCAACAATCATGTCTAAAATACATGAACCGAGATCAAACACTACACAAGTTTACCCTGCTGGATAGCAAAAATCTCTTCACAGCAGTTGCTCAGGGACCTCGGCAGGTTTATTGCTCCACACATTAAAAACCATGAAATCATGAATAGAAAAAACTACTGACCGCTCTGCCAACAACAGCAGGAAATTAGTTTCAGAGATTATTTTGCATGAAACACAACAAAGGCAGTGCATTTATTGTTGGTAATAATCTACTTTTGTGTCAAATTTGATGCTTTATAAGTTTCTAAATACTATGGGATAAAAAAAAAAAAATATATTATTTATACTATTAATGTAGCTTAATACGTCTCAAACACTTCACATTCACTGTTAGCCGGAGAGAAACTAACTGCTGAACATTAGATGCATTTTAATAAGGGCCCTCCATCAACTCTAAATGTTCTTCAACTGCTAAATGTTCCTCAGATTGTGACTGGAATCTGAATTCAGATTCTGTCTCTTCTATCGTGCTATGTAAAAGGCTTTAAATACCGTTTCATATTTGATTTAAACATACTTTAAAGATGCTGAGAGGAAACATGAGGGCCTTAAAAGCTTACAGGGTTAGTTCACTAATTCTTTCTTCAGGTTTGGAACGACATGAAGGTGAGTTAATGATGATGAAATTTCCATCTTCTATCCTTTATAAACTGGTTCTCACAAGTTGCATTGACAGTGATCTAATGTCTATAAAGCAGAGAAATGCATTGATATCCAAATTACACCTGCCAATATTATGCATAAGCTGTCACTGATGTTTTCATATGCCAGTTTCTGCTCACAGTCACTCAGAGTTCCTGGCACGTCATCACTGGCCAAGTGTTAATGTTTTTCCTCAGTGGACGACCATCACAGCACCAGAACAGAGAAAAAGAGCAAGCGCGGTCGATCAGTGTTAATTATGCCCAAGTAACAAGGAACGGCTTTTGTTTTCTCCTCAGAGAGGAATCAATGAAGGTCAATCAATTTCCGTTCGCTTTGGTTTTGTACATTCTAGAATATTCTCATAAACATATTGAATACAGTAGCTATACAAAGCATCTTTTTCTATAAACACAGACCAAGTTGATAGCTTTTGTATGATATGCTTTAACAACAGACAGCATGCAACATCACAAGACGACAAGATGACATACTCAACACTGCATATTCACGCTCTAGCAAAGCATTTAAATTTGTTCAGTTAGCGTCACTTTACTGATATTTCTTCAGTACTACCCTTATGTCATAAGGATATGAATATTTCACTTTTCATCATTCAATAACCCGCCTGATATGTATCGTGTATATTGTTATATATTGTTTACTGTCAACTCATTTCGAACTGCCAGCTCTATTTCCAGTTGACTGATACATTGTCTTATTGTTTCCAACAGAGAAAAATAAGGCAGTAAAATGGTAAACACTGGCCATTTTGAACAGGGTTTCCCCAGGACTCGCACGAGAGCTCTTAATGAGGTTTGTCAGAATGACCTATTAAATCCTTCCATCACCCGTTGCCTCTTCTCCTCTCTCTCACTCTCTCCTCGTGTCCCTGTCTGGGAGCAGTAAATAGAATTTGTCTTTGTGATCTAGAGAGAAATTAAATGTGCTTTGCCTCTCTTCTGTGAGCCTGACGCTCAGCATAAATAACAGGCCTCTTTCTCAATAGCTGCCGAGACATCATAACTCCATTATGGTCCGTGCGGAGCTGCATGACATGCCATCTTATAAACCATGCAAGCTGAAAGAGGAAACTATTACAGGACAAGTAAAGACATACTCATGTGTATTTATGATAAGCACTGAGGCAGAGGCAAAAAAGAATCTAAGTAGGTTTGATGTGATTCTAAAGTTCACTCGAGGGCTGAAATGTGAATCGTGTTAATTACATGATATGCCAATTAATTAATTAAATCACAATTAATCACATCAACATTTGCGGCAAAAAGCTCCTAAATGAAGATCACTGAAAGACACTGAATCATTCCTGTGATAAGTAAATCTCTCTCTATATAAGTGTGTATATGTGGCTACATACACGTCTACAGTCCAGAAACTCATTTATCAACTGAGTTAGATGTTTAACTCCACCAGACGGACTATCCTGTCCTTATTTTCGCCATCCTGTGCCATGTCACTTTTCTAAATACTTGTTTTTACTATTTAGTTACTAACAGTTAAACTAAGAAAAAAATGGAGACACCTGCAATCTGTTTTATCACTCTATCACCATGAATTAATGTGATTGTAAACACATTGATTTTACCACATATTTTTTTTATTTACTAAATCAGCAGTCTTCATACTGCCACAATATCCACAGCAATCTAGAGAATAAAGACTATCATAATGGCCCATTCACACCAAGGATGTTAACTATAATGATAACTATAGCTATTTCATTTTAATAATCATTCTAATTCTCTGAGAATGGGGAAATCTACCGCTGTAACGATAATGACACAGAAGAAATGTATCATTGGAATCACTTTCAGAACAATTTTTTTCCAGTTGATGAACTATAAAAACATTAAAATCAGAATCCATCCTGGTTTAAAGAGCTTGTGCATTTAAAGTGGCAGACACTACTAAGATATAGTAATTATTGTAGTTATATTTATAGTTAGTTATTCTTGCTTTTCAAGTCTCAGGTCCAGCAGGGATTGTAGGTAGGGGGAGTGAATAACCAGCACTCTCTCCACCCTCAATACCACGACTGAGATGAGCACCTTGAGCAAGGCACCAAACCCCCAACTGTTCCCTGGGCGCTGCAGCAATATGGCTGCCCACTGCTCCGGGTGTTTGTTCATAATGTGTGTGTGCGCACTTGGATGGGTTAAATGCAGAGCACAAATTCCAAGTATGGGACACCATACTTGGCCACACATCACTTCACTTTTTAAACCGGCCTTAACTTTCCTTTATTGGTATTTATGGATGATCAGTCAAATCCACCATGTGGATTATACCATTCCATTCACATGAGTCTGCATTCATTTGCACCTAAATCAGTCATTTGGGTTACTATAAGGCTAGATCCATTTTACATTTAGAGCCCGATTTACTAACAGCTTGTGCCAGCGCAAACCGAAATTTGGTGTGAAAATAGTACTGTAAGGATTTACTAAAGACGTGCGGTGAAGAAATAGCACTAATAAGGCATGGGCACAGTTATTTTTGTGCCTGCATGACCTTATTAAATATGCCTTTGTTGACGTTTCCCTTTGAGTTGCAAAAATTATGGGAGGAGAGTATTAAAATGAATCGCGCAATGTGATTTACTAATGTTTGCGCTTGACAAATTACTGGTATTTGCGCTATTATTTAACACCTAAAAAAAAACCAGCATGTCAAACTATTTTGTGCTTGAAATGGCTGCATTTGTTGTTGCTAGGAGGAGGCACCGCAGAGAACAGAGAGCGTGTGGTAGAAGGGAGAGGATTTTTTCAAGTATTAATTTATTTGGAGTGCCAGAAATTTGCGCTGTGCTTGGTAGATTGCATTGGTCGTTGTGGAAATGAGATGTTGCGTCTGTGTTTTTTAATTTGCGCATTGTCAGTAAATCACAGCAGAAATTTCCATGGCCATCTCGCGCTAATTTGCCCTGTTTAGTAAAACTGGCCCTTAAAGTGATAGTAAATGAAAAATCTGTGATTAATTACTCAGCCTCATGTCGTTCCAAACCTGTAAGACATTCGTTCATCTTCAGAAAACAAATTAAGATATTTTTGATCAAATCTGAGAGCTCTCTGACCTTACCACAGCAAGGTTACTACCACGATCAAGGTCTAGAAACATAGCAAGGACATTGGTAAAATAACCCATGTGACATAAGGGATACAACTGTAATTTTACGAAGCTATGTTTCTGGACCTTGATCGTGGTAGTAACCTTGCTGTCTATGCAGGGTCTGAGTGTGAGAGCTCTCCGATTTGATCAAAAATACCTTAATTTGTGTTCCAAAGATGAATGAACAACATGAGGGTGAGTAATTAATGACAGAATTTTCCTTTTTGGGTAAAGTAACCCTTTAATCTTTTAGCAGACACTTTTCTCCAAAGTGACTTATACGGTAACATATTCACAATGCTGAATTTCACGAGTAAACCTTTATAGTACAGAAGCTAGTGTGAATACACAAAAGTAACCAAAAGAGAGTTGTTGTTGTACGTCAAAAGGAATTGGAAGGATTTGAGCAACAAGCATATTCCCTCATCCTGAAACTTCTGCCTGTGTTCTACCTTGTGCTGAAGGAGTGACATTGCTCTGACTGTCCTGTCTTCTATTTCAAGCTGGCTTTGGTGGTCGTACATCAACAGAGAACACCATCTGGAAATGTGTCCACTCTGTTTTTGGGCTCGATCCCCTCTGAAACCAATTTTGACTTTGTTTTCTCCCCCTCTAGTCTTCCACCCATCATAGCAACATGCAGCATCCTGTCAAGTGCCTCCCAAGTGAAAAAGGCCAAATAAGAAAGCAGGCACCTGGGGGAGAGGAACATCTGTGTGCGGTTGCTCATGCCTGTTTCTCATTCATGCTTTATGCCTTGTCTGGTAAGCCCAGACAGCAGGTGCATCTCTCAGTAAGGCAGCCCTGACAGATAAGCTTTAGCTGCTGAAGCGTGCCACCTGATTTTCTCCAGTCAAATCAGAAGAAGATGATGTGATGGAATTACAGGACCTCCATTTCACATTCATACTATAACAACATAGACTGCAACAGCAAGAGGACTGCAGTATTGCAATTTTAAAGCAAACGTGGGCTTTAAAATTGCAGTTGCTTAAGCTACAACATGTTTTGAATCACTCTTGTACAATAATTTAATCATGATGGAATCCAAATTTCAGCAGATTATTAGTGCCAGTATTTTTTACAGAGTTATTAAAATATATTTCCTATTTTGTTT
Organism: Onychostoma macrolepis; assembly: GCF_012432095.1. Lineage (NCBI taxonomy): Eukaryota > Metazoa > Chordata > Actinopteri > Cypriniformes > Cyprinidae > Onychostoma > Onychostoma macrolepis. Next base: position 17,766,076 of record NC_081163.1, read on the forward strand.
TAATTTGTATTTCATAATGTCGCAATAATCGGAATGTTATAAATCACAATAAAATCATCAAGTATTAATATTTTATAGTCTAATATTTTATATAGGCCTATGAAAACTCAATTTTTTTTGTTAAACAAAGTCACTGAAAGAGGTTTCTTCAAGTTCGTTCTTGTAAAAAGTACAACCCAAGAATAAACACAAATTTTTCAAGTTTTTCCAAATCCTGCAGTCCTAAAAGGACCCCCCCCCCCCCAAAAAAAAACTCCATCAGCATTATTTTTAAATAATTTTTCTATGCAAATGCACTCCCTGACAAAACCTCTCCTCTAACTCTAGAACAATTCACTCCTTGTAAGTAATCTGATAAAAGTTTCCATATTTTTTCATATCTCAAAAATAAATAAATACAATTAAAATAAAATACAATAAAAATCTTGCAATGTCATGTTTTTCCCTCCCCCCAATATTTTGCAGCCCAAGGTCCAGTATTGTTTTGGATTGCATTGACTTTCATTGTATAGAAAAAGGGAAAAAAGAAAAAACATTTTCAGAAATCATACAAAAGCCAGCCAATCAGATCGGAACTGCTAATTTTTAGATGTGAACAATATACATCATATATCAGCACATTAACTCTGGGAGCTCTGGCATGTCGTGGCGAGGTTCTGACTAATTTGCTATTACCAATTAAACCAGATTACATGTAATTTTCATATGATTCCATACAGCTAAATACATCTGTTTTCAGCAAGAAAAACAAAACTCATGATGGCGCCATTATGGCCATTACCCAGAAAAGCACTAATAATATGTTGTGATGGCCTGGTGTTTGTCATTATGAGATGCCCACTTAGCAATGTGCCATCTGTGGCAGAGGGCAACAGCTAAATGTCAGCCGTATACATGTCAGTTTGTTTGTGCCTAGAGATGCTGGCATGATATCAGTGCCTTTTGCCATTAAACAACCTCAGTCGCTGACAAGCCAAGAAAATATCCATCATGCCCCTGTCATTGTTCTGTGTCACTTAAGCATGAAGTGACAGCTAGCGCAATGCTCTTGACAAACAGGGAATGATTTACATCATGAATGATAAATGGTTTTAAATGCTTTAGGTTTACAAAAAAATGGTCAAGCTGCTTTTTTGTTTTGCTCAAAATATCAAATACCTATATAGCCTTGCCCTTGTGCTTAACAGATACTAGTTCTACAGTACACTCTTAAAAATAAAGGTGCTTCACGATGCCATAGAAGAACCTTTTTTGTCTAAATGGTTCCATAAAGAACCTTTATCATCTGAAGAAACCGTTCTGATTCAGCAAATGTTCTTTGTGGTGAAAGAAGGTTCTTCAGATTATAAAATGGTAAGAAAGAGATGGTTCTTTAAAGAACCTTTGACTGAATGGTTCTTTGCGGAACCAAAAATAAATTGGAAAAGGGGAGTACATTACAAAAACTAACACTCAACATCCTGCTAACACAACTGCCAAAATTCCCTGTTTAATTTGACGTCTTACTTGAGGTTTCTTTGTAATTTATTGTAAAAAAAAAAAAAAAATTACTAGCAATATAAGTAAAAATTGTTTCTACACCAATTTATTTATTTATTTTTCAGTGTAGTTCAAAGGTAAGTGAACTTGGCAATTCAAAAGCTCTGTATGTTCAGTATTAGATAGTGAGAGCATTATGGAGGACCACTTAATGCTTCTGAGCGTCAGGACAATGCTTTCCGCATGTGCTTTCTCTCCTATTCACATGCAAGTGGAGTATGACAGCAAATGACATGTTGCCTAGCAACCTGACATTTGACGAGATACTAACAGTTCTCTTATGTGAATCTGAAAGTGGTCAATTTAGATTCTCAGAACATAACTTCAAAAAGAAAAAAGAGATGTGAGACGATCAGAACAGTAAGTCAGAAGTTCAGGCACAGCAGGTCAGTATTTGCCAAAGGGTTTGTCAAAGGCACTATAATTTTTTATGGCGTTAGGGGCAGGACTACCTGTTTGTTACAATGGCAAAATAGTATGTCTGGGAAGCCTGCAGAGAAACACTGGATTCATTATTTGTGCAATGCTGTTTGCAGCCTCTAATGGTGTGGATACTGCACACTGCACATATTATATTGTCATTATTCAGATTCAGATATGATTTAAGAAAATTTAAGAGATCAAATGTGTTTTTCCTTTCTTTACTTCTCTTTTTATAACATACAGTATATTGTAAGAGTATAGTTTGCAAAAATCCATACATGTATCACTAATATTCCAATCAAAATAATGCCCCACTTGGAGCTATCTATAGAAACCGCTTTATTTTAGTTTTTTACTTTGCTTCATAAATTCAAATACTCCTTTATACACAAATGCAAAATCATTCAAACAGTCTTTTAAATTCAGAATGGTAATTTATCATCTGTTCTTAGGAAGAAGCCTGAAAAATAGTAATTGATTTTAAATTATAGATGCATCTTCTAAACTACATATCTTCATGTGCCAAAGCTCTTAAATAACATGTTTTTTTTCTTGTAGGAGAGAACAGGATTGGTGAACTATAATGCTAGTTGTGATGATAAAATGTCTGCTTGCATTCACTAATGCTACAATGGAGTTTTTGTTATTGACTTGATTATAAGGAGTCAACTTGAGCACCATTTTATTGAAGAAGAAAAAAAAAGCCAGTTTGTGGCGGCATGACGCAACTGGCCGTGTGTAGACATCTCTGTGTGCAAAGTTACTGAACTGGGGAGAAAAGAAAGGGAAAAAAATGGAATATTGTGAATTGATCGTGTATTAATGTATCTGCAATTGAACCTATATTGCTCTGATGGAGAACCGAGTACAGTGCTGCCCTGATCTCATGTCAGAGAAGTGATGATTTCAAGCCAGCTGATTGGAAGACTAAGAGGCAATCAGAGGTCTTTTTCCTTCGATCAGCGGTAATTTCTCCTTGAGCCATGTTGCTCTGCTGGCTGTCACTTTCTGTCTCAGAGGCAACATTGAAAGGTCTTTAAAATCAATAACTGCTCAAGGTGGATTTGTAAATCTTGGGTTATAGCCAAAGATATAAAGACCTGTCATTGCAAAAAGTACCTGACCATTGCTTTGTTTGTTCAGCAGGAATAATTTTGAAATAAGAACAGAACAAAATGGGCAATTGTACTACAATATTGACATCACCATTATCATGAGCAACTCTCCATAAAAATTAGTTAGAAAAACATTTGGGTTTTCAATGCACAATTCCCAGTCTAAGTTTGCCAGAGGCAGAACACACTTTGAGCATATTGTCCCAGCACAACACCTGCTGATGTTAGTCCACTTCACCCAGCTGTATTTCTTAAAGAGAACTAGGATTTGTTCAGGAAGTATGCGTATTAATTCACAGGGCTTTTTGCCTTCTCAAGTAGAAGCTCTTTTTGTTTGCTTCTGGAGGAGTAAATGAATTTAAATCACTGCCAAAAAGCTAATGTATAAGGCATTGCATAATAAAAGATTAACTGTGCTGCTGAGAACGCACTTTACGATGATGTGCTGTGTTTGCATATGTAATACCCAGATGCTACACTGAAAGCTATTCAGAGTAATGCTTCTTTCCAAGTAATTGCATATTAAGGCATCATCTCCAAGTTTCAGTTATGAATCTGTGAAATCGTTTTCCATAAACTAGCTACAAATATGAATCATAACCCAAAATGAGAAGCATGCATGCCTATTTAGGCACTGTTCACAAAACAAAGTGAAAAGCCTCTTCCTTTCTTGCCCACTTGTTCCCTGTGGCTCACTTAACATTTAGAGGTGGAAAGGGAGGTAGAGAGAAGGAAGAAAGGAAAAATCTTGCCTTGAGGAGATCTGTGGAAAGAAAAAAAAGTTGCCAACTAAAGAGTCAGCTTGTTTCTTCACATTTCTCCTTCTGTCACGCATCTCCCCGCCTTTGGATCTTCATCCCACATCTGCCTGAAACATCAGTGCGTGTTGGGTAAGGCTGCAGGCAGAGAAACGCTGTTCATTAAACAAAGCTATTCCATGCCCACTCACTGGCACTTGTCGTTATGCATCTCCAGATGAGCTTTTTTTTTTTTTTTTTCTCTGCGGCATTATGAATATGCATGCAGTTGGGTCTGTTCCACCTGAGAGGAAGGGAACGTGTGCACGTCTGTGTGTGTGTGTGTGTGTGTGTGTGTGTGTGTGTGTGTGTGATCATGTATGCACTGAAGCATATGTGTGTATCTCTGGAGATCTTTGCTGTTGGAGTTGAATGTCGGTGAAAATATTTCTTTCAGTTTCTTGTTTTATAGTACTTGTGTGTGCACTAGAACAAACATTGTTATGCTTTATGACTAATTGAGTGTTCATCTAAAAAACTGATATAATTACATTTTGTGGTATGTTTTAAAAAAAAATTTAATAGGCACGGTGAATATAAAATGTGTGTATGCAATCAGTATGCACAAACACGCACACTATGCGAAGAATTATTGTTCAGGAATAAAAAAACATGGCATAATGAAACATTAAAACAGCCTCATAATAGGAAAATGGGTTTTAAAAATGAATATGTAATTTTTGGCACTTAACTAATAAGGTTTTACTCAGTCCATTGCAATTACCATGCTGCTGAGTTTGTTTTTTCAATTCAGTGCAAAAAGTATTATAATGATTATAATGAATGATGAAAAACTATATATTTGTTCCTCAGCAAATTCAAATGAACAAATCAAACCTGAATTATTTTTATTTATTTATTGTTACAATACATGTAAAGAAAATGAACAGCCCCAACATTCTTCAAAATAATCCATTATGTTCCATGGGAACATGCGTAATTCTGGTCCCACTTTATATTAGGTGGCTACTTAACTACTATCAAAAAATAAGTACTATGTACTTATTGTGTCCATACTGTATTGCAAAACACTTTTGGTGCTATTGAGGTGGGACACAGGTGAGGTCAGGGACAGGTTTGGTGGTAGGTTTAAGGGTGGATCAACAGTGTAATTATAAATGTAATTACAGAAATGAATTACAGATGAAATTGTATGCAGGTATTTGTTTTATTTTTATTTTATTAAATATAAGTACAATGTAAAAAGATAAGTACACAATAAGTGCAGTGTATCAAATTATTAATTTAAATGTAAGTTAAGTTGGACCGTAATTCCTAACAATATTGTTTTTAAAGTAATTATTCAGAAAAGATGCTTTTGAACTCTCTATTCATTTCAGTCTCTTGGTTGCAACAAAAAAATTTAGGAAGCACAACTGTTTTCCACATTGATAATAATGATTTCTGAAGGATCATGTGACACCGAAGACAGGAGTAATGGCAACTGAAAATTCAGTTTTGTCATCACAAGTACATTTTAAATATATATATAAAGATTTATTTTTAAACTATAGAAATAGTTCACAATATCACTGTACTTTTTGATCAAATAAATGCAACCATGGTGACGCAAAAACATTTTTAAAAATCTTAACCAGACCAAATGTTAAATGGTAGCATATTAATAAAACGTACAGTGAATGTAAGTTACTTTGTATAAAAGTCCACATACTATTTTCACACAATTCAAATCCATTAATGTACTTCTTATGAAGCCCAATAGAAATTTCTGTCGACTAAAGACCACTAACTGCACATATTTCTAGTTGGAGAGACAAAAAAAGTCCCTTTACTTGTGTGTTTAAGCAGAAGGTCAGCCATCAGTGCAGGATTAACCCAGCTCTGATCTATGACATTTCCTCCTGTCCCTCGAAGGACAAGACTCTCCTGGAGGGCAGCTGCCATTGAGAGAGACTGACCCTCTATTCCCCTCTCCTTTAACCTTCTTTGCTCCCCAGCCAAAGTCACATGACACCAAGAACCTTGTCTGGCCATTTTAGCCTGTCCATGTTATTGGCTGACACCAAGGAAGTCCCAATGTTTCTCACTAAACAGAGTAGGGGAAAAAATCCACAGCTCATTTAGCTGGTCATCGTCAAACCAATTATTTAACCATCATTCTGTAACCACGAATATGGAATCCTTAGCTTAGCAAGCAATGAAATTAACCACATATTTATACATTTTATAGATAGATAGATATAAATAGCTTGAGTTTCCACAAGGCCAAGAAAAAAAGAGAGAGAAATTGTCTTGAGGCAGCATGTAGTGCTCCAAGTGAGGCATTTTACAACATGAATGATACATGATCAAAATGCCAAAGAGTCTTTCTTTCCCTTCCTACATCCATCTGTCAACACAAACCAGCCCTGCAGGCCTCATGGGGAATACAGGTCTCTATTGTAAGTGAGGTATTACGGCTTTGGGTTTGCGTCTTCCCTTGGTAGTTGCCTGTGGCTTATACTGGAAAAAAGGCAATGCTTTTTGGTCCCATGAGTTTTTTTTTCCCCTTGTCTTTTTTGTTGTTGTTAACCAGGTGTTTGGCCATCGTGAAGCACTGCAATAGCTCAGAACAAATCAATGACCTTGCAGTAGGTGCACTCAAGCCAGATAAAGGAACAACTTAACTTTGTAGGGTATAGAGGAAGAGGTTGCAATGGTGAATCGCACACCCATCAAAAATGTCCTAAAATGCTGGAAGAATCTACAGGGGGTTAAGGGACTATTACATGCAATTTGCCTTCCAGTCTGGACGTTCGGAAAACCTGTTGTGTGGAATCAAACGCGCTGTTGGAGGGCAACACATCCTTCCTATCTGATTGCAGGTATTTCAAGCATTGCTGGGAAATTGAGGCTGACCAGCATCAGTATGGGGGAAAGAATAACTGTGGAGCAAACAAGAGTGTCCTGCAGTCGATAAACAGCAATTTAAGTAATACTAAATACTTAGAATACAATGTTTAAAAGGACTTTTCCCCCCTTGAAATATCAGTTTTAAAATCATTCTGATGGTACACTGACTTCTAATAAGGTGACTGGCTTTAGTTTCTTTCCCATGCTCTCCACCAAATGTCTGTTCTGTCTGTTCAGTATTGGTTTAGTGAGCAGGTACAAAATTTCTTGTAAAGAGCAGATTACTTTACAGCAGCTATTCACTGTATTTACGACAATTGTATATTTACAACACTGAATTTCTGCTCACTTAACTGTAGGTGGCTCCAAAGTCACAAAACTACATACAGTTGCTTTAAAGGGGTCATATGATGCTTTTTTTAAAGATCGTTATTTTGTGTGTTTGGTGTAACAGAATATGTTGACATGATCTAATGTTCAAAAAACACATTATTTTTCAAATACTGTACATTATTGTAGTTCCTCTATGCCCCGCCTCTCTCAAACGCATTGTTTTCTACAAAGTCCCTCCTTCCGACAAGTGCAGTCTGCTCTGATTGGCCAGCTGATACAGTGCATTGTGATTGGCCAAACACCACAAGCACAAGTCGGAAATGTAACTCCCCTTTCCATAATAGCGAGCTTTAGCTTTCAAAATAAATGTAAAGACAGTTAATAATGTCCTTAGTTTTACCATCAGTTCAGGCCCGAGAGGGGAACAGAGTCGCGTGACAGACACAGTGATGACACAAGCCGCGGTTGTGTGACCGTTTCTCCCTCTCTCACACACGCCAGCACACACACAAACACACACAAGACGCGCAAAACTCCGCATTTGAACAGTCAATAACAAATACTTAAACTAATAACAAAACATACTTCAGAAATGCCAGACTGTCATAGCAAAGACAGAATTACCTCCTCCCCTAGGTTCACGAAACAGTCGTCCATAAAATGCGTTGTGATAACATCTGGGTTGTGCTGTTCTGTTGTAATTAATCTTAATGATTTTCAAATGCATCTACTTTCGGAAGGCCAAATAAAGTGCTTTTGCTTTCGCATAGAATCACACAGTGTCTCCCTGACATGGCTGCATCAACACTACTGCAGTTACTGAAACCGTCCTTCTTTCTTTGCGTGAACATTTGGGCGACGCAAATATTTCCACATCGTGATGTAGACATGTGGAGGCGTGTTTGAATGAGCCGTTTTAGGGGGGCGTGGCAGAGTCTTAACTTTGATAAAGAATATCTCTTTGGTTTTGAGACTTTAGTCTTTGCAACTTCAGGGATCTCATCTATGCACAATCAGCTTGTAACACTCCAAAGACAAAGGAAAACTTGAAATCGTTTAAAACCCCTTTAAATGGGTCATGAACTGCCTATTTTGTACTGTTCTCTGAGGTCCACTTATAATGTTATCAAGATTTCTACATCAAAAAAACATAATTTAGAATAAGCTATTTTCTGTCCTGTTTTAACCCCCCTCATCAGAACGCTCTGTTTGAATAGGTGTGGCTGATTGTAGACTCGAAAGTAAACGCCCACTGCTATGATTGGCTGACAGTTGTGTATGTTTGACAGCATACATTCCTCATAGATGGACGCTGCTGTGATTTAGGTCAAAAACGCATAAATAACTGTAAATAAAGATCTGTAAGAATAGACAGAGCAATAACCACATAATGAAAACAGTTACTCATACTCGTTTTGCGACATTACTAGGGCTGCCCCCTAACAGTCGACTAACTGTTAGTCGACCAGAAGAGGCTTGGTCGACCAACATTTTTTAGTCGCAGAAAAAAAAAAATCCACAGGCGAACTCACGCAGTCCCTGACTAACGGATTGTTAACGGCCAGTCTATGGTAGTACATCGGGCAGGACATCCAAATGCTTGCCTATCATTCTTCGACCTCAAATATGGCTTATCACCTAAAACATGTAAGTATTAGCAACTCTACAATGCCGCTCAATTTAATGTTAACCTAGAGAAATGCGTGGAAGCTGAACAGTAACGTTCACTGCAGGACAGATGGAGGCGCCGGTGTGCTCACGTACTCCTAAAATACTCCATCATTTTTAGTCATACAGATAAGAGTAATACATCTTTCAAATCTGTAAAGACTCTACGTTTATTTGTGTGCACTCACAATAACAACAAAACATTGTGCTTTTGTAAAACAATGAAAGCACACAGGATCGTCTTGGTCTGTGTATAGCCTACTTGCCTTACAGATAGGAAAACATATCTATAGAGAGTGAAATGTCTACTTTCAGATGAACCAATTCAAATAGAAAACAAATATTCTCAGATTATGTAATCCGTATGAAACATGCATACAGGCACGTCCACTGTGGAGATGACGAGTCAGTGTTACCGACTTTCTCTCCTAATCCGAAAACAAAGAAAGCACTAGTGTATCAATAAATTATTAATTAATTAAATGATATGTTAATGCAGCCTCCTTACTGTTTTTCCCTGACACATTCATAATCATTAGCTTCTGCGGTGCGCTGTGGCAAGCTTTATGCATGTGCTTGAGCGCTTATATGTAGGCAATTAAAGGCTCATTATAATGATTTAAATGTTTTTTTTTTTTAAATAAATGTGCGATTAGTCGACTAATGCTTAAAATTAACGACTACTATAGTCGACCAGAAAAATCTTTAGTCGAGGGCAGCCCTAGACATTACTGTCAGATCCAATATAGCTGGCACAGCACTGTCTTTTAGTTTTAATCTTTTTGAAAATCACGCTTTGAATTATGCCTTGTTTGTAAATGAATCCGCGGTGAAGTGAACTGAACAAACGACCAAGTTCTTACTGATGCAGTCTGGATCATTAAAAATAAAGTTCATTCACTCTTTCCTAACGTTGGTATCAGAAGGAAGGCAATGCAAACACTGTTTTTCTACAGCTTGGCACTGCACAGATTCTTGTTGTATTCTGAGCCATCTTTATCGTTTGGTTTCTGCATAGACCTGCGCATAAAAACTACATGCACTCCTGTAAAAACTCTCTCATAAACACTACATGTGCAAATCAGTGAGCGGGGCTAAATAGAAAGGAGGCAGTGATTATCCACACCATTACATCATAGTGTAGAACATTCCAAAGGCTGTTGTTTGGCAGACTGCCTTCAATATAAGCGGTTTTTAGACTAACAACAAAGTTTTGAGTTCTGAAACTTACAGGATGTTTTTACAGTACAATGACCTCTTATATGTGAAAAGACCAAGGGAATTTTGGTTTCTCAGTTCATGACTCCTTTAAAGAGTCCATAAAACTTGCAGTCACTTGTATCAGATTTCTCCCACATCCCAGTACAGTAACTATTTCAGGACCTTGGAGAGCTCAATTTCATTTTAACTATGAGGAAAAAAATTAAAATGAAATAGGCATCATGTAGAATGTATGCGATTTTTATTTTTTATTTTTTCAAACAATTGATCACCTCCTGATCACCAAGTGTTTAGAAATCAGAATAAAATATGAAGCAAACTACTTTTTTGAAGAATTTTTTTCGAACAACAACATATTACATAAAACATTTTTAAAAGGAAAATAAATAACTATAAATAACTAATAAATATCCAGTAACTATAAAAAAAAAAAAAAAAAAAACTATTAGAACTAAATATTTTGACAGTGTAAGACTCAATATAAGTCAATAAAAATTATAACTAATAAAAAGTATTAGAAAAATTGTAAGTGTTGATTTAAAAAATATATTGGCAGTGTGAGAGTAAATGCAAGTAAACATGTATTTAATCAAATGAGTTTTTCAAGTCTAAATATACTTTAAATGACCAAGCAAAATACCGAATGTCCACATGAATCAAGTATTTTCCCAGTTGATATTCAGGTTAAGTAGTTTCACAGTAATTTTTCAGTTCATATTGCTGATTTATGAGGCTTTTTTAAGTGCTCTTATGTACCTTCTAAACTGATTGCAAGTTCAAATTTACTAGGAAGCAAAAAGGCTGCTCTTGCCAAAACCAAAAGCGTAATGGTCATAATTTTGCAAAAGGCTATTCAAACCCTGTGCATAAAAGCAGGATAAAAAACAAGGGGAATAATTTGTATATTGAGTTGTGCTTTGCTTACTCAGAGGAAGGCGGCTATCTCCGTGGAAACTCAAACAGCCGTGCTGCATTAAAGAACCCCACTGTGCATTGGGCTGCTCTCCTTCCCGCCACAAAATGGCTGCCTGGTGAGCCTGTTCGGCACAAACATCAATTAGAGAAAGGTTAGCTTGCATGACTGCTGGCTTGCACCAAAGACAAGTACAAAAACATAGAGGGGGTGGATTCGTTTTGGCCTTTTTCTTTCTCTCCTTCTTTGAATTTTGTATTTGTGACTTTATATCAAAAGGTCACTTCATGCTTTGCTGTATATTTTGGACTGGTGCCAGCTGTGCTCCATGGGCGGCCCAGGTGAGCTTCTGGAGTGAAAGACTCGGGCTTTGATGATGGGAATTAAATTTAGAGCAGCTTGTATACACATGCACAATTACATCATCACAGGCTTCCCAACCACTGGAAAACTGTTATTCACATTTCTCATTGTAACTAGAATGACTAAAATTACAATAACATATTCAGCAATATACTATTTGTGAATTCCATTACACTTTTAATTTACATAAAGCAGTTATAAAAAGTTTTCAAACTTTTTAATTCAAACCATATCCCCAAATATGATGATCCCTTTCATCTTCATAAAATATATGCAGCTACAGTATACATGTGTAAAGCCTTTATGCTGTGAAAAAATAAAAATAAATAAATATATTATTATTACAGTTTTTTTTTTCAATCGCTTTGGTGCAATTCTCAGATCAGAAATGAAATTTTCAAAACAACTTGTTCAAACTCCACATCATCTAGGCACTTGTGCACATCATAAAAGCAGTTTCTCATTCTTTTGAACAAGTTGCGATTGCTTTGGTACATTCATGCAACTGATTATGTACATTTGTCTGCAGTTTCCTACATCACCAGTTACTATTGTCATGTTGCTCAAAATGTATTATATAGTTCTCTGTGCTATAGTCTTACCTCTCAAAACATCAAGTCATTAGTTCATCTTATATGTCATTAAATGCAAAATGGTTGATCTAGTTGTCATAAACTGTCAAACATATTTTCTACACATTTTTCTTAGACTTTTTGTAAATTTGTCATGAATTGTACAAGTGAATCTTGACTTTCACTAATGAAGAGAATATAGATCAACCAATGACAAACCAGTTATCTGAAATAGCTCAAAGGTGCATATGAACCTTCAACTGGAAAGCATATATAGACAGAGGACAACACAAGAGTTACAAATTCTGACGATGGACGAACATCCAAAAAATGATCAGGGTCAACAGCCGAGAGGAAGAAGATGAGTAAAGATGCATGGTGGAAGGGTACAGAGGCAAAACAGAGGAAGAAGAGGAAGAGGCCAAGGACAGAGGTGCATATCAGATGAAATAAGGGCCACTATTGTGGACCATGTTGTCAATCATAGCCTTACAGTGGCTGAAGGGTGCAGCTAAATATTGGGAGATCGATCATATCCTCAATAATTCAAACATTTCGAAACAGTCTCTTTCAATAAATATCCCACATACAGTAATGTGTAAATTTGTACTTTTGAAAGGATATATGGCATACATAAGAAGTGCAGCCTTCTACATTTCAGTACAGTAATATCATCCAAACTGTTGCCATAGTTTACACCAGGTAATACTTACAGAGTGCACTGTTATATTGACAGCATGACTAAGGATCTTGTTTGTGAACAATGACACAAGGAGTTTTCATTCTGATGGCACTGATATGATCATTGACATAAATACTTACTTTTGAGAGATGAACTAAAGATTTTTGAGTAAATTACATGCTTTTGCAGGAAATCCATTGTGTGGTGCTGTTTGTACGAATTGCTTTGAGAAATGCACATACTTCTTTGCAAATTTTAAGGACGATTCGAGAAATGCACCAAAGCGACAGAGAAAAACTGTAATATCATTATTATCAGTTTTTCTCAGCCGCTTTGGTGCATTTCCTGAATGGATGTTCATCCATCGTCAGAATTTGTAACTCTTGTGTTGTCCTCTGTCTATATTTGATTTCCAATTGAAGATTCATGAGATGCACCTTTGAGCTATTTCAGAGAACTGGTTTATAAAGGTTGATCTATATTCTCTTCATTAGTGAAGAGACTTGGACAATTCATGGCAAATTTACAAAACGTCTAATATGTGTAGAAAATATGCTTAACAGTTTATGACAACTAGATCAACCATTTAGAATTTAATGACTTATATGATGAACTAATGACTTGAGGTTTTAAGGGGTAAGACTATAGCACAGAGAACTATATAATACATTTTGAGCAACATGACAATAGTAACTAACAATGTGGGAAACCGCAGACAAATGTACATAATCAATTGCATGAATGTAACAAAGCAATGGCAACTTGTTCAAAAGAATGAGAAACTTATTATAATGTGCACAAGTGACTAGATGATGTGGAGGTTGAACAAGTAGTTTTGAGAATTTCATTTCTGATCTGAGAAATTCACCAAAGCGACTGAGAAAAAACTGTATTATTATTATTAAATTGACATTGATCTCTTTTCTACCCAGATGTATAAATAGATGTATAAATACGTTTGGTTAGAGTGGATAGATGTATAAATACTTTTTAAATACTATTATTGTGGAGAAAACTGTTCAAAAACCCCACCTCTCTAATATCTTGAATATTAGACAGTATTTTTTTTTTTATCAAAGAAGGACACTTTAAATTGATCAAAAGTGACAGTAAACACATTTACAGTGTTACAAAAGATTTCTACATCAAATGCTCAGATTCTTAAAAAAAAGCCTATCACTATTTCCACAAAACGTTTTAAACAGAAAAAGCATTTTCCACGTTCTCAGTAATAAGAAATGTTTCCTAAGCACCAAATCAGCATATTTGAATGATTTCTGAAGGATCATGTGACACTGAAGACTGAAATAATGGCTGTTAAAAATTCAGCTCTGCATCACATGTAATTACATTTAACACTACATTTAAAATATATTCAAATGTATATTAAAATAGAAAATGTGTACTTTAAATTGTAATAATATTACAAACACATTCCTTCACAGGCATTGTTTGTACTGGTACAGCATGAATCAGAAAATACTCACAGTGACACCCAACAACCTATCACTTAAAAACTACATAAAGGACCCCTGCAAAAACAGACTAACCATCAGGTTGTTCACAGACTAACCATCAGGTGAGCACATTTACCAAAACAGGAACAGGAAACAGGAAGTCACAGCACCAAGTACAAAACAGTCCAAGACACAATGCCCCCATGTGGCTGCTCAATGCCTTAAGAAATGCATTACAGTTGTGCATGTCATGGAGCATGTAAATTCACATTCCATTTTACTGTGCATAATCAGATTTAGCCTTCCTGCTACTCTCTAGGGCAGCATAACTTTTTTAATTGGCCCCTGTGCGTGTATGTGCAGGTACATGCAGAAGATATTGTCAGAAGAAGCCATCAGATGAAGGCAAAAACAATCCTGCAGGAGGAGACATCTGTAAAAAGGCCAAAAGTAAGAGAAGAAAAATAAAGTGAAAGAGGATGAACAGGGTCGTCAACTAAAGCAGAGAAACGAAGGGAAGGGAGACAGTAGGTGGACCCCATGGGGGACGTCAGGCCGACAGAGACGGTCACGCTGTGTTGTGGGGGGACAGGGAAGGACGAGAGGACACGTGTCTCGGAGAGGACGGAAGCAGCCATGCGACTCTACAACCAGACGGGGTCAGCTGTCAGTGCAAGGCCTGCTGGGAACGGGGCAGGAGAGGTGGCCGACAGGTGTCCAGACACAAGGTGAGGTGGGAGAGGAAGACAAAAAAGAGAAAGAAAAAGAGATAGTGAGAGAGAGAGAAATCACACAATACACAAATACACTAAAAACACAAGTCTCATATTGTTTTTCCTTTGAGTTCAAAGTATTTTATCTTGTCAGAAAATAATGCCATATTGCAATACGAGCCATGTTTCCTGTCAGATTACACTGCCGCCTGAAGGTGTTTGTTTTATATACATTTGTTTCATAAATATAATTTATATCACATAATGCTGCAACTGTCACTTCAGTACACTGGTAGCATTTCATTCTCAGGCACAGTAACGGCATATAACCTTAAAAATGTCTAAATACACATCTATAATATATCTCAAACCAAGTATAGCTTACATTCACTTTTCGAGCAAAATATTTCACAAAAGAAGCTTGTATCATATATAATGTTTGGGCTCTGTAAAATTTGTATGATTTAAAAAATAGATATTTTACAAAATGACCAAGGCAGCAATGTTGTGAAATATTAGTACAGTTTAAAATAACTGTTTAAAACTAGTTTAAAATTTAAATATGTTTAATTAATTCCTGTGATGGCAAAGCTGAATTTTCAATGTTAGTCTTTGGTGTCACATGGTCCTTCAGAAATCAATCAAATATGCTGAATTGTTTGTTCCAGAAACATTCTTATTATGATGTTATGACAATGTTGAAAACAGTTGTGCTCTTTACATTTCTTCTCTGGATTCTTTGATGAATAGGAAGTTCAAAAGCATTTATTTGAAACAGAAATCTTTTGTGACATTATAAATGCCATTACTGTCACTTTTGATCAAATTAATGCATCCTTGCTGAAAAAAAAGAAAAAAAAAGAAAAAGTGTCCAAATACATTTGGGAGCCAGATAACCTGTGGTGCGTTAGTGCTGTCTGGACCATAACTGCCACTTTTTAGTTAATTGGATTAGATGGGCGATCATGTGATCATTATGAATTTATTCCCCATCACTTCTCTTCCATCATGATCCTTTGATCTCCAGTGGTACAGTGGGGAAGACTGCATTAATTTTTCTCATATGGTATTCTGATAGCCATCATGTGATTTCATAGGCTGCTGAATGTCACAAATCCCTTGTGCTGTTTGCTGTTTTTTTTTTTTTTAAGTTAAAATGTCTTGATGTTCATTCTGTTAGGAGATCATACAGATGGATCCAGCGGAAGTTTCATAAGCATAGAGCCACACTGCAATAAGCTCAGCAGTAATGTCATTGACCAATACAGAGGTGATAAGAGCACTTATCCCATCAGCCAGTCTTATCTGCATGAAGATAGCTGGTGAAAATGTTGCAGTCATTATCAACAGCAAAACAAAGTTAACCAAAGCCTCTCCCAAACTCATATATAATCACCTCTGGAGTATCTGGAAATATTATGTTTTCTTTTCATGTTTTTCCTTATCTCCTTTTAACAAGATTAAAGCCTGGCACAGCACAATGAAGAGATAAAATTCATGAGAACATCCTCTAGGTTCTTTCATTCACTATGAGGCTTTTCTTCTTCTCAATATCTGTCTGTCTGTTTTTTCCTTATTTGCATGCTCCAACAATTTCCAATTTTTAACAACCTGTTCTGTTAAAACAAAAATTTAGTTGAGAAAAGTTTACTTTTGAGTTCTATCAATAATTGTCTTAATAATTGTCCTCAGTAACACTGCTATGTTTAGCCAATTTAAGTTTGTTTGTTCACTGAATGCAAAATGTGTAACTCAGTCAATAAATTCTCGTCAAGACAATCAAACTTTTCTTGTTCAACAAATTATCAGCCAGGAGCTCAAATTATTTCATTATTGTTTCCATTTCTCATAACTCTGTGAACTCTCAAGTGAACTCTGAACTTCATGATTTAATTTGTATGTTTTAAAAAGCCTATTAATAGATTTGTAAACTTACTATGCCACTAAAATGTTGTCATATAAAAGATACCTTGTAAAACAAAAATATAATGTGCAGTAGTTTTAACCAACATACATGCTTATTTGAAACTATTTCACATTTTTGTGGCAAATATGTACAATATCACGTTTAAGCTTTCATACTTATGCCACAAGGAAGGTTAGATTTAGGGATTGACATTCATGTTTTAGCACAACACAAGTTGTACAAACTCATAAAAATTTGCCATTAATTCACCAAAACATAAAATAGTTTTGATAGTTTTCTCATGAAATCAGGTTGGTTTTAACACAGAGACCTAAAAAAGAGCTCTGAACATTACCACACAGCAAATTGCTAACAGTAATGAAGAAAAGCAAAACAAGTAAAGTCAGCAAAGAGCAAAACAATACTCCTATAACCAAAACCACACTATTTCTTTATTCTGCAATGCATGCTGGGAGCTCATAAACCCTTAACAAATCAACAACATTGTTCAATAGGAAACTGTTTGGTCAGACAAGTGTGTTAGGCTAGTTTGCACAACATTTGGTGAAGTACTAACATGTTTTTTCATGTTGAAGTCAATTTATATTTAAATATTCAATTTATAAACTTTTTACAGTGGGACAACTTGCTAGCTCCCTCTATCCAATGTTTCTTGCTAGTTTCACTGCATTAAGGAATATAGACATCCCATCATATATATCGATGTATTGGTTAAATAATCACAGTACAATTTCATCATAACTTTAAACATACAGTATATCCATCAATTTCACCTAGAAAAACTTCCCATCACAAAGGAAAGATACAGAAGAGCTCGAGGCACATCTCATTGTATGCACTCAGCAGATGCTATTCCCTCGCTGCAGGGAGACGCTCCATTTTACACCTTTCATTACCACACAAAAGACTGTGACAGGTTCCTCCTCACCTCCAGCTGCTGAAAGGAAATCTCCATTATTGCCTTCCAAATTACCCTGCTGCTTCACAGATAAAGGCAAAACATATTTGCCTCTTTGTGCCCAATAAACCTGTCAATCTGCCAAGCTGTGATACTATAGGCCTGACTGCCATGAGTTATGCCTTTAATACAATACATGTACGCGAAAAGCGCGGTATATGTTCGTGCCAGATGCGTGTGTGGGAAGCCCAGAGACTGTCGGTCTAGCCGTGCTGCTTTGTTATCTCTTAGTGTAATACACTCTCAGTTCTGTTATTCGCTGGCAATGTTGTGTGCTGTTCACTGAATAGGCTTGATTAGTGTTTTGTTGTATTTAGTGGGAAATTGAATTTCTACCTGTAATTTCTCTGCTTCTACAGTGTTTGAGGAACAATCATTTGCAGACAATGGGGCATGGCAACGGGGAAATGATTTTTACACATACAAGCACATTGAGTTATTTTATTTTGTTTGGAATGTAACTCTTTAAGCTTTTGGGTGCTTGAAGTGATTGTTTTTTGTTAACAGGACTGCATTGTGAGTATCTCAATAGTGTGCGGCAAGCAGGAGTGATGCTAGGGTCTTTTTTAGGGAGTCTGAGCATGAGTTAATGAGGAATTTTTTGTGCCTTAAAGTGTAGTGCACCTAAAAATGAATATTCTGCCATCATTGCATTATTTAAAATGTTATATATGTGTATAATTGTGTTAATATTTATTTATATTTACAATGAAAGAAAATGGGGTCCAATTTTGTTCTAGACCCCACTGACTTTCAATGTATCAAAAACTTTAACCTGCCTCAACCAATTAAGTTAAAAAAGTTGAACTATTATTTACGAGTACTGTGAACTCATATCTGAGTTCACAAAAATATATAGTTCTAATTTTAAATTAAAACAATTTCAACATTCTGTAGCTAAAATATAACTGAAATAAGTAAAACCATTAAAATGATAAAAATGACATTAGCTGAGTTAGCACTAACAGATCTCCCCCATATTAATCTTGTACAACACATTTTTCTGTTAAGTACTAACTAACTTTCGGTTATATTTGAGTGAAATGAACCAGTTTCATTTAGTAAATTTCATTGTTGGGTTTTTCATTGTGCAGAAAAACAGATTTGAGAAGACATGAGGGTGAGTAAATGATAAAAACCTTCAATTTTGGGTGAACTGTCCCTTTAAGATATTTGAGGGAAAGGCTGAGATGACACCCCCTACATAGGTTTGTCTATGATGGCAACCTTTCCTTCTCATTCAAACACACAACGTTGTGAGAAGGACACAATTGTGACTGCTACCAGCAGGAGACGAGGTGATTTATGAGGTCTTGTCATAACAGCGGTGCTGGCACTGTCATGGGGCCCTGAGAAACACCGGGAGGTAGAGGGTGTGCTTGTGTTTTCTGCACAGCTAGTATGTTTGAATGTACCACGAATATCACAAAAGCATTCAGCCTCTTAAAAAAACTAAATATTTTGCTATTGCTGGTTACCTGGCATGCTTTGTGTGTTGCGTTAAATCAAAGCACGTTTGATCTGATTCACTTTGACTGTAAAAATGTCTGAAACGGTTTAAGGTTGGTTATTTATAGTTGGATACAGGTTTACATTTCACTGTAATACAGTTGGGGTCAGTAAGACATTTTAATACAGTGGGGCAAAAAAGTATTTAGTCAGCCACCAATTGTGCAAGTTCTCCCACTTAAAAAGATGAGAGAGGCCTGTAATTTTCATCATAGGTATACCTCAACTATGAGAGACAAAATGAGAAAAAAAAAAAATCCAGAAAATCACATTGTAGAATTTTTAAAGAATTTATTTGCAAATTATGGTGGAAAATAAGTATTTGGTCAATAACAAAATTTCATCTCAATACTTTGTTATATACCCTTTGTTGGCAATGACAGAGGTCAAACGTTTTCTGTAAGTCTTCACAAGGTTTTCACACACTGTTGCTGGTATTTTGGCCCATTCCTCCATGCACATCTCCTCTAGAGCAGTAATGTTTTGGGGCTGTCGCTGGGCAACACGGACTTTCAACTCCCTCCAAAGATTTTCGATGGGGTTGGGATCTGGAGACTGGCTAGGCCACTCCATGACCTTGAAACGCTTCTTACGAAGCCACTCCTTCGTTGCCCGGGCGGTGTGTTTGGGATCATTGTCATGCTGAAAGACCCAGCCACGTTTCATCTTCAATGCCTTTGCTGATGGAAGGAGGTTTTCACTCAAAATCTCACGATACATGGCCCCATTCATTCTTTCGTTTACGGATCAGTCGTCCTGGTCCCTTTGCAGAAAAACAGCCCCAAAGCATGATGTTTCCACCCCATGCTTCACAGTAGGTATGGTGTTCTTTGGATGCAACTCAGCATTCTTTCTCCTCCAAACACGACAAGTTGAGTTTTTACCAAAAAGTTCTATTTTGGTTTCATCTGACCATATGACATTCTCCCAATCCTCTTCTGGATCATCCAAATGCTCTCTAGCAAACTTCAGACGGGCCGGACATGTACTGGCTTAAGCAGGGGGACACGTCTGGCACTGCAGGATTTGAGTCCCTGGCGGCGCAGTGTGTTACTGATGGTAGCCTTTGTTACTTTGGTCCCAGCTCTCTGCAGGTCATTCACTAGGTCCCCCCGTGTGGTTCTGGGATTTTTGCTCACAGTTCTTGTGATCATTTTGACCCCACGGGGTGAGATCTTGCGTGGAGCCCCAGATCAAGGGAGATTATCAGTGGTTTTGTATGTCTTCCATTTTCTAATAATTGCTCCCACAGTTGATTTCTTCACACCAAGCTGCTTACCTATTGCAGATTCAGTCTTCCCAGCCTGGTGCAGGTCTACAATTTTGTTTCTGGTGTCCTTTGACAGCTCTTTGGTCTTGGCCATGGTGGAGTTTGGAGTTGGACTGTTTGAGGTTGTGGACAGGTGTCTTTTATACTGATAACAAGTTCAAACAGATGCCATTAATACAGGTAACGAGTGGAGGACAGAGGAGCCTCTTAAAAGAAGAAGTTACAGGTCTGTGAGAGCCAGAAATCTTTCTTGTTTGTAGGTGACCAAATACTTATTTTACTGAGGAATTTACCAATTAATTCTTTAAAAATCCTACAATGTGATTTTCTGGATTTTTTTTTTCTCATTCTGTCTCTCATAGTTGAGGTATACCTATGATGAAAATTACAGGCCTCTCATCTTTTTAAGTGGGAGAACTTGCACAATTGGTGGCTGACTAAATACTTTTTTGCCCCACTGTATTTAGAAAGAAGTCTCTTATGCTTACCAAGGCTTCAATTATTTGATCAAAGATACAGTAAAAACAGAAATAATGTGAAAGATTATTACAATTTAAAATAACTATTTTCTGTGATGGCTAAGCTGAATTTTCAGCAGTTTTTTTTTTTTTTTTTTGTTATCAATATTGACAACAGTGCTGCTTAATATTTTTGTGGAAACCATGATACATTTTTTAAGGAAGACTAGACAGTTCAAAAGAACATAATTTCTTTGAAATAGAAAAATTGGTAACACTTTAGTATAGGAACCAATTCTCACTATTAACTAGTTGCTTATTAGCATGCCTATTAATAACATATTGACGGTTTATTAGTACTTATAAAGCACATTCTGCATGACCATATTCTACATCCCTAATCCTACCTAAACTTAAAAACTACCTTACTAACTCTTAATAAGCAACACATTAGTAGTTTATTAAGGCAAAAGCCGTAGTTAATATTTATTCAGCAAAGATGCATTAGTTAAAAGTGACAGTAAAACATTTATAATGTCTATATTTAAAACAAACAAACAAAAAAAAAACATTTACATTTTTTCGAGCAAACTTTATTTTAAGGTCCAATTCTTGCTATTAACAACTCATTAATTTCTTTCAAAAAACAACTGTAGTATATAGTTCCAGCTTGCCAGCCATGTTTATTATTGTTTAACCTGCTTCTATTGTATTTGCTATTATCTGTGCTCATGGCATAAATTTGTAGCACAACATCAATAAATAGAAATAATGGTATGTAAAGGCTTAGATATTTTTGGTGGAAAGGTCAGACATGGATGGTCCAGAATGCAGCAAGTCATGCTTGAAACCAGAAGGTATGACAGTCAAACAATAACCCCACTGCTGACAAGCCATCTGTAATGTAATATATAGATGTAGGGCCAGAGCAACTGGCATTTGGCATTGACAGTATGGGGCATTTCAGACCAATTATGCCACACACAGATGGATTGCCATCAGACGTCTCATACAAATTATGTGTCTAAACGTGTTACCACAAATATATAATCAACATTTGTGAATTTGTGAAAAGGTAACAAAGGAAACAAAGAGCAGAAAACAAATGAACAGATGGCTCTGTTTTTATAGCTACTACTAAACAGCACCTTCAAATTGTAAGATAATGACAACAATTATTACAATACTTAGCCTAGGCAATAGTGTATCTGCATTGTGACAGACTGACTTTTCCCCAGACCTCTAATGCATCTACAGAACTGGCTAACAACCTGCTTAAATCATTCATTCATGCCCCAGGGGCGACCCACCCTTCAGTAGATGCTAATCCTTTAACATCACCACAGATCACAGTGTGCTAAGTGTGTCTTGCTCCTGTTGGAGGGCGATTCATCTAATCAATCCTGTCTAAAACCGGGGGTCTTAAGATGGGTGGGTTATGAGCAGAAAGCACTTGTGAAAGTTTTAATCCTCCTAAAATCTGATTTGTCATCAGATAACCTTCAAACGGTTTAGACTAAAATTAGATGTGACATTTAATTCTGTACGCCACTGTACGGATTCTAGATGCAACTATGCAAGTCTCTTGGTACTCAAAAGCATCATATTTCAGCACATGCATAATCTTCAGCTGTTCCTCACAGTGCTGAGAATTATGAATAATTTGGGCTGGTTTGATCATCAAAGTTGTTTCCCACATCACCTTGACCTGATTCTTGAACACATTTACATTTGCCTGAGAAAATATGAGCACCAAAGCTTGTTTATATATATGGTTTTGACACTCCATATGCTTTATGTTTGGTAAAGTATCATTATAATAACTAAACAATTGTGGCATTACACTTTGTGCAGGTGTAACCATAGAAACAGCACAGAATGGTATCCACATTTATTTGCACTGAAGAGTTTGAAATAAACACCTGTTTTTCTCTAAAACATTTTGGATATTTGTGCTGCCAGAACTTGGTGACTGCATGAATTATTCACTCAGATAAAAATGACAGGAGAAGCTTTAAGAAACAGAAACAAAACTGTACAAAAATCATCTTGGCTCAATTGAACTGAAATGAGCTAATGCAACACAATTCCTAAGCTTAATTTAATTGTGCGCAATCCAGTTCAGTTCGTCAAATAGATTGTACTTAATCCATTTGTGTTGGGAATACATTAATCATATTTGTTGGCATTAACTGAAACTGGGCAAGGGATTTGTATTTCACAGCATGCTTTGCATGGAAGGGAAGAGTAAATGTTAAAATCAAGTGTTATTGAATGTGTTTTTTTTTTTAAATAAATGAAAAAAAGGGTAAACATTTTAGTTTTTATTGTGGGATGTGGAAGTCGAAAATTATCATTGTTGCTTCCCACATCATCTTGACCTTATATTTTACAAGGCAAATGTAAATATGTTCTTAAGAATATGAGCACCAATCCTGTTATGGCTTTGACATTCCATATTTTCCCTATTCCTTTTATTGTTCTGTTAAGTTGGGATTTAAAAGAGCTTCTTTAATGTTGGCATTTTGGTGTTACCATTATGGTTAGTTCATTTAGGTTTCTGCTACATAACATCTTTGAATTGAGTTTACATGGTCATTTTATGCTAAGAAAACACATTTTTTAACAAGTAAAACATGGTGCAGTTGAACTGTGCTCAGCTAAAGTGTTAATATTTCATCAAAAATGCAAAGATCAAAAGAAACTTGAATAGCACACAATGGCAGTCATCCAAAAACTATTCCAAACAAGAAAAAGCATGCTCATTTCAGTGTTGACTCCCCCATGCATTACCCAATGCAAAACTTTAGTTTTTAACCTTATAACCGATTTCTAGATTTTTTTATTTATTTATTTATTTTTTTACTAGTAGTATTGTATTAAACTGACATGAATAAAAGCTGAAAATTCTGAAATGTAATTTATGATTGTCATAATATTGCTTCTGTTGTGCTGCTGAGAGGTTTGTGATTGTAGCTCCGTGTACCTTCGCTTTTTATTGAATCTCTACCTTACTTTCACTCCCTTTTGTCTAAAGTGATAATATATAACTTAATTCCCACCATATTTCTGGTGTTATCTTTCAAACTAATCTAACTAATTTGATCGTTCGCTTTTAAAACCGAGAGTGCAGCTTGGTTCCATTTGCATTTCTATTCGCGCCTATTATTGTTTTCCTGTTTTTTTTCGCTTCGTTTTTCACAAGCTCATCAAACAACAGTGGTAAGTGGTAAGTTAAGTTGGTATCATTCATCAATCACGGTGAGTAATGGCTTCTTTTCCTGCTATTGTTGTTTGCACTGTTTGCCACATGTACAGTTTATCTGTCTCTGTCAGCAGCGAGGGATTCACATGTGATAAATGCAGGGAAATAGTTAGGCTGACAGAGAAGGTTTTACAACTAGAGACACGCATCCAAACTTTAGTTGAGGATAGTAAGAATGTGAGTGCTGTAGATACTGCTTTGGATGCGACTAGCTCAGGGAGTCCTGTACATTGTTTGGTTTCGGTTGAGCCCGTGCAGCAGGGCAACTGGGTGATTGTGAGGCGGCCTAGTCGTGGGTCAAAACACCACTCTTCCGTTCTGATCAAAACATCAAACAGGTTCTCCCCACTCAGTGAAGCACCCACTGAGAAACCTGATGAAAGTGCTCTATTTTCACGTTCCGTACAATAGAATCGCCAATAACTAGAGACACCAGCGACCATAGTCCATTGTTTACCAGGAGCCAGAGCGCCTGACATCTTGGCAAATTTAAAAGTGCTGACTAATGCTAAACGTAAATTCAGTATGATTGTTATCCACGTCGGCGCTAATGATGTTCGACTTCGCCAGTCGGAGATCACTAAAAATAATGTTAAAGAGGTGTGTGAACTTGCAAGTACGATGTCAGACACTGTGATATACACTGTCCGCTCCCTGCTTATCGTGGTGATGAGATTCATAGCAGACTGTCGTCACTCAGTGGCTGGATGTCTAAGTGGTGCCCGCAAAACAAAATAGGCTTTATAGACAATTGAAATAACTTTTGGGGCAGACCTGACCTGTTGAAAAGAGATGGTGTTCATCCCTCCTGGGGTGGTGCCACTCTTCTCTCTAGAAATATAGCACATAGTCTTAGAGTTCGTATTTGACTGGGCCCAGGTCAGGAAGCAGACAGACTAAACCGACCGTCTGCTAGCCGCCTCACGTCACAGAAGTCAGTTAACTCTCAGCACATAGAAACTTTTTCACCTAGATATCACTCTATAGAGACTGTGTCTGTTCCACAAACTAGAAAATACAGAAAACATCCAAACCAAAGTAATAGTAACAATTTAACTGATGTTCAACAAATAAAAAAAACGATATAATACAGATAAACACACGATAAAGCTTGGCTTATTGAATATTAGATCCCTTTCTTCGAAAGCACTTTTTGTAAATGATATGTTCACTGAACATAAACTAGCTTTGCTTTGTTTGACAGAAACCTGGCTAAAACCAGATGATTACATTACTTTAAACGAGTCTACACCCCAAGATTACTGTTACAAACATGAACCGTGTCCAAAAGGTAAAGGGGGAGGTGTTGCTACAATTTATAACAATATTTTCAGTATCTCTCAGAGGTTGGGTTTCAAGTATAATTCGTTCGAAGTAACGGTGCTTCGTATAACGTTATCCAAAGAAACAAGTGTTATACAGTATGTTTGTACTGGCTACTGTATACAGGCCACCAGGGCACCATACAGACTTTATTGAATAATTTTCTGATTTTCTATCGGAGTTAGTGCTGACTGCAGATAAAGTCCTAATTGTTGGTGATTTTAATATCCATGTTGATAATGAAAAAGATTTGTTGGGATCAGCATTTATAGACATTCTAAACTCTATTGGTGTTAAACAACCCCTGTCAGGACCTACTCATTGTCGAAATCATACTGTAGATTTAATACTGTCACATGGAATTGATGTCAGTGGCATTGAAATTTGGCAGCAGAGCGATGGTATCTCAGATCATTATCTAGTCTCCTGTATATTCCATATAGCTAAAGCTGTAAAGCCAACTCCTTGTTACAAATATGGTAGAACCATTACCTCTACCACAAAAGACTTTATAAATAATCTTCCTGACTTATCTCAGTTCCTCAGCATATCCAATAGCTCAGAACAACTTGATGTGACAGGAACTATGGACTCTCTCTTTTCTAGCACTTTAGATACGGTTGCTCCTTTACGCTTAAGGAAGATTAAGGATAAGAGTCCAACACTGTGGTATAATGAGCACACTCGTGCCCTAAAGAGAGCAGCCCGGAAAATGGAGTGCAGCTGGAGGAAAACTAAACTAGAGGTATTTCGTTTAGCTTGGCGGGAAAGTACCCAATCCTACAGAAAAGCATTAAAAACTGCTAGATCTGATTACTTTTCGTCTCTTCTAGAAGAAAACAAACATAACCCTCGGTATTTATTCAATACAGTGATTAAATTAACGAAAAATAAAGCATCAACAGGTGTTGGCATTTCCCAAGAGCATAGCAGTAATGACTTTATGAACTACTTCACTTCCAAGATTGATACTATCAGAGATAAAATTGTATCCTTGCAGCCGTCAGCTACAGTATCGCATCAGATAGCGCACTATAGATACCCTGAGGAACAATTCCATTCATTCTCTACTGTAGGAGGGGAAGAATTGTATAAACTTGTTAAATCATCTAAACCAACAACATGTTAGACCCTATCCCATCTAAACTACTAAAAGAGCTGCTTCCAGAAGTCAGAGATCCTCTTTTGGCTATTATTAATTCATCATTGTCATTAGGATATGTTCCCAAAACCTTCAAATTGGCTGTAATTAAGCCTCTCATTAAAAAACCACAACTTGACCCCAAAGATCTAGTTAATTACGGACCGATCTCAAATCTCCCTTTTCTGTCAAAGATAGTAGAAAAAGGTAGTATCCTCACAATTATATTCCTTCTTAGAGAAAAATGATATCTGTGAGGAATTCCAGTCAGGATTTAGATTGTATCATAGTACTGCGACTGCTCTCATTAGAGTTACAAATTACCTGCTTCTATCATCTGATCGTGGTTGTATCTCTTTATTAGTTCCACTGGATCTTAGCGCTGCGTTCGACACTATCGACCACAACATTCTTTTGAATAGACTAGAAAACTTTGTTGGCATTAGTGGAAGTGCCTTAGCATGGTTCAAATCGTACTTATCTGACCGCCATCAGTTCGTAGCAGTGAATGAAGAGGTATCATATCAATCACAAGTGCAGTATGGAGTACCTCAAGGCTCAGTACTAGAGCTGTTACTTTTCATGCTTTACATGTTACCCTTGGGAGATATTATCAGGAGACATGGTGTTAACTTTCACTGTTATGCTGATGATACTCAGCTCTATATTTCTTTGCGGCCCTGTGAAACACACCAAATTGAGAAACTAACGGAATATAGTCGATATAAAAAAACTGGATGACGAGTAATTTTTTACTGCTAAATTCTGAAAAAACAGAGGTGTTAATTATCGGACCTAAAAACCCCACATGTAATAACCTAGAACATTATCCAACACTTGATGGCTGCTCTGTCAATTCGTCTTCATCAGTCAGGAACCTAGGTGTGCTGTTTGATAGCAATCTTTCATTTGAAAGCCATGTTTCTAGCATCTAACATTAGCAAAACATATCTAAATTGCGACCTATGCTCTCAACGTCAAATGCAGAAATGTTATTTCATGCGTTTATGACCTCAAGGTTAGACTACTGTAATGCTTTATTGGGTGGTTGTTCTGCACGCTTGATCAACAAACTACAGTTGGTCCAAAATGCAGCAGCTAGAGTCCTTACTAAAACCAGGAAATATGACCATATTAGCCCGGTTCTGTCAACACTGCACTGGCTCCCTATCAAACATTGGAAAGATTTTAAAATCTTGTTAATTACTTATAAAGCCCTGAATGGCTTAGCTCCTCAGTACTTGAGCGAGCTCTTATCACATTATAGTCCTCCACATCCACTGCGTTCTCAAAACTCTGGCCATTTGCTAATACCTAGAATATCAAAATCGACTGCGGGCGGCAGATCCTTTTCCTATTTAGCACCCAAACTCTGGAACAATCTACCTTAACACTGTTCGGGAGGCAGACACACTCTGTCGGTTTAAATCTAGATTAAAGACCCATCTCTTTAGCCTGTCTTACACATAACACACTAATACGCTTCTATTATTAAAATCCGTTAAAGGATTGTTAGGCTGCATTAATTAGATCAACCGGAACCGGGAACACTCCCCATAACACACAATGTACTCGTTACATCGTAAGTAGAATGGCATCTACGCTAATATTTGTCTGTTTCTTTCCTATCCTGTTTCTCAGTCCGTATCCGATCAGATGGTGGATCAGCACCAAGAGATGATGTCTACAGCCCTGATCGTCAGCGGAGACCAGGACACCCAGATGAGCCCCAGAGACATATCCCCAGTGAAGACCTTGATTAAAATACAATAAAACTAAAAATATAACAAAATAACTAAAAATATAATAAAATACCTAACTACATAATACTATTATTGTTAGAAATTGCAACAAAATTAAAAATAGAAATATAAACTTTTGAACTGCGTGTTTCGTCTGGCCAGAGGAGAACTGGCCCCCCGACTGAGCCTGGTTTCTCCCAAGGTTTTTTTCTCAATTCTGTCACAGAGGGAGTTTTGGTTCCTTGCTGCTGTCGCCTCTGGTTTGCTCAGTTGGGGACACTTAATTTCTAGCGATTATCGCTGATTTGATTGCACAGATACTATTTAAACTAAACTGAGCTAGACAATGACATCTCTGAATTCAATAATGAAATGTCTTTAACTGAAAATTGAGTGTTTAATCTTATCATTATACATTACTGACACTCTATCCTCCAATTTGATACTGTTAAGTGCTTTGACACAATCTGTATTGTTAAAAGCGCTATATAAATAAAGGTGACTTGACTTGTGTATTACTTGGCAAAACTGTATTGTCACGGGGTGAAGAATCACACAACAAGGACCGTTCCAATAAATGCCCCGGAGGGTGGATTTTTTGACTCAAAAAAAAGAAGATAACAAACGGTGTAAAGGTGCGCTGGTGCAGTCTGTCTCTTCCTCGGTCCTTGTGCAGGGTGCCCGTGCTCGTGCTCTGTGTTGGCTGTTCGGTCACACGCTGCTGTCTATAGGTGCAAAGAGATGAGAGAGAGAGTGGTTAGCTGCAGTCTTTCTGGAGGTCGAACTCAACAGTGGCGAGATCTGCTGGGCTTATAATGCCGCTGGCTGACGAGCTGCAGCTGGGACCGATCAGCCTGTAATGAGGAAGTGCAGGTGTTCTGCCTCCGTTTCCAGGGCAATGCTGATGAGATATCGGGACGCTCGTCACACGACACCCCCCCGCCCTCCTGGTCCTGTTGGAAACATGAGACAGTAGGGGATTAATAGGGGGTGGGTGGGGAGTGACCCCTGACAGACCTGCAAAAGTTGCCCAGATCCGAGAGAGACCGTCGGCGTTGGCGTGCGCGGCCCCTGCGCGGTGACGCACAAAGAAGTGGAAGTCCTGGAGCGCAAGGAACCAACGAGTCACCCTGGCATTGGTGTCTTTGGCGCGGGCCATCCACTGGAGGGACGCGTGGTCAGTGACCAGGGTGAACTTCCGGCCGAGGAGATAATAGCGCAGCTCCAGGACTGCACACTTGACTGACAGGGCTTCCTTTTCCACGGTGGCGTAGTTTCTCTCTGCTGGGGTCAGCTTCCTGCTGATATACAGGACGGGATGCTCCTCCCCTTCTTGAACCTGTGACAGGACGGCTCCCAGTCCCATGTTGGAGGCATCCGTCTGCAGCAGGAAGGGGCAGCTAAAATCTGGGGCTCGGAGGACGGGCTCGGAAGTGAGAGCCTCCTTGATCCTTTGGAAGGCCTCCTCTGATGCTGACGACCACTGTATCTTCTCCGGCTGCCCCTTCCTGGTCAGATCTGTCAGGGAGGCGGCTAAGGAGGAGAAGTTAGGGATGAAGCAGCGACAGTCGTCGGTCTCGGCACAGAGCGTACGGCTCTCCTGTGGGCGAATCAGTCCCCGGCCCACTTGGAACCCCAGGTACTTTGCCTCTGAGAGCGCAAGATGGCACTTGCGGGGGTTGGCGGTGAGTCCAGCCCTCCGGAGCTCAGAAAGCACCCTCCGCAATCTCTCCAGATGATCCTCCCAAGATATGGAATGGACCACCACGTCATCCAGGTAGGACGCAGCATACGCCTGGTGGGGCCGTAAGAGGATGTCCATCATACGCTGGAACGTGGCGGGTGCCCCGTGGAGGCCGAAGGGAAGGGTCCGGTACTGCCAGTGGCCACTAGAGGTGGAAAAAGCAGTTTTAGGTTTGGCACTTTCTGAAAGGGGTATCTGCCAATAACCCTTTGTGAGGTCCAGCATTAAGATGTACCGGGCCCTTCCCAACCGATCTAGAAGTTTGTCCACTCGTGGCATGGGGTAGCCGTCAAACTGGGAGATAGTCGTTGCAGAAACGGAGGGTGCCATCCGGTTTCGAGACTAGGATGATCTGACTGGACCATGGGCTGCGTGAAGGCTCGATCACCCCTAACTTCAGTATCTGTTGTATTTCCTCCTCGATAGCTCGCCGACGAGCCTCAGGGACATGATAGGGCCGTTGCCTGACGATGACTCCGGGAGGCGTCTGGATATCATGCTGGATGACGTTGGTCTGCCCGGGAAGACGGGAGAGCACATCAGAGAACTGACCGATCAGGTGCTGCAGCTCTCCCTTCTGGGCGGCCGAGAGGCGGGGATTGGTGTCTACAACCACGGGTTCTGTGCAGGCGAGGGCAATGAGCTGGTCCCTAGTCCCAACCCACTTTTTGGTACAACTGCTCTATTCTTCGCCGGCCAGGTTGGCGGATTCAATAAGTCACCGGCCCGATCTTCTCGAGCACCGTGTACGGCCCTTGCCAGGTAGCTAGGAATTTGCATGCCACTGTGGGGACTAGGACAATGATTCGATCGCTGGGCTGGAATTCCCGTGGCTGGGCCACCTCATTGTAGTGGAGCTGTTGAGCCTCCCGGACTAATGGCATGAAACGGTTGATCCGTTCCCTCATCTCCCTTACGTGCTCGATGACCGAACGATGGGCTGCCGGCTGCTGCTCCCAGGCTTCCTTCGCCACATCCAGGAGGCCCCGTGGTTGCTGACCAAAGAGGAGCTCAAATGGGGTGAAGCCAGTTGAGGCTTGGTGGACCTCACGGATGCCGAAGAGGACGTAGGGGATCATGAGGTCCCAGTCACGCTTGTCTTCAGCCACCACCCGTCGTAACATCTGCTTCAGAGTTTGGTTAAAACGTTCCACCAGCCCGTCTGCTTGGGGGTGGTAGACTGTGGTCCTCAACTGCTTCACCTTCAGCAGCCGGCAGAGGTCAGCCATTAGCCAGGACACGAAGGGGGTTCCCTGATCAGTCAGGATCTCCAACACAGTCTCTGTCTTCGTACGAGGCACCACCAGCAGTAATTTTTCCTCCCCCCTCCGCTGTGCGACACAGTATAGCAGGCCGTTCTGAACCACAAAATGCGGGAGAGGATGGGGCCCAGGCTGAACTTCTTTTCCGTCCAGGATCCGAACCTGGGCCCAACAATGCTTCAGCCGGTCGTCCTTCCGTTGTTCCCAGCCAAATGAGCCCCCTTCCGTCACCTGCTGGAACACATCAAAGAAAAGATTAGGATTTTGAGAGGGGGACTCACCATCTCTCCCGCTATCCGAGGCCAGAAGGACGGGGCGTTGATGATGCCGCTTTGTGGGCGCCCGTTTACTGCGCCCCCCCCGGGCTGGCAGGAGGCAATCAAACCTGGGCCAGTCTCGGCCAATCAACACAGGAACCGGGAAGTCTTTCATTACTCCTACCTCCACCAGCTCGAGCGTCGTGGTCGGATTTCTCATGCCGACCGCCTGTCGATGGGAGCGGGGAAGGGCCCGGAGGAAACGGTCGATGACCACGCAATCCGCTACCTGGGCGGCCGAGGGGGATCCATCCAGCAACCAGTGATGCGCGAGCCGCGTGAGCTCGGCAGCTTGAGCACGGGCGGGCAGTCGAGGCTTATACTCCCACTTGTAGAATTGTTGAGCCGCGCAGATAGAGGATAAGCCCAGCCGGGCTAGAATTTCGCGTTTTACTTCGGCGTACTTTTACTTCGGCGTACTGAGGCCACCCTTCCGTGGTCTCTGTGTTCTCGAACACCTGCAAGAATGCTTCCACGTCGTCATGAGGGGTCATTTTTGGGAGCAG
This sequence comes from Onychostoma macrolepis, assembly GCF_012432095.1. Lineage (NCBI taxonomy): Eukaryota > Metazoa > Chordata > Actinopteri > Cypriniformes > Cyprinidae > Onychostoma > Onychostoma macrolepis. The sequence continues at coordinate 17,798,147 of NC_081163.1, forward strand.
CTTTGTTGCTTGTACCTGGGCATAGCGGAACGCGTGGGGCGGCGGCGGCACGGAGAGCTGCGAGCTCCTGCTCGGTCTGTCCTTGCCGGGTGGCCAGGTGTTCCACTATCTGTTGCTGGCAGATGCTGACCTCGGTGAGATGCTTTAGGAGTTCATCCATATCAGGGAAAGGGAGGAGCGCACACCTGTAACAGAGGAGGGGGGGGGAATCGGGGGGGGGATCAGGGGGGGTGAGAACAGTCAAAGAATGTGATGTTGCTTGTCTGCGATTCTTCACTGATATGCCCGCATTCTCCAACAACTTGTCACGGGGTGAAGAATCACACGACAAGGACCATTCCAATAAATGCCCCGGAGGGTGGATTTATTGACTCAAAAAAAAGATGATAACAAACAGGTGTAAAGGTGCGCTGGTGCAGTCTGTCTCTTCCTTGGTCCTTGTGCAGGGTGCCCGTGCTCGTGCTCTGTGTTGGCTGTTGGTCACACGCTGCTGTCTATAGGTGAAAAGAGATGAGAGAGAGAGTGGTCAGCTGCAGTCTTTCTGGAGGTCGAACTCAACAGTGGCGAGATCTGCAGCTGCAGCTGGGACCGATCAGCCAGTAATGAGGAAGTGCAGGTGTTCTGCCTCCATTTCCAGGGTGACGCTGATGAGATATCGGGACGCTCGTCACAGTATGTACATTCAGTCATATGAATATCAATTTACAACTTAAGTAAGAAAAAAAAGCAGAAAACATGATTGAAGGCAGCACGTTTGCTGCATTGTTATGACAATTTATTATTCATCATAACATCTTGTCAAGGCATTTGATTAGCTCCTCCACCAAAGTTCACACCACAGCTGGCACTGTAGCAGTGGGTGAGGAAAATAATAAAATACATGTTCCCAGTCGAGGCTATTCATAAAACCCCTGATGCAAATTAAACATAATGGCATAATGAGAACCCTACGGCCAGTTGTTCTCAATGGCGTGAAAAGGTAACACACTTCAGAAAAGTGTTCAACCGCTGCGGGCACAATTAAAACCTACATCCTTTTCATCTGAAGCACCCCAAACTGATTCTCGCCCAATTCACTCTTAATCAAAGAACTGATTATGCTTGATACCCTCACGACCTGCGGCTTCAAAAAGACAAGCAGGTACCACTGCAGTGTTTCTTCTGTATTCCTTCTGACCATGATTCAAATTGGAATTATCCTGGAGCAGCGTGAAGCCTCCGGAATGTCTGTAGCTCTCTGTTTAAATGAACAGATTGCTTGTGTTAAACAGGTTCAACAAAGAGTGATATTATGCTTCAGGAAAAAAAAGAAAATCCTGTTCCTGCTGTTTAAAGGCTTTCTTCAAACTTCAGTCAAAGAATATAGCATTTTTATACATTGATATACAGACTTAGTTTTAAATCCCACTAAGCTGCCTACCTAGACATCAGAAACATTTCATATGCAAAGACTGTTCCAAAAGAGACATAATTTTGGCTAAAAATCTAAAGCAGCATTTTATATATAATCTCCAGACATAACATGATCTTATGAGAAAAGGTAGTTTTGGAAAGTACTGTAGGAGGCAAATGTGTGCAATTTGATTTGCAGTAGCGCAAAAGCAGATCATAAAAAATATAGACGTGAGATTGTACAAATATGCCACCAATTTGGGTAGTGCAGTGACAATCTCAGTGAAACTGTTCATCCAATTCAACAGAATACTACTCAACAGTCTGTGTGGCATTTTGTCACCAAAGCATCGAGGAAACAATATGTTGATTACAAAACATATTTTATTCAATACTTAAAAAAAAAAAAAAGTTTTATAAAGTAGTTGACAATACAGTGAGTGCACAGATTCAATCCAGCTGAGTTCAATTCAATATGGTCCATTCAAAAAATAACATTCTTCTGCTGTAATTCAAAACTCATCACCTTATTTTCTTATTTTTCATCCACATGGCTTTATACTAGTTTGTAGCTCAAACCCAAAATGATGCATCTCTGTGAACCTGAATCGATTGCAATAATTTAAATGATTAAAAATCATTCTATAAATTGTTCTGAGGTTAAAAAAAAGAAAAATTATTTTATCATAACAGTTTGTTTTCTCATGCTGATTTATTATTCTGTTAGCTTTGTGTTTTGTGTTCTAAAGCACTTTTATTGCACTAATGAATCAAGCTTATTCTACCACCCAAAGGAATTAAACTGCCAGACATGGCCAGGTAGGCAGACAGAAGGCCATTTCACGGCTGATAAAGGGGCTAACGGTGGTGTAACGGATCAATAAACACACGCCAGATTTACACACGTCCAGACAGTCGATGAACAGACAGCAGGAGCACACATGAGCCAACGCCACACCAGTCATGACCTCATTTCCTGCTCTGGTACCAGAGGCGAAAGTTAAATGGTGTAAGAGGCGCATAGCTTTTAAACTCAGGGCCATTGCTTATGTATTGCAAGACTGGTGTTAAGACGAAACATGCACAGAATAACTGTAGATAAAGACACAGCCATAGGGAGTTTTACTCTCTGTGTACTAAAGGCTAGAAGCAATAGAAATGTCTGATTTTTATTTGTCTTACAGATATTCTAAATTAGGACACTATGTTAGCTTGTAGGATCTAATTAGGTTAAAACCCCACAAATATTTATTTTTCCTTGAACTGGAAATGCATAGCTGGAAAGTGATTGTCATGTAATTTTTGGCATAGTTATTACAAGTGAGGTGACCTAACTGTTGGGGAGAGCAGACAAAAATAAGCTACATGGTTTTTCAAAGCACTATATCCATTAAAGGAATAGTTAACGAATAGAAAAACGAAAATTTGCTGAAAATGTACTCACCCTGAGGCCAGGGCCGGATTAACGCACAGGCCTACCGGGCATGTGCCCAGGGCACTAGACCAGAGGGGGGCCCAGCCGAAATACAGTTCCCTCTGGACCGCCACGTCATAATCTGGCCCTGCCTGAGGCCATCCAAGACATAGATGAGTTTGTTTCTTCATCGAAACATATTTGGAGAAATGTACCATTACATCACTTGCTCACCATTGGGTTGTCTGCGGTGAATGGGTGCCGTCAAAATTGAAAGTTCAAACAGCTGATAAAAAAATCCATCACAATAATCGACACGCATCCATCAATTAATGTCTTGTGAAGTATAGTACAGTCCTTTTATTCACTTCCTCCAGTGAAAAAGTCCATCCCCTATTTTCTTCTCACATCAAAGTCCACTGATATATTTGTCCTTTTCCACTAGACTAGAGAAAGCATTATTATGGATAGAGGACTCATACTTACATATAGCCAGAATAACTGGTTTGATTGATTCTTTTTATTATAAACACACAGCTTTTTACTTCACAAGACGTTGATTGATGACTTGAGTCGTATGGATTGCTTGTGGATTATTGTGATGTTTTGATCAGGTGTTCATTCTGACGGCACCCATTCACTGCAAGGGATCTACTGGTGAGAAGTGACGCAATGCTAAATTTTTCCAAATCTGTTCCAATGGAAAACAAAGTCTTTTACATCTGAAGGTGAGTAAAATTTCAGCATATTTAAATTTTTGTGTAAACTATTCCTTTAAAATGTGCTTCTGTTTAAAAAAAGTTCTATAAGTAGCAACAAAGCAATTTAATATGATCTTACAGAGTATGAGAAGTCATTTTTTATTATGTAAAGCATGATAAAGGATCATAAGAGATTACCACAGAGGTTACAAATAAGATGTTAAATTTAACATTCAAGGATGGCCCTAGGAGGACTCACTTTTGAAAGTACATTTCTTTTTGAAATACAGTTCTGACATGCTGAGGTAAACCAATATTTACATTTTGCTGAGACTTATTTATAAGGCATATTCAGTCTTACTTTGCAAGCTTCACTGGTTTGCATCTGAAGGAGTCGATTCTGCATGAGAGGGATTCAGGTGAGCTATTGAGCGTTATTGACCACAGAGCATAACTAATACTGGTCTCTTTAAGTTCACTTAAAGGACAGTCACGATCCGTATGATGAGGATTTTTGGCATCACTGAACTGCACATGTTTTATATAGGCCTAGAACTACACTGTTTGATACAATATAGATTATTTAATAGAGCAAAAAGTGAATCACATCCTAAAATGTGTGAGGCAGGGCAGTAGAATGCAAAATAACACAAAGTCTAGAGCATTTAGAGCAAGTCTAGATGCATTTTAAAAAGTTAACTTCTTTTAACTTGACACTTCAAGTGCAATGGTTAAACACATAAACTTCACGCTAGAACTGTGCAGTGGCAACGTGGATTGTGGAACCAAAATTTCTGAGACAAGTTGCTCAATAAATAATTAGTTAATACTGAGTAAATTATATTTTAGACACAATATATTCAGTGCTTTCGTCTTTTTTGCTTCGCCAATTAAAATAGTTTCAGATAAAGCTGCTACACAAAGCAGTGAAGTTTCATTCCAAAATAATTCTGTTTTTGAATAAATCGGTTTGGAGAATGATTCAATGACTCATTCATAAAGACATTACACATTCCCGAATTAATCAAGATTTTAAAATGAATAAATTAGTCAATGATTCACACATAAAGACAGTCACTTGTTGCCACCTACTGGTGTAATGATCTAAAAAATCTGTTTGGAAAATGCAAATAGATATTGGAGTGATGTAAATGTTGTAATCTGTTCAGAGTAACCGGCGTAATGTAAAATATCTCAAACATTCATAATGAACAATATTGTAAAACTAAAACAGACTAATGCTGGAAAGAACCAGAACTAGATGCTATAAAAATATCTGTATGTATTCAGAGAAGCTGTGTTGTCTGTTGTCTGTTTTGGAACCGCATCCAGCTCAGTTTCTCTGTGAGGCTGTAAAGCTCGCAATGGCTCTTTGATCCCTGCTTATCTGCTCTTCTCTCTCAAACACATGCGTGTGGCCCACACATCCTTAGGGCTCATGGGAAAACAACTACTGAGAGTGTGTGCTTTTAAATGTGTGAGAGCACACATGAGACAGCGACTCTTCCTGGCATCTGGCAAACTCATGATGTGCTGTTTCTCTTCTTGGGGAAACTGAGGAAGGAGTCTGGCTAGTTCCTGATTCCTCCCCTGGAAATATTGGAGCAGAAGCTGACAGCAGCGACTGCTGTGATGAATGGCCTTTTAAAACGATGAAGTACTTTGCCGTCGTTATTTTTTCCTCCGACCTCCACCTGATGGATTGGCTCTTGGCTTGCAAGCGTCAACAACATTAGCTTCAGACCCTCAACATTGCCACAGCTTGTAAGGAAACTTGCATTCACAAAGCTGCTATTCCACTCCAGAGTCCCAGTGAAGAGTATTTTTTAACCATTACAATGACAACATTTCAAAAATAATTATGTCTTGCACATTCTATTCTATATCAGTGGCCACAACAGTGTAACATTACATCACGTAGGCATTACAGATATCTAATACAGAATTTGGTTGTACCAGACAAAATACCCCTTTAATGTTAGTGACATTTTAGGACCAACATGTTCAGAATAAGCAGGGACCAATTAATCAGCACTCATATCCTTTGCAGAAAATTTGTTTCTGTGATATGTTTTCGTTCTTAAACTAAACGAACAAGGACAAATTTTCATGTGACATTGTTTTATGGTCTTAAAAAAAGTTTTGATCTAAGATTGTTCTCATTAGACTATATGTGCCTTCTAGCAAAGCATTTAACTCTAAGTAGCAGTTCTTGTTATTAGCACACATTAAATAGCTTTTAATAATTAAAAAAAAAAAAAAAAAATTCAGTTTCACTTAAGCTATAAACACATCATACTCTTCCTTAAGAAAAATATATAATATAATAATAATATAATATAATATAATACAATACAATACAGTATATAATTCAGTGATTCACCTATAATAACAGTAACTTGTCGCCACCTCCTGGTGTAGAAAAGCAGAAAGAGCAACTGTGTAGCATGTATGTAGAATTTTAATCTATTTTTGTTTCCTTCCTGCATTTCAGTATACTTACTGAATATGTTAAAGCACTGTAATTTCATTTTCTATGAGTACTTTATTGATGTCTGAATGTGGTTGCTGTCTTCCCTGTGCAGGTCTATCTTGTAAAAGAGATTTAATTCTCTGTGGCATCAACCTGCGTAAATAAAATTAACAATAACAATAAATAGTTCTGTACTGATCTAGTCTCATTACTTCTGTCAGGAAATAAAGCACATTTAACATTTAGGTTCATGTTCTCTAAAGTGACTCATGAAATATCTGCATGCTATTTGAAATAAACTGTAAACAGTAATGTGCAAATTAGAATTCAGCACTGATGACGGCCATTATTTTAAGAAAAGGCATTGTGTTTCCTCTCTGCTGACTCTGACACAATGTACCAGGCAGTGGAAATGACCTCTCCCAGTGTATGAAAAGAAAGACAAACATGATAGAGTCTTCAACGATAAAGACAATCATTATTCTTACCGATTTTATAAGTGACAGCTGAAAATAAAGGCACTGGCAGATTTTTTTATGTCTTTCTGAATGTCTAGTCTTCTGTTCAGTTGTCCTCTCATTTATGAGGAGAGCAACAATGCATCTTGCGTGCGTGGTACTGTGTGTATGCAGATGAGCTTTAATTTAGTGTCTGTGAGGCCTCTTAAAATTGATGTAATTAGAACAAATGTCTAGCCATGTTATACACTTCTTTGCGCTTGAGACAGTAACATATAATACTCATTCATGAATAGCTCATTATGAGTTCAAATAACAACATATAATCTAACTGCTCACAAAGAATTATAACAATACATTTTCGTACAGCACAAGTTCATAATTTGCAAGATACAAAACTAATAAAAATGAACCTAATATCATTAAAGTGTTAAAATATATTTTTTTTCTATAACAAGACTGAAGATTTGTTGAATGACTTTTGTTTATATGACATTATACAAGGATGCCATCTGTTACCTGAAGGGACACAGGAATGAAAAACGAGATCGTTTTGCATCTATTCCCACATGCCCACAGACTGTTTAACCTTTAAAGATGTCAACATAGAAATCTTATATATTGATCTGAAATTGAAATATCGAGTGCCCACAGATTGTAATTCTTGCAATCACAGTGTATTAAAGCAATCACAAATGAAAATTTGCTGAAAGTTTTCACACCCCTCAGGCCAGCCAATATGTAGATGAGTTTGTTACTTCACCAGAACAGATTTGGATCAATTTAGCATTACATCACAAGAAACAAACTACATCTTGGGTAAGAAAATGTTTAGCAAATTAAAATTTTTGGATGAACAATTCCTTTAATATACCAATAATCAAAGCAATTTTGTTCAGGTTTCAAACATGTAACTGTGCGTTCAAGAAGATAAAGGGGTGTTAAGCTCAAGCTATCTGACCACTGCTGATGCTGGAGATGTACTTTCCGTATCAATTCTAGATTTGCACCCAAGGCTGGGCATCCACTGAGGACAGATGGTGGGTGGGCAGAACATGGTGTTTTAAAGCAGCTCAGGGTCAGTCCAGCTTGCATCGCATTCCCATTTGGCCTAATGAGCATCGGCATATGAAGTTGAATCCCAACACTGGGAGTGGGCAATTACTGTAGAGTGACAGAGCAATTTTCTCTGACGATTGCTATTAAGATATCTCCTATATTTTATATACAGCACTGTCTGTATTCTTTTGGTACAAAGTTTTATTTATTTATTTATTTATTTGTGTGTGTGTCTGTGTCCAGCAGCTGTCAGTGTTACTGTCCCCAGGCCGGACAGAGTCTCAGGTGTCTCAAACAAGAGGCCTATGAACAGTTTGAAGCATGGCAGCCTGTGTTGTGTCTGCTGAAGACGTGCTTTAGGCACATTATTTTCTTTTACTGTCTTTTATGTGGAGACTCAAAAAGGCGTAAAGGAACAATGAATATAAGGCAGCAAATGAGTCACAAGTTTCAGTCACACCAGAGAAGAGGCAAAATGGGAAAGGAGGGATAAGATCCAACACAACCTGGGGTAAAGATTTCTTGATTAATGACATTAAATCTCACAAAAGTTACTAAATCTCGTGTCAGTACATTATAGCTTTCAACTAAACATTTAACCCTTAAATGCATGAATGTTTCGCCAAGCATTATTACATATTCGGGTCTTTAGCGACCCGGACCTATATATGGATCTCTAACTGCTGCAATAGCAAAAATCTCTCTTGATATTTTAAGAACAATTACAGAAGAATACAATAAAGCATATTTCGATACCCTTTGAAACTTAAAAGAGTTCCATTTTTAACAGATGATTTTACCATTGCTGTCATCGTCAGAGCGCACTTCCACATACATTCAGCATCTGTCTCATATTTGCGATATCAACCATATTCTCAAAACTGTAATTTTCAATGACTTCAAAATCAATATTTTGATCACTGGCAGCTTATTCACCACATCCACCATCAAATGACAGTGACATTTATAAGTTCATTGCGTATAGTAATTGCTCTGCAGTAAAGCCATTCAAACCAGTTCAAATTTTTGCTGATGATATTCTTTTGTTTTATGCTTGCGGTAATTATGAGTGAAACCTCATGTCATCATTGTGAATCAAACAGTGCCACCTCGAGGAATAAATGTGCATTGCACATATTGAGTCATCAGATATGTAGTTGTGCAGGAAAAAAATACTTACACATTTACATACCTCGAGATTCTAGCGACTCTATATACACTTTGTGGCAGTATGGGACAATATATAAGGATTTTTTTTTATGTGTTATGGCCGCAGAGGATGGAAATCAATTATCGGGAAGTGAGGAAATGTGTATTTAGGGTGGAGCTGCAGGAGAGCGCGGCGGTAATGAGCAGAGAGATGCAGATCACCTGAACTAAATCAGACGGCGTCGCTGCATCTAGACTGGAAGGACGAATTTAATAAATTTAATTAAGATATAGTAAGTCAAAGGGAGACAATAGATGGCAGTAATGCAACACTATGGACGCCAACTGCCGTAAAACTCCAACGAAGAAGAAGAAGGCGTCTCTGCATTACGGAGACCTCGCTGTTTTTGGGCAGGGTGGATCGCTACGAGCGTGAGTTGCCAGGCGCTTGAGTGTGCGTGCTGCACCTCCGGACACCCGCTGCAGAGCGGAGCAAGTCTCTTATGCTGACAAGTGCGAGCGGGATCTCAAGGGAGTGGTGAATCTGTTGGGGTTTACATGCATCAGTGAAACTGCTACCTCAGAGGCACCTTCTTCCATTTTCGTTCAAGTTTTATTTTTTGTTATTTGTTGAACTACGCAACTAGTGGAAAGGGAACTTTGTTGGAACTTAGCCATAAAGCTGGTTTTGTGTTTTTGTTTTTTGACTTGGGTGAATGGGTGGAAAATTGAATGGGAATCAAAGAATGTATTTGAACTTGAACCAAAGTACTAAGTTGTCTGTTTGATTCCATATTGCATGTTGAAAATACCACTGTGAACTGAGATTGCATTTAAACTGAACTAAAGTTTTTTTTCTGTTTCTTTTTTTTTTTTTTTTTGTTAAATACAACTTTGAAACCATTATGTGTAACCAGTGGCTTAAAAAGCTACTCTGGGTAAAACAGATATATTTGACAAGACTGAGCTTGTCTGGCGCTCGAACTAATCTAAATAGACTGTTCAATTTATTAAATTAATTTTTGTAATAGTTTCTCCTTAAATCTGGTAGAATTTCTTTCAGGGCCCGCCACCACTGCAACTTTTTACAAAACATTAATCAGAAAACAGGCATTCTTTTATATATATTTTTTCTTGTTGTATTGTTTATATAATGAATAGATTGAGGAATACTAAGACAGTTGATGTCTAATTTTAAAAAATGGAGGGAGAGGATAGAGAATGATGTCTCGGGTCTCTAAAGACCTGAGGTGTGCATTTAAGGGTTAATGTATAGTTTACCCCAAAATTAGAATTCATCATTTACAAACCCTTATCTTATTGTATTTATGTCTTACTGGGTAATAGTGAACTGTGTATTTATATTATTCTGGATTCTGGATAATATTCTTTAATTAAGTTCATAAAGTACAAGTATTGTTTTTATTTTCATGTGAAAAGGTAATTTAGACCTTTAGGGTACAAAATATCTCCTCATAATTGGGACAGAAGGCCCCTAGTGGCATGTTTTGTGTTTAAGGTATTTAATATTTATTATAATTAATGGACTTATAATTAATTATTTAATGCTTTCATAAAAATTAGACCTATATTGTTCATTACCTTCATTATTCATCATAACCCACAGGCTACTTGAGTGTCATTATTCAATTTGGGTTCAGCTAAATAATATAAATGTATAATTTTACATAAAATATTTTATTTAATATTTTTCAAAAACTAAATTATTACATGTTGTTTTAAATATGCCTGATATATTCTGGGAAAAGTCAACATGCTTCCTACGACTGTTAAAGTCATTAAGATATCCTGCTTTTTATTTAAAGTCAAATCTGAGTATGTACAACATGATGTGACGTTTTGGTCAATTGCCTTTTGTTTATATAATACTCCATATTTCATAATAGGTAAATTAGCAACATACCATTATATTTAACAACAGGCTTGTCCACCACATCAAAGATATGAAGTATTGACAGTTTAATGAATTACAGTGCTGTGCTATTGTAAAACAAGTGTAGTAGTGAGGCACCATTCAATCAATCAAGACAAAACTAATTATGCCCATGCTGTGTGGTGTAAAGAACTCATTTGTTATGGACTGAGACAGTGTCGTGAATTGATAGACTGGGACTGCAGGTTCAGCACAGATAATGAGAGGAGTACACAGCTGCTATTTCTTTTGATGGGCTTGAAACTGCTGATAATGCGCGTAATGACAAGGTTAAGGTTATGGATTTTTAAGCAAGAGCTATTAGATGCTCTTAATGAGAAATAAATACAGTGTGACACCATGGAATGGCAAACCTGTGTTCTCATAAAATGTGATGCTGAAGATTGCACAACATGTCCAAGGTTTAATCCAGATCTTAAATAGGTTATGTTATATTATGCAATATAATACGATATACTGCAACCATTAATAACTGCATGTTCACAAATATTTGTTTTGATTACGACAAATGCAGAGTTAGGCAGATTAGGCATATATCACATTTTCTGTGAGCAAGACATGTTTTATTCATCTGCTGAAAGCTCAGCCCTACCTCACTGTCACACTCGTTCTCTCATTATCAGATTTGTTCCACCGCTAGAGGAGGGACAGGACGACTCTCTATCAGTGACAAAGACATGATGGACAGATATCCAGGCAGCTCTTCCTCTAAAGCCTGCGGTATGATTAGTGCTGACTGCCATGAAAAGCTGTATCAGGTTTGTGCCCATGTGTAGCTGTGTAAATGCTTTTATTTATTTATCTATATTTGTCTGTCTTTCTTTTTGTTATAAACAATAAGAGATACTGTACTTATATCTATAATTTTCTTATGTTTATTGTAATTTATCTTTTTTATTTTACACTTTATTTACTTTTATTTTGAATTTATTATAATTTTGTGTACGTTGGGATGGGAAAGCTGTAATTGTTCTGTATTGATAACATATACTGTATATATATATATATATATATATATATATATATAATTTAGAATTCTAAAATCTAAAGTGAAATTTGCTTGTTCATCCATTTCTACACTACTAATCCAGGTATTGGCAATTAATTATTTTCTTTAAAATGATTTAGCTCATCGAGAATAGTGTTATTTGTGGTTATTTTTGTATCTATTATAGTTTTTACTAATATTTTTAGTTGGTTTTTATTTTATACTGTCTGCTTTCATTTTAAAGTATTTAGTTAAATTATTTTATTTCAGTTAAAGCAAGGGTCACCAAGTTCGGTCCTGGAGGGCCGGTGTCCTGCAGAGTTTAGCTCCAACCCTAATCAAACACACCTGAAGCATCTAATCAAGGTCTTACTAGGTATACTTGAAACTTCCAGGCAGGTGTGTTGAGGCAAGTTGGAGCTAAACTGGCCCTCCAGGATCAAGTTTGATGACCCGCGATACGCATCTTGATGCATAGCCAACGATATGATACATTGAAGATACATACAAAGCAGCTAGCGATACGATTCACCCCTATTACGATGTAGTTCGGTTCGATTTCGATTCGATTCAACACAATGCGATTCGATGCAATACAATGCAATTGAAAAAATATGATCACTTTTATTTCTTTGGTTCAGACAGACAGCAAATCATAAATTAACTTATATGTCTTCTGACTTCTAACGCCTCGAGGCCTGTTTCATAAAACAAGTTTACCAAATAGGCCAGGCTTATTTCAGTTAGTCTGACTCACCGTCAAATGATTTGGTTCCATAAAGCAAATTTAACAAAGATTTGCTGGAAAGCTAACCTGGTTGAGGGCAGGCAAACTGACTTTCTAACATTTCCAGATGAAAAATATACTCGTGACATGTCAGTTAAGCACTGAGGAAATCAAAACGTCTCAAATGCATTAAACAGCACAGATACAGTATATTCGCTGTTTGTCATGGTGGATCGATTTGATCCATGATCGTCATTAAGGGCTGCTTAAGAATAAGCGTGCACAAATTAGTTAGATTGTGCGAACTTACATTGTCGTTTATAACCGCTTTAGCCTCGATTGATTTGTTAGGTTATTTCAAGTCAGGTTTTGGACTTTAATCCCCGCTTTTCCTCAGGTCTCCATGGTGTTGTGATTCGTTATATTCACGCGCAGCGGTGATGAGAGAACGCGCTTGAGACACAGTTTTGAGAGGAGAAATCAATCTACATATAAAATATTGGTCACAGACTGTTGGTCACTTTCTAAACAATAAAAGTGTAGCGCATCCACTAGTCATTATATATAAATAAATAGTTTTTTACCGATGCAAAATGTGTTAGAAACGATGCATCGCAATCCAAATACCAATTTGTATCCGATGCACACTTTTTAAACCGATGCATCGTAAACTTTTTTTGCCGATGCACTGAGCGAATCAGGGAATCTTCCCATTCCTAATCTGTGGTGATTGGTCCGGTTGGTCTCATTTTCATTTCATCATGCCTGTATGCCTGATAAAGCAGTGTTTGTGAGCTCAGTGCTGCTTTGTGTACAGCGTTACTGGGGAAACCGCAATTTTTTACCGCTCCAAAACAAAGACTATAAGCTGTGTCTCATTTAGAAGGCTGCACCCTCCGGAGGTCGCATTCAAAGGCTGCATACGTCATCGAGGCTGTCTCATTTCAGAAAAGCAAGTAGGACACTCTGAATGCAACCTTCGAATGCGACCTTATTTCACAGGAATGCGGAGGATGCACTAGGTGTATCCTTCGCTGCTACAGATAACCCACAATTCTTTGTGTCGCCGTAAACCGGCAGATGTACACACAAGCGCAGATGTGGTGTTTACAACTTACCTTAAATCTCCTCCGGTAAAAACGGATAAACTTTGTTCTTAATATCCTCCTCCTTTTTTCTCTAACAGATGTCTGTTGTACATACGCTGCAGCTCCTCAAACATTGAACAAAATAAAACAAGTAAAAGCATTTTTTTTTTTTAATTACTTTCCAAATTTAGAAATCAAAACTATCTGTTGTGAATCTTATTTAGTGTTGTCTGTCCAAAAAACTAGCATCACAATAAGCTCCACAATGTCAAAAAGTGCATCAAAAACTAAGCACTTGGGCGAGGGCAGATCTCACGCTCCCCCATGTCGGGACCGAGGTGGCTCTGGGTTGGGGGCTTCGAAGGCTAAGCCAAATCTGTGGACCATCCTTCAGTCTAAGAAGTCCTCAACCAAGAAGCCCTGACATGCATGGCCCAGGACTTATGAGGGCAGGCCACTCTGGGGAAGAGCGGGTTACACCGCATTACACAGTGTCCGTCTCTCCTCAGTGCCCTCAGGAGATCAGTTTGCCAACCCTGCCAGAGTTCCAGGGCACAGCGGTCTCCAGCGGTCTCCAGCGAGCGCTTCTCTCAGTTACTTCCGCTCGGAAACGTAGTTCGCACGGGTCTCCAGCGAGCGCTTCTCACAGTTACTTCCGCCTGGAAACGTAGCGGAGCTGAGAGGTTCGCCGCCCCTTCGGTAGTCTCTAGAGCTGGTTTGGCCATCTCCTGCCAGTCCTCCGCTTCAGGGCACCGAGCTAGCAGCTCTAAGTACACCAGAGGCCAGTCTCGAGAGACTGGTTCCCTTAGTAGACTATTTACTACTACGCCCTTCAACAGGATGATTCCCACACTGGTGGGCCCCGAGCAGGCTCTGGTCATGGAACAGGAAGTAGACACTCTCTTGAGGAAGGAGGCCATCGAGGTGGTCCCTCCTCACGAAAGAGGGTCCGGGTTCTACAGCCAGTACTTCATAGTTCCACAGAAGGATGGAGGGTTGCGTCCCATTTTAGATCTGTGTCAGTTGAACCACTCAGTCATGCGACTGAAGTTCAAGATGCTCACTCTCAGACAGGTTGTGTCTCAGATCAGGTCCGAGGACTAATGCGATCTAAAAGACGCATACTTCCACGTCTCCATCCTTCCCACTCACAGGAAGTTCCTGAGGTTTGCTTTCAGGGGCAAAGCATACCAATACCGGGTTCTTCCCTTCGGCCTTGCACTCTCACCCCACACTTTCACAAAGTGTGTGGATTCTGCTCTGGCTCCTCTGCGACTCCAGGGCATCCGCATACTGAACTATATCGACGAATGGTTGATTCTAGCTCAATCGGAGCAGTTGGCGATTCAACATCAAGATGTCATTCTCGCCCACATGAAAGAGCTGGGGTTAGGACTAAACGCCAAGAAAAGTGTACTTTCTCCAGTACAGAGAACCACTTATCTGGGCGTGGTGTGGGATTCAACCACAATGTAGGCACGTATGTCCGCTGCTCGGATCGAGTCGATCCTCACGTTAGTCAAGAGAGTGAGAGAAGGCCTGTCACTCACTGTCAAGCAGTTTCAGAGACTGCTGGGTCTGATGGCAGCTGCGTTCAACGTGATACCTCTTGGCCTGCTGTACATGAGACCCCTACAGTGGTGGCTCAAGACCAAGGGGAAACCAACTCCGCACTTTCAAGTTCACGAGGCGATGCATACGTGCCTTAGACATGTGGAGACACCCTTGGTTCTTCTCTCGGGGCCCGATGCTGGGAGCTCCTTGTCGCCGCGCAATGCTAGCGACAGTCGCGTCCCTCACCGGTTGGGGAGCGGTCATGAGTGGCCACCCTGCCCGTGGTCTGTGGAGCGGCCGCCATCTCACGTGGCACATCAACTGCCTGGAGATGCTGGCCGTGTTTCGAGCACTGAAACATTTTCTCCCAGACCTAAGAGATCACCATGTGTTGGTCAAGTCAAGTCAAGTCACCTTTATTTATATAGCACTTTTAACAATACAGATTGTGTCAAAGCACTTAACAGTATCAAATTAGAGGATAGTGTGTCAGTAATGTATAATGATAAGATTAAACACTCAATTTTCAATTTTCAGTTAAAATAATTTCATTATTGAATTCAGAGATGTCATTGTCTAGCTCAGTTTAGTTTAAATATTATCTGTGCAATCAAATCGGCGATAATCGCTAGAAATTAAGTGTCCCCAACTGAGCAAGCCAGAGGCGACAGCGGCAAGGAACCAAAACTCCCTCTGTGACAGAATGGAGAAAAAAAAAAAAAACCTTGGGAGAAACCAGGCTCAGTCGGGGGGCCAGTTCTCCTCTGACCAGACAAAACCCGCAGTTCAAAAGTTTATATTTCTATTTTAATTTTGTTGCAATTTCTAACAATAGTAGTATTATGTAGTTAGGTATTTTATTATATTTTAGTTATTTTGTTATTGTATTCAATCGAGGTTTTCACTGGGGATATGTCTCCGGGGGTCATCTGGGTGTCCTGGTCTCCGCTGACGATC
Source organism: Onychostoma macrolepis (assembly GCF_012432095.1). Taxonomy (NCBI): domain Eukaryota; kingdom Metazoa; phylum Chordata; class Actinopteri; order Cypriniformes; family Cyprinidae; genus Onychostoma; species Onychostoma macrolepis. Next base: position 17,814,061 of record NC_081163.1, read on the forward strand.
AGGGCTGTAGACATCATCTCTTGGTGCTGATACACCATCTGACCGGATACGGACTGAGAAGCAGAAGAGGAAAGAAACAGACAAATATTAGCGTAGATGCCATTCTACTTAAAATGTAACGAGTACATCGTGTGTTATGGGGAGTGTTCCCGGTTCCGGTTGATCTAATTAATGCAGCCTAACAATCCTTTAACGGATTTGAATAATAGAAGCGTATTAGTGTATGTGTAAGCCAGGCTAAAGAGATGGGTCTTTAATCTATATTTAAACTGATAGAGTGTGTCTGCCTCCCGAACAGTGTTAGGTAGATTGTTCCAGAGTTTGGGTGCTAAATAGGAATAGGATCTGCCGCCCGCAGTCGATTTTGATATTCTAGGTATTATCAAACGATCAAGCGTGCAGAACAACCACCCAATAAAGCATTACAATAGTCTAACCTTGAGGTCATAAACGCATGAATTAACATTTCTGCATTTGACGTTGAGAGCATTGGTCGCAATTTAGATATGCTTTTGAGATGAAAAAATGCAGTTTTACAGATGCTAGAAACATGGCTTTCAAATGAAAGATTGCTATCAAACAGCACACCTAGGTTCCTGACTGATGAAGAAGAATTGACAGAGCAGCCGTCAAGTGTTAGATAAAGTTCTAAGTTATTACATGTGGGGTTTTTAGGTCCGATAATTAACACCTCTGTTTTTTCAGAATTTAGCAGTAAAAAATTACTCGTCATCCAGTTTTTTATATCGACTATGCATTCCGTTAGTTTCTCAATTTGGTGTGTTTCACCAGGCCGTGAAGAAATATAGAGCTGAGTATCATCAGCATAACAGTGAAAGCTAACACCATGTCTCCTGATAATATCTCCCAAGGGTAACATGTAAAGCGTGAAAAGTAACGGCCCTAGTACTGAGCCTTGAGGTACTCCATACTGCACTTGTGATCGATATGATACCTCTTCATTCACTGCTACGAACTGATGGCGGTCAGATAAGTACGATTTGAACCATGCTAAGGCGCTTCCACTAATGCCAACAAAGTTTTCTAGTCTATTCAAAAGAATGTTGTGGTCGATAGTGTCGAACGCAGCGCTAGGATCCAGTAGAACTAATAAAGAGATACAACCACGATCAGATGATAGAAGCAGGTAATTTGTAACTCTAATGAGAGCAGTCTCAGTACTATGATACGATCTAAATCCTGACTGGAATTCCTCACAGATATCATTTTTCTCTAGGAAGGAATATAATTGTGAGGATACTACCTTTTTTAGTATCTTTGACAGAAAAGGGAGATTTGAGATCGGTCTGTAATTCTTTGACAGAAGATATTATCTTTGACAGAAAAGGGAGATTTGAGATCGGTCTGTAATTAACTAGATCTTTGGGGTCAAGTTGTGGTTTTTTAATGAGAGGCTTAATAACAGCCAATTTGAAGGTTTTGGGGACATATCCTAATGACAATGATGAATTAATAATAGCCAAAAGAGGATCTATGACTTCTGGAAGCAGCTCTTTTAGTAGTTTAGATGGAATCGGGTCTAACATACATGTTGTTGGTTTAGGTGATTTAACAAGTTTATACAATTCTTCCTCTCCCACAGTAGAGAATGAATGGAATTGTTCCTCAGGGGATCTATAATGTGCTATCTGATGCGATACAGTAGCTGATGGCTGCAAGGATACAATTTTATCTCTGATAGTATCGATCTTGGAAGTGAAGTAGTTCATAAAGTCATTACTGCTATGCTCTTGGGAAGTGCCAACTCCTGTTGATGCTTGATTTTTCGTTAATTTAGTTACTGTATTGAATAAATACCGAGGGTTATGTTTGTTTTCTTCTAGAAGAGACGAAAAGTAATCAGATCTAGTAGTTTTTAATGCTTTTCTGTAGGATAGGGTACTTTCCCGCCAAGCTAAACGAAATACCTCTACTTTAGTTTTCCTCCAGCTGCGCTCCATTTTCCGGGCTGCTCTCTTTAGGGCACGAGTGTGCTCATTATACCACGGTGTTGGGCTCTTATCCTTAATCTTCCTTAAGCGTAAAGGAGCAACCGCATCTTAAGTGCTAGAAAAGAGAGAGTCCATAGTTTCAGTTACATCATCAAGTTGTTCTGAGCTATTGGATATGCTGAGGAACTGAGATAAATCAGGAAGATTATTTATAAAGCAGTCTTTTGTGGTAGAGGTAATGGTTCTACCATATTTGTAACAAGGAGTTGGCTTTACAGCTTTAGCTATATGGAATATACAGGAGACTAGATAATGATCTGAGATATCATCGCTCTGCTGCCAAATTTCAATGCCACTGACATCAATTCCATGTGACAGTATTAAATCTAGAGTATGATTTCGACAATGAGTAGGTCCTGACACGTGTTGTTTAACACCAATAGAGTTTAGAATGTCTATAAGTGCTGATCCCAACGAATCTCTTTCATTATCAACATGGATATTAAAATCACCAACGATTAGGACTTTATCTGCAGTCAGCACTAACTCCGATAGAAGATCAGAAAATTTTTTAATAATGTCTGTATGGTGCCCTGGTGGCCTGTATACAGTAGCCAGTACAAACATCACAGGGGATTTATCATTAACACTTGTTTCTTTGGATAACGTTATATGAAGCACCATTACTTCGAACGAATTATACTTGAAACCCGACCTCTGAGAGATACTGAAAATATTGCTATAAATTGTAGCAACACCTCCCCCTTTACCTTTTAGAAGCGGTTCATGTTTGTAACAGTAATCTTGGGGTGTAGACTCGTTTAAAGTAATGTAATCATCTTGTTTTAGCCAGGTTTCTGTCAGACAAAGCACATCTAGTTCATGGTCAGTGAACATATCATTTACAAAAAGTGCTTTTGAAGAAAGGGATCTAATATTCAATAAGCCAAGCTTTATCATGTGTTTATCTGTATTATATCGTTTTTTTATTTGTTGAACATCAATTAAATTGTTACTATTACTTTGGTTTGGATGTTTTCTCTATTTTCTAGTTCGGGGAACAGACACAGTCTCTATAGAGTGATATCTAGGTGAAAAAGTTTCTATGTGCTGAGAGTTAACTGACTTCTGTGGCGTGAGGCGGCTAGCAGACGATCGGTTTAGCCAGTCTGTCTGCTTCCTGACCTGGGCTCCAGTTAAGTCAAGTACGAACTCTAAGACTATGTGCCATATTTCTAGAGAGAAGAGCGGCACCACCCCAGGAGGGATGAACACCATCTCTTTTCAACAGGTCAGGTCTGCCCCAAAAATTCTTCCAATTGTCTATAAAGCCTATGTTATTTTGCGAGCACCACTTAGACATCCAGCCATTAAGTGATGACAGTCTGCTATGACTCATCACCCCGGTAAGCAGGGAGCGGACCAGAGCATATTACAGTGTCTGACATCGTACTTGCAAGTTCACACACCTCTTTAACATTATTTTTAGTGTTCTCCGACTGGCGAAGTCGAACATAATTAACGCCAACGTGGATAACAATCTTACTGAATTTACGTTTAGCATTAGTCAGCACTTTTAAATTTGCCAAGATGTCAGGCGCTCTGGCTCTTGGTAAACAATGGACTATGGTGGCTGGTGTCTCTATTTTCACGTTCCGTACAATAGAATCGCCAATAACTAGAGCACTTTCATCAGGTTTCTCAGTGGGTGCGTCACCGAGTGGGGAGAACCTGTTTGATGTTCTGATCGGAACGGAAGAGTGGTGTTTTGACCCGCGACTAGGCCACCTCACTGTCACCCAGTTGCCCTGCTGCACGGGCTCAACCGAAACCGAACAATGTACAGGACTCCCTGAGCTAGTCGCATCCAAAGCAGTATGTACAGCCCTCACATTCTTACTGTCCTCAACTAAAGTTTGGATGCGTGTCTCTAGTTCTAAAACCTTCTCTGTCAGCCTAACTATTTCCCTGCATTTATCACATGTGAATCCCTCGCTGCTGACAGAGACAGATAAACTATACATGTGGCAAACAGTGCAAACAACAATAACAGGAGAAGAAGCCATTACTCACCGTGATTGATGAATGATACCAACTTAACTTACCACTTACCACTGTTGTTTGATGAGGTCGTGAAAAACGGAGCGAGGAAAAAATAAAAAAATAATAGGCGCGAATAGAAATGCAAATGAAACTGCAAGTGACAAGCTAACGGGCTAACAAGCTGCACTCGCGGTTTTTAAAGGCGAACGATCAAATTAGTTAGATTAGTTTGAAAGATAACACCAGAAATATGGTGGGAATTAAGTTATATATTATCACTTTAGACAAAAGGGAGTGAAAGTAAGGTAGAGATTCAATAAAACGCGAAGGTACACGGAGCTACAAACACAAACTTCTCAGCAGCACAACAGACTGAAGCAATCGAACAGTAATGTGTTGTCGGTGCACACCGACAACACAGCGGTGGTCTCTTACATCAACCACCAGGTTGTCCTTGTTGTCCTTGTGTGGTCCCAGGACAGACTCCTCTCGCTGAGAGCCATCTACATTCCTGGGTATCTCAATGTGGGAGCAGACTAGGGACTAGTAGCCCCGTTCTGGCCGGGCCGAGTATGGTTCTCGGACTTGATTTCTCTCCTCGACGGCTCTCCATGGGAGATTCCCATCAGGAGGGATCTCCTCTCACAGGCGGGGGGCACTATCATCCACCCTCGCCCGGAGCTGTGGAAGCTGTGGGTGTGGCCGCTGAGGGGGCACATCTCATAGCTTCCGGTCTCTCATTCGAGGTTGTTGAGACCATCCTCCAATCCAGAGCTCCCTCTACGAGGAAACTGTATGCACTTTAAAAAATGCTGGGTTAAAAACAACCCAGCACTGGGTGAAATATAGACAAACCCAGCGATTGGGTTGTTTTGACCCAGCAGATGGATTAAACGTTTAACCCAACCTTCTGGGTAGTTTTATTTAACTCAACTATTGCTCAAAAACGACTGTATTTCTCACTTAAAATTAACCCAAAATAGGTTTGAAATGAACATTTATTAACTTGTTCAATAAATTCACATTTATTAATAAGAGGTGGGGGCTCAAACAGTCAAATTGTTTTTTTGTTTTGTTTGTTTGTTTGTTTATTTATAATTTGCATGAACTGTCTGATTGAATATTCTGAATGAATCAAACCTTCCAACTATAAATATGAGAACTGTTCATGCCTTTAATCAATCAAACTTTCCAATGTTACTCAAATAGAGAGTGAAAGGACTGTTCAGACGAAACAAGTCACTAGAATGAAATTGACATTCTAACTCTACTCATATGACAGAGACAGGACTGTTCAGGGTGAAGCGAGTCACTAAAAATGAGTTATACTTACTAACTCTACTCATTTGAGAAAAAGGAACATTTAGGATGAATCAATTCACAAAGTACTGCCAAACTACTTAAGATGAGTAGTTTACCTACTTTTAGTGAGTAACACCCCAATGCTGTTTTTGTAGTGCAGTACATACCTAAATACTACCATACATTATTTTAATGAAGAGATGTTACAAAGTTAACCATTCTCTTATAGTATTTATCCAGCTCAGCAGACTTCATTTATGACGATTAAAAAAAAATCTTCTCTTTGAATAGAGATCTGAAGCAGCTTATGATCACTTTTCCTGTGGTGATATTTTTAATACACCTAATACCTAACACAATCACAGCCTGTCTGTGTCTATGCAAATTATCCATCTGCTCCTGGGAACCTCATGAGGGTCTATTGTGGAGAGCAGCGTGATTGGGTCCTATTGTCTGTCTTATCTGCTGTGTTCGTTGCAGATTGGGAAGCACTGCTCATTTCCTTGTCTTTTGATGCCAATGGGAGTTGGATTTTTGACGGGATTTTTCTGTTGCTATTGCTCCTTGAAAACCTTGAGACACTGTGATGATGAGTGACTATATTTATTTATTAAAGTTTAAATGTGTTCTCATTAAAAAAGAAGAAAAGTCAATCAAACCACTACCATCTTTTTAAAAGGACAGGCATTAACTTGGGTAAATGTAAACAAGTTGTTTTCCTGATTTTGCAGAACTAAATTTATCTTGCATGACAGGCTATTTTTCATTATCACTCCTAAATGTGTAAAGATGTTTACCTCATCACACCAGCTATAAAATATGCTTTAGCTTTTCAGTCAAATTTACGTTATGGTTTATGCATTGAAATCATGGATGAAGTTGGATGTTGCCTCATAAACCAGACACTAGCAATTTGTAACACCAAGATAATGAAAGTTAATACTGGCCAATAGTTAACAAAATGGCACATTAATCAAGCTATTCATTATAGAAGAAAGATGACTGCGCTGCTGTATCCAAACAACACAATAAGCACCCTTTGCTTTACCCTCATATATTTTGTAACATGTTTTCCTGTATTTAATATTCATTAACGCTTCTATTTATGCCTTAAGTACCAACTCAATTTGTCTCTGGCTTATAAAGGACTACGGCTGTGTAAATTCAACCCTGCTAAAGTGTTTTATTGCCCTAATCCATAATATGTAATTGCATTCATAACCAGAACAATATATTTGTGCCAAGAAGTAAGCAAACAAACAAATGCATTAAAAAATCATGACAATTTCCCTTTTCAATCAGTGACTTGAGGTCATTTTGAAAGCAATCATTTCATCTGTATAAATCAACAGCTCCCCCAGATGGGTCAGCGTGCCTCCCTGAAATTAATTTTAGAGATGCATATGTTAAGCAAAATGAAACAATAAATCACTTGCATTGGAAGAAAGACAAAAATTGGATAGAGTGAGAGAATCTGTGGGACGGAAAGAGAGATAAAATGTATTTGCATGCGTACATGAGCAGGTTTAAGTGTCTGTGGGCGTCCTGACTGGGTTTATGCATTTGCCATCCAGCAGGACCTTGAGGGCAGACCTCACACACTCATTTTCGCAATCACTGTCATTCACCTTAGACACAATGACCACATTTACGAGCCCCGGCATCCAATTTACATGAGAGCTCATAAAACCTGACCACAATTTTATATCATTGGCCATTAATGACAGGGATCACTGCCTTCACCATCAGGACAGAAGAAGAATGGAAAATGAAGCCCAAAGGGACATCAGGCAGCACGTATGGAAGGATGTTACACTCACATACACGCATCATTACAGCCATGAAAAAAACAGTGGGTCAATAAGTCATAAAAATGTCTCTTGTTAGCAACCTCGTGTTTTTTTTTTTTTTAGGCCTTAGAATAAATGACCCCTAAAACTTATAAAGCGTCATGTCCACAATGTTTCAGCAATAAAAAAATAAAATAAAATAATCTGTTCCACACAGTACATAGTCGGTTATTTTAAATATTTGCTTAATATTTTATTGTTCAATAATATCTATTTTATTTTTCATATCCACAGTAATTAATTCATTTTTGAAAAATTATGTAAATAAAATGGAAATACAGAGTCATTCCTGTTAGGGGCTATTCGCAGACAATATGCACTCAATATTTTTGAGGGGGCACGAGTGAAGCGGGGGGTTGTGGGGGGGATCTTGTCTGACACAGCAGCCATGATAGAACTGTAGATCGGATATAGGCTTATGTTTAATTAAAATATTTATTTATTTATTTTTATTCGAAATTCTTCCAAACGTCTTAACAATATGACATATCTCGATTCTCAAATATGTGTAAGTAAATGCATTTTGCACTTTTATAGATTATAGTTGATCTATAATGGGCGATGGGCAAAGTAGGCTAATAGTGTAATAATCTTAGCTATGCATTAAAAACCCGTATTTTTACTTAAGTACCAGATATGGGTTTCATGCCATAAAATATTTTTAATAGGCTACAACTGACTTTATATTTAATGTGAATTTAATAAAAAAAAAAATAATAATAAGTTAGGTAACTAATTATAACACATTGTACAGAAGCAAATAACATTTACATTATCAAAGAACATTTTCATTGTCTAGCCAGAGTTCAAGCACTCTCAAAAACTCCCATTATAATCACTGAAGCTGTTTATACTGTGAAATGAATATCTTACATTCTTACATCAGCACTTCATTGTTTCTGATTGTTTCACTTCATTTCGGAGAATGCGCCAGTCAGCTAGCAAGTAAAGAAAACACCGGCATTTCAGAGATGACTCATCTGAACGCCTCTGATTGGTCATTGCATTCATAAGCTCAACAGAATCGAGTGTGATTGATTATTATGCGCAGCGCTGTCAAAACGCCTTTGTCTTTGGCTCAGCGCCAGCCAGCGAACTCAATTTGAATTTATCAGCTAGTGACGTGACTCACTGAACGTTCAAATGACGCCGGTGTGATTTGTATCAAACATATACATATAAAAAATAATATTCGGCTAATTTTTTTTTTTTTTTTTGGAAGCTGCATTCAAAATCCACTTGGCTCAAAAATCTGAGGGGGCACATGCCCCTTTAGTTTTAATGGGCATGACGCCTCTGATGGACATGTTTTTATATAAAAAATATTAAATAAATAATGAGCTAGGTATTGCTAAGTGGGGGGTTGAGAATTCTAATCTAAATTTTATTAGTATTTTGAAATTTTGATAATGTCAAATTTATTTCTGCAGTTTTATCTACAGGATGGAATATTTTAGAATAAGTGAAACAAACTACAACCACAAAACATTACAGAATTCATCAGATCCACTGCTTATACTTTTACCGTTGTTTTACTCAAAAATATTAAAAAAGATTCAAGTACATGGCACAACCAATTACAATAATATTCTCAAGAAAGAATTAAAGGAGGAAAAATTACATTGTCAACTTTTCATATTAGATCTTTTAAATGACATGGGGCATGACTAAAATGGCAACATCCACTCAAACCACAGTTATTTAAAATCCACTCCTATGTTTATTTAATTATGATATTGAGACAAATACTAACTAACTAATATGATTAATGAAAATGGCTCATTGAACATTTAATATAAAAATATATATTGTGAGTTTAATATTTTATCCAACAACGTATTAGTTACAGTATGATGTATATATGTGAAAATGTACAGCATAAGAGGAATGACCCAGTTTTTCTGCAGAGATGGTTTGTAGATGAATCTCTCTGTTCTGAGAGAAGCTCTGGTGCACTTTCCATCACACTGCTGAGGGAATTTATTGTTCCATGCACAAAAACTAAATCAATAGACGATTATGTGGATGGAATGGTCAGACATTATCGCTCTACCGAATCATGCCTGCAAACACACACATACACACAGACTCACAGATAAGGGGTGAGATGGATGTCTCACTAAAAATACAATAGCAGTCAATCGATAGTGCTGAGATGGATCCAGATTCCGTCAGAGATGAAACTGTTACCTCTCCATATTAAAAACTCATAAACAAACCCAGCTAAGACAACATTAACTGTCATTAAGACCAGCAGTAATAAAACACTCAGGGAATAACCGTTTGGCTCTGGTTGTTTTGAACAAACTAAGATAAATGCCAAGGTTTCTAATCCACATTGAAACTACTTTATTTTTTTTTATTATTATCATTATTACTATTATTATTATTTTTATTATTATTATTATTTTTAGAATTAACATTACAAATAACCGATTAATTGTAAATGAAGAGTTATAATGAAGTTATAAGTGAAATATAATGAAGTTATGAGTAAAATATTTGGGGTTTAAAACAACTATTGTAATGCAATCATGATTTCAAAGAGTAGGGTGAATTAAGGTTGATTGGGACACTTTTTCTAAGTAATTTCAATGACAAAAAGTGTCCCAATCGTTTGATTTTGTAAACTATCCAATATCACAATAATAAAATATAGTTATATAGTTATATTATCTCAAACTGACTGTCAAAGTGCAAAATTGCTACAAATGTAACATCAACGCAAGAACAAAATGTATCCAACTTAAACTGGATACGGATGAGTCCTAAAATAAGCGAAGACTGGGATTGGGAAACGCTGCTTTAAGTTGTTTTTCAGTGATTCCAGTGATTGGTTAACCCGTAACCGATTTGTAGATTTGAATATATCATTCAGAGTGGTTTTGAATCAGTTGGTGCATTGAACAGACTTATTTTAGTGTTTTTTTTTTTTTTTTTGTTTAAGTAACCACTGTTTTCTTTTGATTCAACTATCCTTATTAATGCCAAGTTCTGTCATAAAACTCTAGATGCCGCAGGCTGTTGGGTCATTAACACAAACTGGTGATTTTCACAGCGTTAAACTACTTGGCCCAAGCTGATTGGTTCATGTGGCTTTCGCAGTCAATGAGTTTAAATGGCTGGTTTGCATTCACTAGAGCATTTTGCAGCACACTTCAGAGCTCCTCTGAAACCCTTCACCTTCCCCAGCTCCACCTGTACAGATGTGCTATGGGTTATTATATACTCAACAGCAGCAGCATCGGGACAAAATTCGGTGTATTCCAGCCTTTATTTGAAAACAATTTTTTTTTAAAGAAATTAAAAAGATCAATTTCATAAGAATTGTTTATTGTTACGTCTGCCTTGAACTCTCATTATACACCATATAGAACTACTAATGAGTGAATGTTCAAATCTGCAGTGAATAACAGCTCAAATTAAACTCTAACATAAAGCTTGAGAAGACTTATGGCCCCTTTTTTGATAACTGTATGGTCTTTTTTTGTACTTTTCCTCATTCACTTTTTATTTTTTTGAATATAATTGACAGAATATTTTCCTTTTGTGTTCTAAGGAGTATGAAAATCCATGAGTAAATGTGAGTAAATTATTAGTTTCTGAGTGAACTCTCTTGCAAGTCTCTTTAAGTTTGTTATTTATGTGCAAGATAAGCATTCAGGCTGACAACACTTATAAAGCACTCTGATTTAGTATAATAAATATGTAGAAAAATGGATAGGTCAGAAGCATTTTAAAAGCCAGAGCATGAAGTAAAAAAAGTCGAGTTCAGACAATGCCCCAACCTTTCTAAAAATTCTCACACATCTTCCAACGAGAGTGTGGCAGACAGGGTGATGTCTTCTGTCTCAGAGCAGTGTTCCATGGTGACCCGAGTCGACGAGCTAGAACACAGTTGGAGACATTCACACACATATTTGAGTTTGGACGCCAAGAGAAGTGCGAACTGGGAATTGTTTTTGCAGAAAGTGAAACTCTGAAAACACAAGCATAAGCTGCCCTCTGTGACAAAGAACAAAAGATGAGATGCCAGAATGCCGCCTGAATGTTTGTGGCAGTTTTTGTTTGTACGTGACTATGCACTCTGCTCATGAAAGAACAGACTAGACAACATAATCAGTCTATTTAGACGCTTCTAGTTAGTAGCATTCACTTTTAACACAAAAGCCTTGTGTACCAGCACAGTGTGAAGGACTATGGCAACTCAATTTAAAGATGATGCAAAACACTTCTGCAACACTCAAAACAAGCTGAGCTACTGAAATGATGATGATTATAGACACCAGAAAGATAGTATTACCCTTGAGCAAAAGCAAAAGGGCACCCATTCCTTCTGAATTTATTTTGCTTGCTTCAAAATGTTCTAGGACCAGGTCAAGGACTCTCTATCCTATTATGCCGATTAGACTCAATTCCAGCTGTCCTGAGCTCTGTAATGTTATCTCGACATGGCCAAATCTCATTTTAAACCTGTCTTGCTAAGTCAAATAAAATCAGATGTGGTTGTGGTTGTCCAGAATTCCAAGTAAACATTAAACATGACAGATGTGTCTTTAGGGGTTTCCATCATTGTAGCGTATGTTTTTGTACAGTCCTACCAACCTTTCTAGAATGACCCCGAAATGAAGCTTTGACCGGTCTAATCAGGGCCAATAGGATCAAATTCTCAGCGTCTTGCCCTCTATGCTGATATGATAAAGGACATTTGTTAGACATCTGTTGACCTCAGGCATAGGCTGGGACAAAAAGCAGCCCGGGACTCACAGTATGCTGGCAACACAATTCAGTTACAGAGAAAAAAGTAACAGTGAAGCATTTAGATGGTTGCAAAGATAAAAATCTTGAAATCACAGAGACAGTTTAAATCAAGATGTTCGATAAATTCAGAAAAATTTTTTTACCAAAGTTTTTGTTAAATTGTCAGTACTAAAGTTTTTGTGAAATTGATTTCTCCATTTTGAGAATTTGTTTTTATAATAGAAACAATTACAGAATATTATCAATCTGATGTGTATATATACATATATACATTTGGCTGTGAAAATACCCCCAAAAGATTATTTAATGCAATTTTTGTGTTAAAGTATTAAGTAGACATTGCAAATAGTATCTTTAGGACAAAATATTTTATTTGATTCAACATAAAATTTGTTACACATAAACGTTTAGGCTTCAACGCCCTAACATAAACTATGGAACACAAAAGAAGATGATTTGAGAAGCATCTCAGTTTTTTTTTTTTTTTCTTTCCTGCAATTCTTTCTTTCATTGGTAACCAAAACAGCTTTGTTAACAACAGTCTTAAAAATACCTTATTTTATGTTCAACAAAAGAAAGCAAGTCATTTAGGTTTGAGTAAATGATGACAAAATTAAAATATTTTGGGTGAACTATACCTTTTGAAGTTTTCTTTTTTTTTTTTTAAGGGGTCATATGACGTTGCTAAAAAGAACATTATTTTGTGTATTTGGTGTAATGCAATGTGTTTATGAGGTTTAAGGTTAAAAAAAAAAACACATTATTTTCCACATACTGTACATTATTGTTGCTCCTCTATGCCCCACCTTTCTGAAACGCTCCGATTTTTACAAAGCTCATCGTTCTGAGAAGTGAGGTGTGCTCTGATTGGCCAGCTATCCAGTGCGTTGTGATTGGCTGAATACCTCAACCGTGAGACGGAAATGTTACGCCCCTTATGGTATTGTGATACCATGTCCCCGGCGCGACGACACAAAAACAATAAAACCCATTACAAGCGATGCATTTGTTGCATCAAGTGGGGACATAATTACTGATTATAATGACTTATACTGTCTTTATACGCCCAGCATTGCATCGCGCTGCGTAACCATTACCATGTCTGCATTTGTGATCGGAGAAACGACAAACAACAAGCACTACTCTACACAACTCAAAACTCACGTTTGAATAGTCAGTGGCAAATTCTTTAAATATGAAAACATACTTACAGGCTGTGAGTCAGAAGCATCAGACTGTCCTTGCAAAGTTGGAATTACCCCACTTTACGGAAACAGTCTTTGAGCATATATAGCTGGCAGGCTACTCCCAGGTTCAGGAAATAGTCCTCCGTAAAATGCGTTGCACACACTCTAATATTTGGGTTGAACTGTTCTGATTCTGTTCTGAACTTATTTCTAGTTGCGTCCTCTTTTGGAAGCCCAAACAAAGTAGTTTCACTTTCACAACGAAACACAGCATCTCCAGGACATGATGCCGGCGGCAACAACAATACTACAGCGAGAATAATAGTTCCGCCCTCTTTCTTTGAGTATATGTTTGGGCGGTGTTTTGCAAATCTTTCCACACCGTAATGTAGACATGTGGGGGCGTGTTTGAATGAGCCGTTTTAGGGGGGTGTGGTCGAGTCTTAACTTTTATAAAAAATATCTCTTTGGTTTTGAGACTTTAGTCTTTGCAACTTCAGGGATCTTATCTATGCACAAACAGCTTGTAACTCTCCAAAGAGAAAGGAAAACTTAAAATCGCATCATATGACCCCTTTAAATGAAATGATACTCTATATAATAAAACTAACTAAAACTGCCAGCAGGTGGTGGAAAATGTCTTTATGAGTCTTTCATATGATCCATTCAAAAGGCTGATTTATTCAGGAATTAAGTAAACAGCTCTCTTTATGAATGGGCCTTTGAATCATTGATTCACCTCATTTCATTCAGAAACTAAACAGCGCTGTGTTTCTCAGAGGCGCACAACAGTTCTTCTGTGGCTTTATAGGTAATATTTTTGTTGGCAAAACTAAGCAAAAACATACAATATTGTGTTTAAAATATAACACAATATTAACTTCTTATTTTCTGAACTGTTGTGCAAAATCACATTTGCACTCGTGCTATTCGGGACAAACAGCACTCTTGTGATATTGCTCTCGTTGCTGGTGTAATATCGTATATGTGATATAATATCAGACAAAAACTCACACAGGAGCATATGTGCCCCAATATCTTGAATTTTAGGGCATAATTGCATTTATGAAGTTGTTGCCCTGCATCATATTTGTCAACAGTCAACTGTATTAAATGTAAGATGACATACAGGTCTGGGGACGGGGCCAGTGCGTTAACTGCATTAAAATATTTTAATCGCGCTATTTTTTCATAACTAATTAATTAAGTTAACACGTTAAACTGACATTTATATATTAAATATATGAAGGGTTTGGTTCCAAAATGCTATAAATCCATTTTGATTAATTTGAGTAAAAATGTGTTTTCTTTACCAAGAAAGTGGCAAGATGAAAACCACTATTTCACATAGCATCTTTAGGTTATAATAACATTAAAAATTCTAATCCAGATTTTTATTTTTTATATTTAGATTTATTATAAAAACTTCTATTATTTTTCCCCAAAATGCAATAAATCCATTGAATCAATATAAAAGTAATTTTTCATATTGAAACTGTTGAAGATACACAACAAACTAAGTTGATCCACATATGTGTCACACAGTCACCAGCGGAACCAGCCTCCTACACACGCTCCCTCTCTCCTGATTACTGATCACCTGCACGCACTTACCAACACCACATTTAAGCACACTCCACTCACTCACTCATCGGCTAGTCTCAAGGTAGCAAGCTATTCTCTGGTTGCTGTCTACCTCTTGCCTCGGATCTGCCGGCCTGCAGTTTGCCCGCCAAGGAAGGAACGAGGGCCCATATAAGACTCTTTATACTGCTTCCTCAGATGTTTTAGTTACTCTTTACCTGGAAGCATGATCTTTTGATTTGAGAATAAATTTACTCACCTGCTTGCCTGAACCCTCTTGTCTGCCTACTTGACCAGACTGTTACAATATGACAGCCTCTGAACTTGGTCAATATAATCTTATACAGGCACTGGACTAAAATAGCCTACATTCAATCAGTCATCACCCCAAAAATTAATTCAGCAGGTTATCTTGTTAATGCTTTAAATGAATTTCAACAATAAAAGAAAATTTCATCATGAACAAGATCATGAACAACATCACATTACACCACAGAAATTCCAAAATGACATTTCCCTTACATTCAACTCCCAAACATGCATTGATCTTCACCATGTTATATTCATTTAGTTGACTAGTGCTATACGCTGTATAACAAAACATTAACAGCATTAATAAAACCACTTACACTGACAAGCTACGCAATATCGCGTTCATAATCGAATGCGATTCATCTGCAATTATGAACGCGATAGTGCATAGCTTGTCAGTGATCTACGGCTCTGTGTATTAAATGCCGCTCCATCTGAAAGCAGGTGATGGAGAGATCACAGAACTGGCTTTACTGACGAGATGCACATGACAATTACATGCAATTTATTGTGTCTTGCAGCCCAAAGTACAAAGTAGATGAGGGAAACTAGGATGCTGGGTGTATTCATTCAAAGCGCCGCCGTTACCGGTTCTGTCTACAGTGCGTGGAATGCTGCGCTGTGATTGGTTGAGCGGATTTATCGCATTCTGCAGAGAAGGGAGACTGGCGTTCTATTTCCTTGGCTGCAGACCACCAGAGGGCGTAACAGAGTGGAAAATCTTCCTGTCCTTCCCTTTGTCGAGAACCTAATATAAAAGCTGTCACCTTATGACCTTAATGATGTGTCTGTCTATAAGTACCTGCTTACACGTCATCACTTCCTCTTTCGTCTTCTCGTCAGAGAACCTGCAGTGGTGTGAAGTGCAGCTAATTAGGACTAAGTTCCGACAGCTGTATCCCTGCAATACCTAGTAAAACACATTGTTATCGGGTGAGCGTGGTATTTCCGAACCGCCCGTTGTAATGTGAAGTATTAAAAAAAAAAGACATTGTGAGGGTACTGGTGTTTCCATTTTACCTTCCTGATTCTTTACTCTAAAAACAATTTTTAAAAATGTCTGCACAGTGTTCGTCTTGCCAGGTGCAGATGGGACTTGATGATGGGCATGACCAGTGTCCGAGCTGCCTAGGCGTCGAGCATCTTAGGGACGCTCTGGAGGATCCATGCATCCATTGCAACATGATACCCCTAGCAGTGCGACGTGCTCGCCTCGCCGGGTCAAGCAGTAATACGGGAGGTATGAAGAGAAAGGCTGCGGCTTCAGCCTCTGCTACTGTTCCGAAGCAAAAGAAATGTAAAAAAGAACTTGCTCGTAGAGTTGACGAATTGGCTGATGGAACAGGAAAGATTCAGGAGTTTCTATCCAAACTGCAACCCCAGCCAATTCCTGAGGTTTCCGAATCAGGCAGCGAGGAGACCGGTATGCCACCATTCTCGCAGCCAGATTATGCATTATTTTCAGACAACATTGATTGTGTTTCCGTGGCAGCCACAGACTTGCTGTTCTCGGAAGAACAGTCCGTTTCAGATAAGGAATCAGGAGTGATTGACAGTGATGATTTGGCGGATGGTCAGAGTGAAGGATCGCTTGTGTCTGACGATCTAGTAGACACTATAAAAAATGCTTTAACAAAATTAGGAATCGATCCCAAATCAACAGCGGGAGTTGTGCATGCAAATCGCCTTTGCCATTCCCTGCCATTCCCTGCTAATGTATTTACTATTCCACAATCTCCAGATTTTACGGAGGTATTCTCGCAAGCATTTAAATCCGCCCACTCAACCAGACTGGATCGGGTCTCGCGGCTGTTAGCAGCAATGGAGGATCCGGGGACAATAGGTTTGGGTCCGATGCCTCCAATAGAACCAGCGGTGGCCTCTTTAATCGTGCCACCTGACGAAGCATTGAGGTACGATCCAAGATGTCCAAATATGGAGTGTAGACGGACGGGCAACTTGATAGGCAAGATGTACAATTCAACAGCCTGTTTAGGTAGAACTGTTAATACGCTTGCCCATTTGTTACTGGCTATCAATGCCTCGCTCAGCTCTCCAGACACTACAGCCACCGAATTGGTTAATGTAGCTCTGCGATCGGTAGGTTCAATAGCGGGTCACTGTGGTAAGGTTATGGGGTCATTGGTCCAGGCGCGCCATCAAGTTTGGATAGCGCAGTCGCCTCTATCTTGTGGCGTCAGAAGCACGGTGTCAGTTACAAGAGCAGCGCACTTCATTTAAAGTGCCTGGTTATTCGCCCTATTTGTTCCGCAGGGCTACATTTCTCTTGCGTCGCCAAATTTCAGGGCGAGGCCTGCCGCCAAATAGATCATATAGGGTTCAGCAATCCCGGCCATATGGGCCTCCACTGAGACCATATCATCGTTCGAGACACGCGACGGTGGCTTCTGATAATTGTCCCCCCAAAGACAACAAATCCACTCGCGGACAGCGTTGACTCGCTAAGGTCGGCGACGAACAGGTTTTCAGCATCACAAATTCGTTATTGGCGTTCAGTAACGACAAATCAATGGATTTTAAAAACAATTTCACAAGGTTACAGTCTACAATTTCGTCACCGGCCCCCTGTAAACACTGGGATTCGTCCTTCCATTACGACGAACCCAGAGAAACACAGAATTCTTTCCACGGAAATCCAGACACTACTGGAAAAAGACGCTATAGAGGAAATAAAACCACCTGCCGCAATGCAGAGGTTTTTTTCCGTTTACTTCATCATCCCAAAAAAAGACGGGGGTTTCCGTCCTATATTGGATTTGAGAGATCTAAACAAAACACTAAAATACCTGCCTTTTCGCATGCTTCGAACGTCAGATGTCCTACGAGTAATCGAGCCTCATTGGATGGTAAAAGTGGATTTAAAGGACGCATATTTCCATGTTCCAATTGCGCCTCATCATCGCCACTTCCTACGCTTCCATTTCGAAGGGAGAACATTTCAATTCAACGTCCTTTCATTTGGTCTGTCTTTAGCTCCAAGGGTCTTTACGAAGGTTGTTCAGGCAGCTCTTGCTCCCTTACAACAAAAGGGCATATGTGTGCTTCCATACCTAGACGATTGGCTTTTGTGCGCGGAAAACCCGACAAAAGCAACAAACAATTTGCGACTTATTTTGGCCCATATTGCAAAACTGGGGTTTTCAATCAATCAGACCAAATGTCAGCTTATTCCAGGGCAGCGCATTCAGTTTCTCGGAGTTCAACTAAACTCCCGAAATATGACCACTTCCATCACGAAAATCAGGGCTCAAAAGATTTTGACCATGTTAACCAAGATAAAAACAGGCGGATCAGTCAGGCACCTCACATTGTTACGGCTTGCAGGTATGCTGGCCGCGGCGACGCCGGTGGTCAGATTAGGCATGCTGAACCTAAGACCCTTCCAACGTTGGCTGATTGGGAGACATCTGTCAGCCAAAACTCAAAAGTACACCTTAGTGAAGGTAACGTACGCAGCGCGGCAGTCGCTAAAACCTTGACGCAGCAGGGAGTTTCTTATGCAGGGGGTTGCTATGGGTCCACCGCCTGCGAGAAGGGAAATCGTTACTACAGACGCCAGTCAGCAAGGCTGGGGAGGTGTCTGGCGACAAATGGGTGTGAGGGGAACTTGGGGAACAACGATCCAGTCCCAACACATCAATTACCTAGAACTGAACTCATTTCTCGAACCAATTGAGCGACAAACATGTGCTCATACGGTCAGACAACGTGTCGGTTGTATTCAACATAAATCATCAGGGGTACGAGGTCACTAAAACTCCTTCAGGCTGCGCACGAACTTTGGGTTTGGGCAGACACCCATCTGTCTTCCCTGAGAGCAATACACATACCAGGGCACATGAACAACTTGGCAGACGCGTTGTCACGAAGTGCGCCTCGGGCAGGGGAATGGCAACTCTATCCAGAGATAGTGCAGCTAATCTGGAACACGTACGGGGCAGCAGACGTGGATCTGTTCGCGAGGAGTCAGTCAACACAATGTCCGAGATGGTTCTCACTGAGCAAGGAAGTGGGATCGCTAGGGCTGGATGCGATGGCCCACAGTTGGTCTCCTATACGCGTTTCCTCCATTCCCGATGATTTGGCTAGTTCACAGTCGCATTCGAGTAACGGGTCAGCCGTTGTTATTAATAGCCCCTTGCTGGCCGAACAAACCGTGGTTTCGACTCCTTCACCATCTTTTAACGGGTCCGCCAACCCAGTTGCCGATCAGACCAGATCTCCGGACACAGTTGAACGTCTGTTCGCAGGGGGTCCGGAACACTGTTCTAAATGCTCACGCGCCGTCAACTAGGGCGCTGTATCAGAATAGGTGGAAACTGTTTTTACGATGGTGCATCGATCATCAGTTGAATCACCAAATGTGTTCCATATCTGACATTTTGGAATTTTTGCAAAGTTTACTGACGATGGGCCGATCGTACTCCACAATAAGAGTTTATGTGGCGGCGATTTCAGCGCACAAGGGGCTCATAGATGGTTGCTCTATTAGGAAGCATAAATTGGTGGTTGCTTTTTTAAAGGGTGTTAACCGATTAAATCCTCCCTGTAGAGTCATGATTCCACAATGGGATCTTAATGTTGTTCTTGATAACCTTTGCAGGCATCCGTTTGAACCACTGGCATTAGCGGACATTAAATGGCTTTCTTTGAAAACCGCTTTTTTGATGGCCATTTCTTCAGCAAAACGTGTCAGTGAATTAAATGCGCTCTTTGTGGCCCCTCAATGTTTACAGTGGGGTCCAGAAGAAGCTGTGGCCAAACCCAGCTTTTTTACCGAAGGTTTTGTCCAGTAGCTATGTTAACACACCAGTGATATTGCCAGCGTTTCACTCAGTAGACCTCCAGATGCGTCAAGAACTTTGTCCTGTGAGATCCCTACGTGTTTACGTGGGTAGGACAGCTCCCTGGAGGACTACTGATCAGTTGTTTGTTTGTTTTTCAGATCGTGAGAAGGGTTCTCCTGTATCCAAGAGCAGACTTGCTCATTGGATAACCGAGGTCATCACGAGCTCTTATGCCTCTGCCCATAAAGTCCTCCCCAATCCAGTGAAATGTCAGTCCACACGTTCAGTGGCAACATCATGGGCGGCTTTACGGGGAGTTCAGCTCACAGACATTTGCGCAGCGGCAACTTGGAACTCACCTTCCACGTTTTCACGTTTCTATAGGCTTAATGTTGTTTCTGCCCCCAACAGCTGCTCAACAGCGGTATTGGTTGAAGGAGCACGCATATGAGAGAACGTCATTTTGGTTTCATTGGAATTGAGAATCAGAATAAAATGAATTAAGCATCTCATATGTTTGTATGTTGTTCTTTTTTTCTTTTTTTTTAAACAAACTTGAATTATAGTCGTTTCACTTCTGCACAGAGTCACATTTTCTTATTGGTTACGGCACAGTTATGCCAATGCATGCTGACAAGATCCTCATGACATATTTTATATTCATCTTCCACTCTGTTACGCCCTCTGGTGGTCTGCAGCCAAGGAAATAGAACGTTGGTTACGTATGTAACCGTGGTTCTATGATTGGTGGAAGACCACCAGAGCCTCTGGTCACTCGGGTCAATGAGAAGACTCTGAGGAAGTGATGATGTGTAAGCAGGTACTTATAGACAGACACGTCATTAAGGTCACGAGGTGACAGCTTTTATATTAGGTTCTCGACAAAGGGAAGGACAGGAAGATTTTCCACTCTGTTACGCCCTCTGGTGGTCTTCCACCAGTCATAGAACCACGGTTACATACGTAACCAACGTTTGTCGCGGTTTGGAAAAAAAGGGAGAAAATATGACACAATAACACGGCAGATATCGCATTTTTCTTTTTTTTTTAAATGGCGTTTATCGCGTTTTGGAACCAAACTCTTCATATATATCTGTAAAATATATAGGCTACTGTATGTGTGTGTATTTATATAACACATATATTATGTAAACAAAAACCTTTATTTTGGATGCGATTAATTGTTTGACAGCACTAATATATATACAGTGTATATATATATATATATATATATATATATATATATATATATATATATATATATAACATTAATGATATATAGGCTATATATTAAAATAATACAAATTAAAACAAATCATAGTAATTGGCATAATAATTACAATTTATATAATATAATTAAGATTTTGGTATGATGCATGACATCCATCCTCCACCTCGACATGTTTGGCTTTTAGTGAGGAGATTCAGATAGCAGCAGAAATGGTATAGGGCATTAAAAGGAAGTATTGCTTGGAAAAAGTTGGGTAGGTGTAAAATAGAGCGGGCGTAGTCCTATAAACAGCTGCTAATATGTGATAGAAGATGGGAAGTACACATCTGAACACCCAGTGCAGCTCTACAAAATAAATTTGTATATATTTACATTGCACATACAGTATTTGCTTTCTAAAGTTGAGAAAAGTCCCGCTGCTACCTATGGCCAGTCCCTAGCTGACCCCAGGGTACTGAAAAAAGTCTGTCCTCACACTGTGGTTCTTCAGTCAGAGCCCAGCATGTCCCAGTGCTCTTCATCAGCATCTAGCAGCCCACACAGCCCATTTCAGCTGGGATTTAACACACACGGTTGCTTTACAAATATATTGGCAATGTCTTTTTTTCTTCTGAATGCTAACAATTGGGTGTTATCATATAGTGTGAGCACATGTTTTTGACGAATCAACCTTGCAATTCAATTACAAAGTAATTTCCCACCTAATGCCTTGAAGTGAGAAAAATCTAAACAAAGGTAAAATGTGTCTCACCCTTCCCCTGTCTCTCTCTTTTTTCTTATTATTTCTGTTCCTTTGTTTCTCATGGTGTATCGTTGTGCGCCAACACTGCCAACCCACACAAAGCTTTTAATTTTTAATGTGCTGCCTCCTGCCTGGCCATTAAAAAAAGCTTCAGTGCATTTTCTTCATTTTTCAGTCTAAGTGCAGAAAACTCTATTGTCATTGCAGTATAAAACCACCCACACACATACACACACTGGATTTTTCTTTATTATTTGAGGTAAGAGGCAAGAGTGAGATTTTTTTTTTTTTATTGTGCCGTATACCCACTCCCCAGCTTAAACACACATTTCTCCTATGATTTGTGCTCATTAAAAATGAGCAAAAATAGGTAGGAAATTTTTTTTCTGTGATTATGTTCCCATTCACTGACACACACATACACACATAATCCACAATCAATGTTCTCTCTATGAAATGGGCCCAAAAGAGCCTCTCGGCAAGCTGCTGCTTATACAAAAGACAAGCGCACAATTTCCAGTTTAACTAGACATCAGGTGTCAAGCTCTCTCCAGCAAACCCCCAACTGAGGGAATGAAAAATGTGAACAAATCTTCCTTCCATTACTTCAGAAACACCCAAGAGAGGGTGTTGCAGCACAAAATCAATGCATGAGCGGCAAAAACAAATCCAAATTCAAAGCCAACAGAGAGAAAGAACACGACTGAAAACTAGATAACGGCAAGTGACAAATTTAACTGCAGCAGAAATATTCTGAAAAACAACATTATTAAATGAACCTAAGAGATGGACACATCTCACAAATTTAGAAATTAACTTTCATTGTTGTTTGTTTCCATGCTAATGGCACAATATAATTCTGAGAACAACTCACATTTATTCAACAATTAAACTGATCAAAAGCGACAGTACAGTCATTTATAATGTTACAAAGAAAATCTGTGTGAAAAAAATCCTTCTTATTTGAACTTTCTATTCATCAAAGACACCTGAAAAAAAAAAAGAAATACTAAAAATATATTATGTTTTACACAAAATTATTAAGCAACACATCTGTTTTCAACATTGATAATAATAAGAAATGTTTCTTGAGCAGCAAATCAACGTAATAGAATTAATTCTGAAGGATCATGTGACACTAAAGACTGGAGAATTGGCTGTTGAAAATTCTGCTTTGCCATCACAGGAATATATAAAACACCCTTTTGGAACCTTTAGTTTTAAGAGTGTATACAGTATTGTTCAAAATAATAGCAAAAAATAATGGCCACTCCATAACATTAATTTTGTTGGTTTGGAACCAAGACTTTGCTCGTTTACTAGTGTGTTTGGGGTCATTGTCTTCTTGAAACAACCATTTCAAGGGCATGTCCTCTTCAGCATAGGGCAACATGACCTCTTCAAGTATTTTAACATATGCAAACTGATCCATGATCCCTGGTATGCGATAAATAGGTCCAACACCATAGTAGGAGAAACATGCCCATATCATGATGCTTGCACCACCATGCTTCACTGTCTTCACTGTGTACTGTGGCTTGAATTCAGAGTTTGGGGGTCGTCTCACAAACTGCCTGTGGCCCTTGGACCCAAAAATAAAAATTTTACTCTCATCAGTCCACAAAATGTTCCTCCATTTCTCTTTAGGCCAGTTGATGTGTTCTTTGGCAAATTGTAACCTCTTCTGCACATGCCTTTTTTAACAGAGGGACTTTATGGGGATTCTTGAAAATAGATTAGCTTCACACAGACGTCTTCTAACTGTCACAGTACTTACAGGTAACTCCAGACTGTCTTTGATCATCCTGGAGGTGATCATTGGCTGAGCCTTTGCCATTCTGGTTATTCTTCGATCCATTTTGATGGTTGTCTTCCGTTTTCTTCCACGTTTCTCTGGTTTTGCTCTCCATTTTAAGGCATTGGAGATCATTTTAGCTGAACAGCCTATAAGTTTTTGCACCTCTTTATAGGTTTTCCCCTCTCCAATCAACTTTTTAATCAAAGTACGCTGTTCTTCTGAACAATGTCTTGAACAACCCATTTTCCTCAGGCTTTCAAATGCATGTTTAGCAAGTGCTGGCTTCATCCTTAAATAGGGGCCACCTGATTCACACCTGTTTCTTCACAAAATTGATGACCTCAGTGATTGAATGCCACACTGCTATTTTTTTGAACACACCCCTTTCAACTAATTCAACTAATTGCCCAATTGCACAGCCTTAAGAGGGTCCATATCATGAATGCTGGGTCTTGTTTGTTTTCTGAGAATCTACTGCACCTACTGGTAACTTGTTTGCCACGTAGCAATAAAAAATATACTAAAAACCTTGATTATTCTGATTAGTCACATTGTACTGCTATTATTTTGAACAATACTGTATGTACAGTGGATGCCAAGGTACTTAATAAGATTGGGGGGAAGTCATGGTCTAATGGTTAGAGAATCTGACTTGTAACCTGAAGGTTGTGGGTTCAAGTCTCAGATCCAGCAGGAATTATCGTGGGGGGAGTGAATGACCAGCGCTCTCTTTCATCTTCAATAACTTGAGCAAGGCACAGAACCCCCCATACTTCACTCACTCAAGATTAAGAAATTAAAAATTCAAGTTATTTTTGAATAAATTAAAAGATAGACAAAAAAAGTTTGTCATTGACCCATTTACAAATACTTCTTATTTTATACAGTTTTTAAAAGAAAAGACTCAACTGAATAACTTTCTACAAAGGGTAAGATGTGCACAACAGATGGTGGTGATTGCTTGAAAACAGGTCTTAACAATATCTAATGGCTACCCGTGGACGGAACGGTTGAAAAAAGGGCTGCACACACTCTCTGCGTGTTTGGACGTGGCCTTGAGGCAGAGAACACACACATATGGTGTTGACCATCACGCTCCACAGCGACAGACGGAGCAGACTCATTACCGAACAAAACGACAGGCAGCGTGTCGGAGGGGAGGTTTCAGACAGAGGAGCAGGACTGCTGTGTGGAGAGAATACGATGGAAAACTGAGAAGGATGGACAGTGAGTTCTTCTCATTTGTCTTTTTCTAACACTTACTGACAGCTAAACATGGCTACAAAGACCTTTGACTAATGGGATAAAGTCAGAGATTTTGTTTTGGAAGATTTTTTAATTTAATTTTTTTAATTTTTTAAATGACAGCTGCACATTTAGGGGTTAGTTTTGGTTTAGGTAGCACAGATTACACAACATTAAAAGCACTCACCAAATGAATAAAAACATCTGTGTTTAGCCTTAATCAATTATGTCATGAATCATCATGAGAGGGATTTGTCTGATGCTGTAACAATGCTAACCAAGCACATCCTTATGCCTCTGTGGAAATTACCACAATTAGCTTAATCTCCTTGTCTCTTGTGTTGATCCCTCTCACTTAATGGCCTGGGAACAACTGTTAACCGATATGAGAGGTTCCCAAACTTTTTTGTCAACGAACACCTTTGATGGAAGATATTTACTTGAAGTATACTTCATAAGATTTTTAATAGCAATTTATTGAAACATTTGCATGGTTACAGGTTCTCTAATGTCAGTTAATGTTCAAATAACAAAGAGATAATAAGTAAGTGTTATATTTTAATTGTTTTTATTTTAAAATGATGCATATATGGCTTTACGGCTTGGCCAAAAGATGTGGTTAAATTAGTCACATACTGCGACTGAAATTTTAACTGTGACTGATGATATTTAATTTAATATGAAATATGTCTCATATTGCTGCTGCTGAGACATTCAGATACAAAGAAAAATACACTATTGCAAATAAAAATAGTTACTTTAGTTACTTTTAAGGATGTTAGCACTTGGGTTCACGTTTTACACTTTAAATAATATCCCGTTAAATTTACGGGGGAAAAAGACAATAAAATATAACACGGATAACAATAAATAAATATTTTTTACCAGGTTAAATGTTGAATATTAGTAACTCAAACCCCTTTTTGTAAACATCTCTACCTAACGGTCGATTGCGCGCATCCGCCACGTTGTAGTTTTTCTAATGCGTTTTATTCGTGTTTGTAGTTCTGGATCAAATCCTTTGCTAAAGCATAATGGATTGTGGACAATTTTAGCCATTAGAGTGTGCACGGATCAACATTTCAAAAATCGACCTGAAATAGTAGACCATCCGGGGACTTTTGGCATACTCTTTTCAACATATATGCTTTGGGACACACTTATTGTAATCTCACATACTATTTAGGATGGATAGTATGAACATTGGGACGCAGGGATTGTGTTCCCAAATGGAAGTTGAACTTAAAACACTTGCAAAGATGCAACCTGAAGAAAATTAGCATTTACTGTGAACCAAGCTGCTCCGAAAACACAATAAAGCGGTACACATGTAAATGAACACAGTACAACTCATACTCTGAAACATGCAGAGCAACTGACTATACACAAAGTCTTTTTAAGACAAGTCATGTCACTCGGCGGCCATCTTTGAAACGCCTCTTGGGCATGCAAGTGCAGCTCCTATCTCTTTGAATGGGGAAACATCAAATTCTTCAAAACTGTTCACTAAGCTTACGATTAAATTTCATATTTAAAATCAACAAAGAAACCTGACAACAACTGTAATCATTAATGTTGTTTCTTTTGCTCAAATAGTGTTATAAAAAGCTTATTTCTCAGGCTAGATCAGCCAGTGCGCATGCGCAGTCCTGAGAGCACGTCTCATCAGAATGCCAACTGTTTCTACAGCAACCGGGACTTCTAACTGCAGCTGCAGTGACAAGCTGACTTTACTGATTAGCGATTAGCTCTTTCATTCAGAAGGCGGGGCTTCCTGCGATTGAGCAGCCATATTGAGCGTTGCATTTCCCCCCATTCAAAACTATACGAGTGACACGTCTTGGGTATTCTATAGTCTTTGCTATACACTTCCATAAATTGCAACCTTTGAAATGATATCCGTGATTTGATATTTAACAACTTGAAATTTCGCCATTTGTTTATTTTAATGTTATTCTATTTAACTCAGAAACCCCTGTTTGAGAAACCCTGGTAACATTGACTGCAAAGGACAAGCACTGTACTTGAGATCATGCATGTTAATATTCCACTCATGGCTGAACTCTTAACCTGAGAGGAACCTCAGTTGCTTACATTAATAGCACTTTAGGCCCAAATGTCCAGAAACTCTCAAGGTGCGTTTGGCCTTGGAGTGCATGTTCCTAATTTTGCACACTCTTAAATCCTTAAGGTTTCAAGCCTGTAAAACACTGTGTCTGGAGAAGAGGCAGAGTGCTTGTCTGTGAGCATGTCATACCCTGTTAGCTATTTATCTGGGTTCAAACATTTATGGAAAGCTGCTGGTGAAATGATCATGACAATATATTGAGGCCCCACATATTGAACAGATGATCTTTTTAACAGCCTTAATAGGCACACTGAACGACAAAAAATAAAAATAAATGCATATATGGTTGAATGTGCTAAATTACTTTTTTTCACTGTGGTTGGTGAGTCTATTTTGTAACATTATTGATTAATTAACACTGACAAACTCTATATGACAATATGACAACTAGTCTAAGTTTATCAAATTTTAAACATTCCGCAATGTTACATTTATACAGTATGCATAAGCATGATAAGCGTGTCTAACAAAGCCATTACTCTCACTGCCCTTCATACACCGGCAACACAACACAAGCTATTCACAAAAGAGATCACACATTTAATTGGGGTAAAGTGACAAATGTTCACCCCTTTAAAACTGCTGATGGCTTCTTGGGTGTCTCCAACAGCTAAGATCCATTAGAATCTTGACATATCATTCAACATGACAATGAGCATTTTGTTAAAATCATTATCAGATGTTCAAAAACAGGCTTTCTGAAGATTGTTTTCTTTACAGTGAATTTTATGTGTTGGTGATTTATAATCATAGGGTTTTATTAATAAATAAATAAATATATGTACTATTTCTCATTTTGGATTTTTGCTCTATTGTAAATGTCAAAGATGTCATATATGGAGGGTACGAGGAGCCTTTAATCTCATTTCAAGTCCGATTAGAAGTGCAACTGCAACATGACGAGGTTGATTCAAATAAAGTCCATTTAACCCATTTACATATTGTTCAGCATGACACTGAGTTTATGTAAATTGAATCAGTCCAATTAGCATCCATTTGGGAGAGCTATTTTTGTCCAACAATGAACAGTTTTTCCCTCTATTCATTTGTCACCATGGTAACATAATTTAGGTGAACCAAATAATGCCCTGTACTTTTGGACTGCTAGTCTAGGTGATATGTGAAATTTTTTAACTTTTTCATAAAAGCATGAAACTTGGACACTTGTATAGTTTGTGGCCCTGAACATTTTCAGAAATGGAGCCATCTCAAAAACACCTTTTGGTGCCTTGATTTTACTTCCATTTTTTACAACCATTTTACTTCCCGCCATAACCAAATAATGTATTTTGTGTCATACCTCCTGAACCAAACATGATAGCACAAAAAATGTGATGTCTAACCTTATGTTTTAATGATCA
Source organism: Onychostoma macrolepis (assembly GCF_012432095.1). Classification (NCBI taxonomy): domain Eukaryota; kingdom Metazoa; phylum Chordata; class Actinopteri; order Cypriniformes; family Cyprinidae; genus Onychostoma; species Onychostoma macrolepis. Next base: position 17,842,365 of record NC_081163.1, read on the forward strand.
AGGATTACAATGATATCATATACAACAACATAAACTGTTCAGGTGAACAGTTAATGGTGAAATAAGCAATGTGAGAAGGAAATCACAGTATCTGAGTATCACAGCGTAACCCCTATAAAATTACTATTATTATATAAAGATACTAAATCAGAGGTAGTAGCATATAATTTCCTATAGAGGGCGCTCTACTCCTCCTAGTGGAGTGGAGCATAGAGTAAGCAAGAATCACATTTTCCTGTCGATGATTCTTCCAGAAACATGCATGCAGATGAGCTCCTGACTTTTTGTACTAAACTACTGCAAAATTAGCTTTAAATCCTGAGTTTCATTCATCCAGTAGTGGAATTTACTACTTAGATTCCACTTGAACATCGAATGAAGCACTGTTGGTCAACTTGGTTAATCTCCGATTGTTTTTTGAGGTTTTAGAAGAATTGGAGATGGCTTGCCCAGCCCATGAGACTAACGATCGTGAAAGTGGTGTGGCCAGCCGCGAGATTCGTCACATTCAAGCCACTGATTGGCTTGAATGGTCCATCGAAACACCAGATAAGAGCATCAACCTTGTTTCATCCACACTGGTAGAAATACTTAGTTCACGCAACAAACCTACATTCGAGGAGCGGAACTTCCCTTTTGTTTGGAATCCATACACTCATTCAAGGAACTGATCGCTTTTGGAATCTAAGCACACACTGATTTAACTATACACACTATACGCGCCATTTTTCCCGGACGCGTCCTGGCCAGGATTTCTATATTGCTTTGATTCAAAGTACCTCGAGAGCGTTTCGAAAACATAAGGAACCGATGTCATACACCGATTGGTCTGCACACGCAAACAAAGCCAAATCCTAGATATTTTAGGCAATATAGAAATCCTGGCCAGAATGCGTCTGTGAAAAATGGTATGTATGGTCACCTAGGGCTGTCGCGATAACCGCAATACCGCGCTATTGACGAGCATAACCGCAGAGGAATGCAGCAACCGCGATATTTCAGTGTTTTCTTTTTCTAAGGTTACGCCCTTCTCGTTTTACACTTCCTGCATGTGTACTGAATATTACTAATGATAACAATGTGTATCATGCTGATTTGCACGGAGGCTCAGTAAATTTGCACTTAACAAGCCTAAACAGACAGCGAATGAGAGAGATCGACTGATCGCGTGCGATTACCTGCGTCTGTCCTTCAGGCCGAGTCATGTATATTTGTGAAAACAGGTTGTCATGTCCAAGGAAAGCGAAATCTGTCTTAGCATCGACGCTCTGCTGGTCAGCTGAGCCTTTAAAAGTGGCGCTCAAAGTTAAAATGATTTAAACAGCGTGTTTCATTACAAATTTCTGAATGAATCAGCGCTTTTGAACGTGTAGTTGAATGAACGGTTTAAAGGCTCACTCAAAGACAGTCTCTTGCCGCCATCTTGAGGCGAAACAATGAAGCTGCACTTCTTAAGCAACCCCTGTCCGAGCCTAGATAGATGTTAGTGCTTATATCACTGGTCCAGGAATAAAGGCGCTACACCAGTATCACAGCATTTTCAATGGTCCATTTTATGGCTATTAATTTTTTCTTTCTTTAGTAATTAACTAATATTTTATTCAATAATACAGTAAAAGATTGTTTTCAAGAATATATTCATATATTTCAGAGATATATTTAAAAAACCATCCGTTTCCAATACATTCTTGTTCTCTCTCAACGGGAACGCTATCAGGTGAACAGTTAATGGTGAATTCAGTGACTTTATGAGAAGGATTACAAAAAATTGCAGTATCTCAGAAGATGCAGATTGAAATTTCAAACATATTTCATGTAAACTTACGTAAACGTGTGCTCGTATGATGGGTCCCAGTGATGTAGTGTATTATGGTGAAGAGGAGGGGTCCAAGAAGTGATCCCTGAAGAACCCAGTTAGTTGATGTTCTTTGGATACCTCTCCTCCCCAGGAAACCCTGAAAGACCTACCTGTGAGATAAGATTGAAACCTGTGGAGTGCAGATCTTGTGATGGTAGACAGGAAAATCTGATGATTTACAGTGTCAAAAGAGGCAGATATATCCAGCAGAATGAGAACTGATGATTTGGAATCAGCTTTTGCTATCTACAGTAAAGCAGTTGAATGGCCACTTCTGAAACCTGATTGATAACGTTCAGTTGGTTACTCTGTGAAAGAAATAATGTAACTGTGTCTATAAAGGTGTGAACCAAATGGTACATTCCATTAGAATAGCAAAGGAACAGCATTCCTCAGGAACGTCTTGTAGATTGCAGGATATCCAGTGGGAGGTCCTAATAGTATCTGTTGTTTGTAGCCCTTTTGTCTTCAGGTATAAAATTCTATCCCACAGACAGAACTTAAGGAGAAGTTAAGACTCTTACAAGGGTTAAGATTGTTTGAAGGATGACATGCTAACATCGCTACTGAAGAACTGCTACACCATTTTCAATAAATTATTTTCCCCACAAAATTTTGGTCAAACCTACTTAATTAGGTTTGAAGGTTAGAAGGTTAGTTAGTATGCACTGGCCTGTCTAGACAGATAGTGTCTTGACAAGAAGTTGACAACACTTTAGATCATAAATTGTCTGTATTCACATCCAGAGATGAGAAATGGGTGAGCCAAGAGAGGATGACACTACAGAGGAAAGATGAAAGGGTGAAAGGGAACATAGGTTTTACCTAAAAGCAGGGCCGTCGCTAGTGGGGTGAAAGGTGGTGACGATTATAGGGGCCCACGACTGAGGTGGGCCCCCCGGCAATCTCAACCGACTGGCTGAGGCCAGCCTAAAAAGACACTCAGGACAGTTGATGGGCCACTGCTGCGTATCGTCACGAAAGCTCATCATTTGCACTTGTTTTTAAGCCTTGCCAATTGAAACATTCAAAAGAGTTTAAAGCATTCAAACACAAGACGCGGAAAAACTCAACTGAGTACTCTTGAGCTGTGTTCGGTGCGCACGCAGAGAGCCGTGTCTCACGGACAGCAACACCGAACCGAGCTCTCCTTCGCATCCTCCTGCACCTGAACGAACAAATACAAATTGCAGTTTAAACAAGCAAACAGAAAAAGATGTGAAAGACCCCAATTTAGCACCCACGCACGGTGTTCTGTGCGCACAGGTCGCACGCAGAGAGACGTGTCTCAAAGCACTTGAACAACGAACTTGCCTCTTTTTGCTCTTGTACCGACAAATACATACAAAATTATGTCAAAATACCCGTCTTGGAGAGTATCCTCAAAAAAACTGTCGGTTATGTCTTAAGTGAAAGTAAACAGTGGACAAAGAAATCGGATGTGTATCATTATAATGGATGCATTTTCTCTTAAAGTGACCGCGCCTAATTTACTATCTGCTGTCGTGTCCTTAATGTTAATTCAAGAAAATGAAAGAAAGAAAATCACTCACTGCTCTTGACTGAATTACTTTGTAGTTTTAACAAGAATTAATCCACAGATCCTCCTTACTACAAATTGATTGCTTTGCTAACCCAAATTTGTGTCTTCTTAATGATGATTCTGGTCTCTGTATAAGCTTAATACAAAAGAGAATGCTGTTTGCTGGTTTTACAGCTGCGAAGAAGACAATAATACAGAACTGGTTTACACCAAAAACATATTGGATCCATAGCCTCCTGAAAATAGTGACTTGTGAATGTACAACAGCGCGCATTAACGGGGCCAAGCCCTTTACCATTGATGCTTGGCAGTGTTTTTCCTATAACATACTTGATTATATAAAGGAATGACTTGTTTTGTTTTTTTCTTTTTTCCCTCCCTCTCTCTCTTCCTTTTGACTGGACTCTTTAAAGTATTGATTATGTCTGTTTTGTTTTGTTTAAAAAAAACAAAACAATAAAAAAGAAAAAAAAAAAGAATTAATCCAGTCAAACCAAAAATTATTCAGACACCAGATATAATTGTTGATATTTTTTTACTAGTGGGTGCAGGACACTGTAGATTTATGTAAGTGAGGATTGCAAAACAAAGTAAACTGTGATATAATACCCAAAAATTCTTCATACAGTGGACTACCAGTACAATTGATAAGAAAAAAAAATTGGGACCAAAAATTATTCAGACACTTTGACCTGACCATGTTTTGCTTAAGTGTTTTTTCTTTAATTGCTAATGCGACCTTTTTACACCACAGACTGAACAAAATTAAGCATTGCTTTGTAATTGGTCAACAAAGTATTGATAATTGAGTAAATATTGTCATACTAACAGTCGTCTGAATTTTTGGTTAATTGTAACCTTTCTATCAAACTTATTTGACATTATCAAGATTAATTTGTTCTGACACAGTTTAACTCTGAGTTCTTGTCATATGTTATTACCATTTTCTAAACTATAGCAAATAAACTGTGATAATGTGAGAAAAGTTGAAGGTGTCTGAATTTTGGTTTGACTGTCTATTTAATTTCTACAGTTAAGACTGTGCAGTGCTATTTTACATTTGATTATTCGGTTTCTGTATCTGGACACCTACAAACTTGAAAAAACTTACGCATTGTGTAAATAGCACAAATAAATAAATAAAACGAACATACAAATAAAACAATTTCAAACAGGGCCCACTGGTACAACCTGCACTGGGGCACCGCAAACCCCAGCTACGGTCCTGCATAAAAGTAACTGGTAGAGGAATCGGTGGCACACAGGTAGTAATATGTATGTTAAATGTAATAAAGAAACGATCAGAGATGTCTAGAGTTTTTCCCAAAATGTTGTCAAGTCACCTTTATTTATATAGTGCTTTTAACAATACAGATTGTGTCAAAGCACTTAACAGTATCAAATTAGAGGATAGAGTGTCAGTAATGTATAATGATAAGATTAAACACTCAATTTTCAGTTAAAGGCATTTCATTATTGAATTCAGAGATGTCATTGTCTAGCTCAGTTTAGTTTAAATATTATCTGTGCAATCAAATCGGCGATAATCGCTAGAAATTAAATGTCCCCAACTGAGCAAGCCAGAGGCGACAGCGCAAGGAACCAAACTCCTCTGTGACAGAATGGAGAAAAAACCTTGGGAGAAACCAGGCTCAGTCGGGGGGCCAGTTCTCCTCTGACCAGACGAAACCTGCAGTTCAAAAGTTTATATTTCTATTTTAATTTTGTTTCAATTTCTAACAATAGTAGTATTATGTAGTTAGGTATTTTATTATATTTTAGTTATTTTGTTGTTTTTTTTAGTTTTATTGTATTCAATCGAGGTTTTCACTGGGGATATGTCTCTGGGGGTCATCTGGGTGTCCTGGTCTCCGTTGACGATCAGGGCTGTAGACATCATCTCTTGGTGCTGATCCACCATCTGACCGGATACAGACTGAGAAACAGAATAGGAAAGAAACAGACAAATATTAGCGTAGATGCCATTCTACTTACGATGTAATGAGTACATCGTGTGTTATGGGGAGTGTTCCCGGTTCCGGTTGATCTAATTAATGTAGCCTAACAATCCTTCAACGGATTTGAATAATAGAAGCGTATTAGTGTGTTATGTGTAAGCCAGGCTAAAGAGATGGGTCTTTAATCTAGATTTAAACTGACAGAGTGTGTCTGCCTCCCGAACAGTGTTAGGTAGATTGTTCCAGAGTTTGGGTGCTAAATAGGAATAGGATCTGCCGCCCGCAGTCGATTTTGATATTCTAGGTATTATCAAACGGCCAGAGTTTTGAGAACGCATTGGACATGGAGGACTATAATGTGATAAGAGCTCGCTCAAGTACTGAGGAGCTAAACCATTCAGGGCTTTATAAGTAATTAACAAGATTTTAAAATCTATGTGATGTTTGATAGGGAGCCAGTGCAGTGTTGACAGAGCCGGGCTAATATGGTCATATTTCCTGGTTCTAGTAAGGACTCTAGCTGCTGCATTTTGGTCTAACTGTAGTTTGTTGATCAAGCGTGCAGAACAACCACCCAATAAAGCATTACAATAGTCTAACCTTGAGGTCATAAACGCATGAATTAACATTTCTGCATTTGACGTTGAGAGCATTGGTCGCAATTTAGATATGCTTTTGAGATGAAAAAATGCAGTTTTACAGATGCTAGAAACATGGCTTTCAAATGAAAGATTGCTATCAAACAGCACACCTAGGTTCCTGACTGATGAAGAAGAATTGACAAAGCAGCCGTCAAGTGTTAGATAATGTTCTAAGTTATTAAATGTGGTGTTTTTAGGTCCGATAATTAACACCTCTGTTTTTTCAGAATTTAGCAGTAAAAAATTACTCGTCATCCAGTTTTTTATATCGACTATGCATTCCGTTAGTTTCTCAATTTGGTGTGTTTCACAGGGCCGCGAAGAAATATAGAGCTGAGTATCATCAGCATAACAGTAAAAGCTAACACCATGTCTCCTGATAATATCTCCCAAGGGTAACATGTAAAGCGTGAAAAGTAACGGCCCTAGTACTGAGCCTTGAGGTACTCCATACTGCACTTGTGATCGATATGATACCTCTTCATTCACTGCTACGAACTGATGGCGGTCAGATAAGTACGATTTGAACCATGCTAAGGCGCTTCCACTAATGCCAACAAAGTTTTCTAGTCTATTCAAAAGAATGTTGTGGTCGATAGTGTCGAACGCAGCGCTAAGATCCAGTAGAACTAATAAAGAGATACAACCACGATCAGATGATAGAAGCAGGTCATTTGTAACTCTAATGAGAGCAGTCTCAGTACTATGATACGATCTAAATCCTGATTGGAATTCCTCACAGATATCATTTTTCTCTAGGAAGGAATATAACTGTGAGGATACTACCTTTTCTAGTATCTTTGACAGAAAAGGGAGATTTGAGATCGGTCTGTAATTAACTAGATCTTTGGGGTCAAGTTGTGTTTTTTTAATGAGAGGCTTAATAACAGCCAATTTGAAGGTTTTGGGGACATATCCTAATGACAATGATGAATTAATAATAGCCAAAAGAGGATCTATGACTTCTGGAAGCAGCTTTTTTAGTAGTTTAGATGGAATCGGGTCTAACATACATGTTGTTGGTTTAGATGATTTAACAAGTTTATACGATTCTTCCTCTCCCACAGTAGAGAATGAATGGAATTGTTCCTCAGGGGATCTATAGTGCGCTATCTGATGCGATACTGTAGCTGACGGCTGCAAGGATACAATTTTATCTCTGATAGTATCGATCTTGGAAGTGAAGTAGTTCATAAAGTCATTACTGCTATGCTCTTGGGAAATGCCAACACCTGTTGATGCTTGATTTTTTTGTTAATTTAGTTACTGTATTGAATAAATACCGAGGGTTATGTTTGTTTTCTTCTAGAAGAGACAAAAAGTAATCAGATCTAGCAGTTTTTAATGCTTTTCTGTAGGATAGGGTACTTTCCCGCCAAGCTAAACGAAATACCTCTAATTTAGTTTTCCTCCAGCTGCGCTCCATTTTCCGGGCTGCTCTCTTTAGGGCACGAGTGTGCTCATTATACCACGGTGTTGGACTCTTATCCTTAATCTTCCTTAAGCGTAAAGGAGCAACCGCATCTAAAGTGCTAGAAAAGAGAGAGTCCATAGTTTCAGTTACATCATCAAGTTGTTCTGAGCTAATGGATATGCTGAGGAACTGAGATAAGTCAGGAAGATTATTTATAAAGCAGTCTTTTGTGGTAGAGGTAATGGTTCTACCATATTTGTAACAAAGAGTTGGCTTTACAGCTTTAGCTATATGGAATATACAGGAGACTAGATAATGATCTGAGATATCATCGCTCTGCTGCCAAATTTCAATGCCACTGACATCAATTCCATGTGACAGTATTAAATCTAGAGTATGATTTCGACAATGAGTAGGTCCTGACACGTGTTGTTTAACACCAATAGAGTTTAGAATGTCTATAAATGCTGATCCCAACGAATCTCTTTCATTATCAACATGGATATTAAAATCACCAACGATTAGGACTTTATCTGCAGTCAGCACTAACTCCGATAGAAGATCAGAAAATTCTTTAATAAAGTCTGTATGGTGGCCTGTATACAGTAGCCAGTACAAACATCACAGGGGATTTATCATTAACACTTGTTTCTTTAGATAGTGTTATATGAAGCACCATTACTTAGAACTAATTATACTTGAAACCCGACCTCTGAGAGATACTGAAAATATTGCTATAAATTATAGCAACACCTCCCCCTTTACCTTTTGGCGTGGTTCATGTTTGTAACAGTAATCTTGGGGTGTAGACTCGTTTAATCATCAATCATGTAATCATCTTGTTTTAGCCAGGTTTCTGTCAGACAAAGCACATCTAGTTTATGGTCAGTAAACATATAATTTACAAAAAGTGCTTTTGAAGAAAGGGATCTAATATTCAGTAAGCCAAGCTTTATCATGTGTTTATCTGTATTATATTGTTTTTTTATTTGTTGAACATCAATTAAATTGTTACTATTACTTTGGTTTGGATGTTTTCTGTATTTTCTAGTTCGGGGAACAGACACAGTCTCTATAGAGTGATATCTAGGTGAAAAAGTTTCTATGTGCTGAGAGTTAACTGGCTTCTGTGACGTCAGGCGGCTAACAGACGATCGGTTTAGCCAGTCTGTCTGCTTCCTGACCTGGTCTCCAGTTAGTCAAGTACGAACTCTAAGACTATGTTGTGTGTTATACAATTGCGTGTGTGTGTGGAAGTCTGCAGTGTAAGGCTTCTCCAGATGGATGCTGAAGTCACCAAAGTCTACAAGCGGACTGCCATCCCCAGAGAATGAGGAGAGCTGCCCATCCAGCTCCTCTGTAAAGGTGCCCAGTTGACCAGGAAGGCGCTAAATATAGAAAGGGAAGTCGTTAGAAAGAACATAAGGGGTTGCTGAGTCTTCTGAATAAATCCAGGTCTCAGTCAAGCCCAAGATACTAAGAGTAGACTGAGAAGCAATGACTGGAATTAAATCTGTTTGTTGATCGCTGATTTATAATTCCAGAGACCCACAGAAAAAGAGAGAGGTGCAGTATAAGAGGTACACATACAACGCAGGTTAGCAAGATTGCATCTGCGTTTGATGTTAGAGCGTTTCTGAGAGAGAACAATAATGTATTGAAATCATACTACCGCCTACCTGACTCTGCCTGAGAGGTAAGGAAAATACACTTACTTGAATTGATTTTTAAATATATATATATATATATATATATATATATATATATATATATATATATATATTTCTTGAATATATGATTTTATTCTTGAAAACAATTTTTATTGAATAGTTATTAGTTACTTATCAAAGAAATAAAAAATAATAGCCATAATATGGACCACTGTAAATGCTGTGATACTCAGATACTGTGATTTCCTTCTCATATTGCTGATTTCACCATTAACTGTTCACCTGAACTGTTTATGTCTTTGTATGTGATATCATTGTAATCCTTGACCATCAAAACATCGGGGTAGACATCACCTTTGCATCATGCACATATCACCTGGACTATGCAGTAGTAGCGCTTAGAATTTGCCCTTTTTCTTGTCTTATAGCTCTTGTCTGACTGGAATGTCCAAAAAGCTTTTCAGACGATCTTTGGATCTTTATATAATCCAAGTAAAATGGATACAAGGCATAATCAAAATGCCTCAAAGGGGTCACGTTTGGCCGGTTAACATGGTTCAGTTAGTCCCTGCCTTACCTACCGAACAGTCATTCAAAACCAGTGTATTGTGAAAAATAAATAAATAGATAAATCAGAATCAGAAACAGCTTTATTGCCAAGTATGTTTGCACATACAAGGAATTTGTTTCAGTGTCGCAGCTTCCAGTACTCAGAAACAACAACAGTAACAACAACACAGAGATAATAAAAATAAGATGTGAATAATATACACATTATTTATATATATATATATATAGTAAAATAGAATAATAATAATAATAAATTGTATGTACAGGTCTGCTATAGATATACTAGAATGTAGCATGATAAATAAATATGCACAGTGGGGGAACATTTAATGTTCATAAGGTAGATTGCCTGGGGAAATAAACTGTTCTTGTGCCTGACTGTCCTGCTATGCGGTGCTCTGTAGCACCGACCAGATAGTAAAAGTTCAAAAAGGAGATGGTGTGGATGTGAGGGATCCAGAGTGATTTTCTGAGCCCTTTTTCTCACTCTGGATGTATACAGTTCTTGGAGTGTGGGCAGGGGCGTACTAATAATCTTTTCAGCAGACCGAGCTGTCCTCTGTAGTCTTCTGATTTCTGATTTTGTAGCTGAGCCAAAGCAGACGGTTATTGAAGTACACAGGACAGACTCAATGACGGCTGAGGAGAACTGTGTGAGCAACTCCTGTGGCAGGTTGAACTTCAGCTGACGAAGGAAGTACAACCTTTGTTGGGCCTTTTTTAGCAATGGAGTCTATGTCAGTGTCCCACTTCAGGTCCTGAGAGATGATGGTGCCCAGGAACCTGAATGTCTCCACTGCAGCCACAGTGCTGTCCATGATGTTGAGTGGGGGGAGTGCAGGGGGGTTTCTCCTGAAGTCCATGATCATCTCCACCATTTTGAGCGTGTTGAGCTCCAGGTTGTTATAACTGCACCAGATAGCCGGCTCTTTAACCTCCTGTCTGTAAGCAGACTCGTCACCGTACTGGCTGATGGCTATAGTGTCGTCCGCAAACTTCAGGAGCTTGACAGAGGGGTCTTTAGATGTGCAGTCATTGGTGTACAGGGAGAAGAGCAGTGGGGAGAGAACACAGCCCTGAGGGGCACCAGTGCTGATGGTGCAGGAGTTGGATGTGAATTTACCAATTCTCACTAGCTGTTGCCTATCTGTCAGAAAGCTGGTGATCCACTGACAGATAGATCTAGGGACAGAGAGTTGGGTTAGTTTGGTCTGGAGGAGTGTTGGGATGATAGTATTGAAAGCGGAGCTAAAGTCCACGAACAGGATCCTCAAATAAGTCCCTTGTCTGTCCAGATGTTGAAGGAAGTGCAGTCCCTGTTGACTGCATCATCCACGGACCTGCTTGCTCTGTAAGCAAACTGCAGGGGGTCCAGTAAGGGTCCAGTGATGTCCTTCACTTAAGCCAACACCAACCTCTCAAAAGACTTCATGACCACAGACGTTAAAGCAACGGGTCTGTAGTCATTAAGTCCTGTTATCTTGGGTTTCTTTGGGATGGGAATGATGGTGGAGCGTTTGAAGCAGGTAGGGACTTCGCACAGCTCCAGCGATTTGTTGAAGATCTGTGTGAAGATGGGGGTCAGCTGGTCAGCACAGGTTTTCAGACAGGCTGGTGTGACACCGTCTGGGCCTGGTGCCTTTCTTCTCTTGTTCTTTCTGAAGACCTGGTGCACATCATCTTCACTGATCTGGAGTGCAGGAGTGGGGGAAAGGGCGGTTGTTGGAGGTGTTAATGGTTGTGTGGAGAGATGTTCAGGGTGGGTGTGTCACGGGTCAGGGTGCCTTCCCGGCTCCTCTTGCTGTCTGTGTTGTCCTGTCATGTTCGGCAGCTCATGGTCTGGGCAATCAGCGCTGATGGTGCAGCGAGAGTGCTCGGATCACGAGCTGACTCTCCTCCACCTGTTGCTTATTCCCCCACTCCCTTATATGTCCCTACTTTCCTGCTCTGCGTTGTGAGTAGATTGTTTTGTCCTGGCTAGTATTCTGTGTACAGTTTATGCTGCTTTCTCTGACCTTCTGTTCCCTTGTGCTGCAGGACTAGTAGCACGGAGATCCAGCAGCTTGTATGGTCCGCAGACGCTGCCGGCCAGCTCTGGAATCTCCGCTTTCTTAAGCAGCTGTTAATTATTGTTTGTTATTTTGTGTTTTGGGTGGCGAGAAATAAAGTTTCTCCGTTCTCTACTCTGCATCTGAGTCCTCTTTCACTCACACCTGACAGGGTGTAGGGTGTTAGACTGGGAGTTTCAAATCTACAGTAAAACTCATTCAGGTCTTCACCAAGTTGTTGATTGGCCTCAGTACTGGGGGATGGTGTCTTGTAGTTGGTGATGGCTTTCAGACCTTTCCACACTGAAGCTGGGTCATTGGAAGTGAACTGATCTTCCAAATTTTTAGCGTAGCTCCTCTTAGCCACTCTAATCAACCATGGCTTGTCATTGTTGAATGTTAAGTGAGTCCTGGTAGGAATGCATATATCCTCACAGAAACTAATATAGGATGTTACAGTCTCTGTGAGCTTGTCCAGATCGTTGGTGGCAGCTTCAAAAACACTCCAATCAGTGAGGTCGAAACAGGCTTGTAATGCCCGCTCTGTTTCGTTGGTCCATCTCTTTACAGTCTTTACTGCAGGTTTAGCAGGTTTAAGTTTTTGCCTATAAGTTGGTATAAGATAAACCAAAGAGAGTGAGAGAGTCCCAAAGCTGCCTGTGGGACAGAGTGATATGCATATTTTATTGCTGTGTAACAGTGATCTAATATATTACTGTCTCTGGTGGGACATGTAACATGCTGCCTGTATTTTGGCAATTCACGGGAGAGATTTTCTTTATAAAAGTCCCCGAGAATTTTAATAACAGTGTCTGGGTGTTGTTGTTCTGTCTCTGTGATTTGATCAGCGAGTTTCTGTAAAGCTGAGCTCACGTGCGCTTGCGGTGGAATGTAAACACTTATGAGAATGAAGGAGCAAAACTCCTGCAGCGAACAGAAAGGCTTACAGTTGATGAAACGTGCTTCTAGATCTAGACAGCACATCTTCTTTAACACTGTAATGTCTGTACACCACCTTTTGTTGATATAGAAACATGTCCCGCCGCGGCGTGATTTCCCCGTTGATTCTGCATCGCGATCCTCTCTGAACATCTGAAAGCCGGACAGACTTAACTCACTGTCCAGAATGGTGTCATTCAGCCAGGTTTCTGTGAAACACAGAGCAGCCGAGTGTGAAAAATCCTTATTTATCCAGGAGAGCAGAAGGAGTTCTTCCGTTTTGTTGGGTAGAGAGCGGAGATTCGCGAGATGGATGCTAGGCAGCGCCATTCTGAATCCGCGCTGTCTGAGTTTCATGAGCGCACCGGCTCGCTTCCCCCGTCTGCGCATCCTGAAGCGTTTGATCAGCGCCGCTGCTCTGCCAACTGCAACGTTCAGCAAAACGTCCGAATAAACTAAATCCGGCAGAAGACCGTGTGGTGTGTTCTGCCGAATGTTTAGCAGTTCACCCCTGGTAAAGCTGATCGTGTTAGACAAACAAAAAGCAGGAAAAACTAACAGTACAAAAACTGGAGAACCTTTTTAAATAAATAATATTTAAATATTAATAAATAAATATTTCATTAAATTATTGTTTTGAATTTGTTTAATTTAGAATTTAATTACAGCTTAGTTATTGAAGACTGCATTAAAATAGCCAATTTAATACCCGAATACAGTTTAGGATATGTTTTATTGTTTGCTTGTAGCAGCAAATTGCATGTTATTCTAAAATGCATAATTAAAATCAAGAAACACTGAGTTCAAATGATTGCAAATACGGTGATAACAATCACAACCAGATTAAAGAAAAATAAATGGAACACAAACTGAAGGTCGATCACAGAATAAGTGATTAATTAAAAACAGAAGAAACTAAATGAACACAATACTGAGCTTTACAAAAACAACTGAAGTCACGCAAGAGACAGGTGTGAACAATGTGCTAAAATGAGGAAATACAGGAGAAGCAAGGTGTCGCGGTCACCCTGTGGCTGTGACGTGAAATCAGCGGAGCTGTCAAACTCATCTCTCAGATGTAAATATCTCCGGCTAGACTTAAAAACAGGAGAAGGAGCAGAACACTCTTGTGTGGCTCAGGCGCTTTGAAAATCCAATTTGAGCACAGCGCACATGGAAATGTGAAAAGCTGGCTTTGATTGAGATAAGGGTACGTTGAAATTGCACGTCCGTCTATTTTTCCTCTGTTCACACCATATCAGGGTTCACATGCAGAGAAAAACACTCAATACCACATGCTGGGGGTAAGTGAGTGCTTTAAAGGCTCTCTGGAACGCGTTGGTAAACAGCGCTAATGCTGCTCAGCTATTTTTAAATATTTCTGTTTGGAAAATACAGCAATCTCATTTCAATGCTTCTATACAGAGTTGCTACAAAACCCTATAAAGCATACTGTATTATATTTGCTATATGCATTTTTGAGTAAGCAGTCTGCTATACTTTTATAAAGATCTTACTGATTTACATTACAAGCTATTAGAATTTAATCTTAATTTTGGCCATATAAATATCAGCAACTGCACCAAATTGCATATTTTTGATAAATTTACATATAACTAAGTGTTTTTTCCTCCTCGAGTGAGGATGAGCTCCATTTTCTCCTATATACTATATGAGCCATAAAAGCCTGATGTGTCACATATGATAACAAAAAATACATATGCAAACTTTTTTTATATACTTATTTATTCGGTCATACTTTATATTAGGTGGCCTTAACTACTATGTACTTACATTTAAATTAATCATTTGGTACAATGCACATATTGTGTACATACATGCTTTTACATTGTACTTATATTTTTAAAAATACCTATTTTTAATTACATCTGTAATTAATTTATGTAATTACATTTATAATTACACTGTTGACCGATCCCTTACACCTTAACCCACCCTTAAACCTACCCATACCACCAATCCTTTCCCTAACCTTACCCGTATCCCACCTCAATAGCAGCAATAGTGTTTTGCAATACATGCAAATTTACATACATACATTTGTACTTATTTTTTGATGTAAGTAGTACATAGTCGTTAAGGCCACCTAATATAAAGTGTGACCATTTTTTATTTCATAGATTCATTCATTTTTATATATGTTTTGTATAAAGGTTCAATATATGGTTAAAAAAAAAATGTTTAGACTATTATTCATGTCATATTATACGGTTAATATTAATGTTGAAAATTAATGATGCTCAGCTGTACTGCTGTACAGTAAATATCAATAAGTATAAGTACTGAAATACAGCACTCTAAGGAAAAAGGTATTGTTATGCAGAACTTTTAATGTGATTTGTGCACAAAAGACGCTTTGATAAGAAAACATCTGCTGAAAACATAAATCCAAACAAAACAATGGGATCCCTAGGAGCCATGCGACAATAAACAATAAAGCAATAAAGCATCTAGATCTACTAATCACGCTCCTGTTTTTACTGAACCAAACTGTAAATCTGGACGGGCATTTTTTTTTTCTCCAATACACATTTGATGTTTACAATTGAGTTTTCAACCTGTGTAGAATTGCAGTAACGTTGATGCAGTCATTTATAGCGTCTAGCCTAGTAGACAGACACCCCACTCAAACACTCTGCCAACAGGAAGAGAAGACAGAATTATGTCCTCAGGTCAGGACAGTTGGACATGAGTGTGTCCCCCATTCTAATTACTTTAAGGACACGGTCAGATTCTGACACATGGAGTTGAGAAAAACAAATGAAACCTGCATGCTATCAAGACATCTTGATTAAAAGTTGCTCATTCATTATTTAATGCAGAGAAGATGACACTTTGTTTCTTGAGCAAGTGACCTTTGCATGCATAACCTTTCACATACTGAAGAATTCCTCCATAAACATCCCATCAGTCTGTTAACTAGCTCTCTGTATTCACACCTGTTTGATCAATATGTCAGTTCAGTCACCCTTTCTTTGGATGTTAACTTGAAATACCTCATATTTCTTGCTGAAGGAAGAAATCCACAGTAAAGCACTTGCTGATACAGCTTTGCTGTAGGACAGCCAGCCAAGTATCTTTTTTTTTTTTAACTGTTCAAAATGGTCCTTTGCATTTCTGTTTAGCCTCCTTCTATATTTTACAGTTTTAAATTCCCAAGATGATTTAATTGCAATTAGTAAAGTATGTTTTCATCAATATATTAAGCAGCACAACCGTTTTCAACATTAATAACAATTACCAATGTTTCTTGAGCAGTAAATCTGCATATTAGAATGATTTCTGAAGGATAATGTGACACTAAAGACTGGAATAATGGCTGCTAAAAATTCAGCTCGTGACATTGAAGCTCACGTATCACTAAAAGGAAGCGTCTTTCTATTTATGATTGTGCATCTTTCACATTCACGCAT
The DNA here is from genome assembly GCF_012432095.1 of Onychostoma macrolepis. Classification (NCBI taxonomy): domain Eukaryota; kingdom Metazoa; phylum Chordata; class Actinopteri; order Cypriniformes; family Cyprinidae; genus Onychostoma; species Onychostoma macrolepis. The sequence continues at coordinate 17,858,440 of NC_081163.1, forward strand.
CCAACAGAACCATCACATTCACTACAATCACCATCACAACAGCTGGATATTGAACACTTAATAAAACCCTTACACAGCCAAGCTCAAATGTCACTGTGTTGAGCTGAGCCCATCGATATTTCCATCCTGACCTTTAGCAGTGTTTACCTACCCAGGACATCCTGGGCTGGCTAATCTAATAGCACACAGTGGAGGTGGCAGGAGAGAAGACTGACCGCTGAGTGCTTGCTTTAGTATTGGGCAACAGCACAGATTAATGCTTCAGGGTATCTGCCATTGGGATTCACACAGGATATTTAAAAGTCAAAGAATATACACGGCTACAGTAACTCCCAGGTAAAGATTAAGTGATTTATTTTTAAATACACAGAATGACATAACAGAAATATTTGTCATACAATGTATCCATATTTTTTTTTTCTAGAACTACAACCTAATTAGTAAGGCTCAAGTATCTCTTTGTCAGTGCCAACATTTCGTTAATACAGTTAAAGTGGTCGTTATTTCAAATATCCACTTCAAAACTAATCAATGCTGTAGTTGAAAAACAGACTCATCAAATCTCATCTCACCTTCCCCTTTAATGAGACACCTAAGCTCGTCTTTCACAATTTTCGACAACTCTGGGGACAATATGAATAAACTTTCAAGATAAGTAAAGAGTGTTGCTGCATAAGTGTACCTCTTTTTGGTAATTTATTATACATGCACACACAACAACAACAAAATTACAACAGAATTTCAATGAAGTTAGACACAGTTTTGACAGGTAGCTCTTAACCATGGTGTTTAACAGCCATCATCTCTTAAAGGGATACTCCACCCCAAAATGCAAATTTTGTCATTAATCACTTACCCCCATGTCGTTCCAAACCCGTAAAAGCTTTGTTTCGTCCTCAGAACACAATTTAAGATATTTTGAATGAAAACCGGGAGGCTTATGACTTTCCCATTGACTGCCAAGTAAATTACACTGTCAAAGCACAGAAAAGTATAAAAAAACATCGTCAAAATAGTCCATCTGCCATCAGTGGTTCAATCTGAATTTCATGAAGCGACAAGAATACTTTTTGTACGCAAATTAAATAAAAATAACGACATTTATTCAACAGTTCGTCTTCTCTCTGTCTCTCTGTGTCAGCGTAACGGCATTTTGAAAAGAATCCGATGGACGCAAAGTGTGTACGCTATTCTGTCATCAGTAACGCATGGATACGTATTGTAAGTTTATTTACGCTTTTGATTTGAATGGAAACAGTGAATTGTTGAATAAATTATTTTTATTTTATTTGCGTACAAAAAGTATTCTCGTCGCTTCATAAAATTCAGATTGAACTACTGATGGCAGATGGACTATTTTGACGATGTTTTTTTATACTTTTCTCTGCCTTGACAGTGTAATTTACTTAGCAGTCAATGGGACAGTCACAAGCCTCCCGGTTTTCATCCAAAATATCTAAAATTGTGTTCCGAGGAGGAACGAAGCTTTTACGGGTTTGGAACGACATGGGGTTAAATGATTAATGGCCAAATTTGCATTTTGGGGTGGAGTATCCCTTTAAGGTGTTTAGATGAAGCCCTGAGGTGTCCTCAAAAAGACACTTGTTCGGAGTATTATGTAAGTAAGTACAGCTTTGGTTCTTTTGAACTATGGTTCTTTGTCTTTTGACAATAGAAAGTGCCTGGGGAGTGTATACTTCATAATCAAGATGTAAAATTTGTTAAGAACTAATGCTATGTGCATACTGTGTCATGCTAACAACGAAACCTTACATTTTGTAGCCTGGTATAAACCAGGATTTCTGAAACTTTTTATTTTTGATCTTTTTTGAACCAAAGACCCGTTTCATAGCCCCAAACTGCAGCACAGACTCAGTTCTAGCAAAAAGCATTGCAAATCCCCACAATGTCAGTTATCTCTGCAGTCCTGTATTCTCATTACAGCTTTTAATTTTATTGGTTCAGAAATGCATTCAGAAAAACCTGTTCATTTAAGAATGCAATAAGTAACTGTCTTTATGAGTTATCACTGTATCATTCCTTAAACCAGGGGTTCCCAACCACATTCCTGAAGCCCCCCAACACTGCATGTTTTCCATGTCTCCAAAATCAAACGCATCTGATTCAGATCATCCAGCTCTTTAGTAGAGACTCCAAGACCTGAAATGGGTGTCAGACAAAGGAGAGATGCAAAATGTCCAATTTATTCAGAAATAAAGCAAGACTCCTACACCCCAATTCATGCTCCTAAATCGTATTTAAGATAACTAATCTAAAATATTGTATGAGTGAGTAGTTGAATCAATCAATACACTGATTTGTTGAAGCACAGTGATTTGTTTAGGGATGAAACACCCATGTGCTGCCCAGAGATGCTTATCAATTGATTATCTGAATTAATTTGGAATTATTTTCTTTGGTGGAGTAAAAATTTGATAAAACAACTGGAAATGTTAACTTTTTGTTTATTGAACTGTTGCAGGCCTTTAAAGCAATATCACACTCTCCTTGCACCTATACAGGGAAAAACAACAACTCTTGCTAGTGTGATATTGCTTAAAAAAAAAAACTGCTAAATATATTGTTCTGGTGTTCAGTTAGCATTTAATGAACTACAGTTTTAAATGTTTTCTTTTTTTCTGATGCTTTGCATACCTTGTAATTTCAAATAAATGATGATTTCAATTGATTCATGTTATGATTTTAGCTGACCGGTTTGGTCCAAGGCATTTTTATTTATTTTTTTCATATCTATGGAAAATGACAGAAATAACTCAGGCTGTTGACAGCTATTTATGATGGATGCCCCTGAAATCCCCAATCTGAGAAAACGCTGGAGTAAACCTCCTTTACATTAGTGGAGTTAAAGTTCTCTTCACCTATAGCTTTAGAAGAGCAGGCCAGAAGGTCCATGTGGTAAACCGTAAATCCAGCCAGTTGGATAGATGTATGAACTTTGATCTAAGCCAAATCTGAGAGAGTAAACACAGTAGTGTAACACATCATATTGTGAATGAATGTGATGTGAGGTTAATGTAAAGCTGCGGGGTTTTCTGGCATCTCCACTATGGACAGCTCAGGCAGTCTGACATGACACACTCCTCGTAATCTTCCCAAGAGTCTCGAGGCTGCTTTGATGAAGCAGCAGCACATAAAAAGATCCTGGCAAAGGGTGTCTTAAGAGCTTTTTCAACAACCTCTAAGGCCTCACCCTAACTCATTTATATTCTATTGATGTGACTTACATTTTCAGGGCACAATCTGGAATAGTGACAACTGGCAGGGAACGGTGGCGAATGGATTAACAAAGACCTTCAAACAATAACGTTACACAGATGTGTCCACTTACGCTGCTCTTATTGTGTATTATAAAACCGTTTTCAGAAGTGGAAGTAATACAAGCGTGTCAGAAGGGCTATTGTGCTACTTTCAAAGTCTAAACTTTAGAACAGAGACTTGATTAAAGCTGCAGAAAGACATTGATGACCACTGACACAGAAGTGTCATTAAACATTGGAAAATTAACAGGAATATTTTGAAATGAATAATTTATATCCCTGTATGCACGTACACAAGACACTGTTTTTCTTCACTCTCTGACATTTGGGTTGTCTGCTGAGTATTGTCTCCTCTAATTTCCAATTCAGCTCTCCTGCATCCGGCTGACTCTCTCTCTTTCCCCCATGGTTTTCTCCTCATTAAGCAAACACTAGGATCCGTATCAGCTGCCATCTTGATTTCTCATGGATAAATCTTTTGTTTTCCCGCAGAGCCTCCTCCGCTTCTGTCATTTCATCAGGTGTCTCCATCTGAAGCAATCTCGCAGTGTTAACCAAACATTTAAAATCTGCAGAAGACATTGTAAGGTTTGAAAACATTCTAAATGCATCTATGCCTCTGAGATGGCATGCTTTATTTTTAATGATCATTTAGCATAGGATGGGGAGATGGTTGTATGTGAAGGGCAAAACAAAAATATTCAAGTATGCTTGTGATTTATTCATTTCAATTGCTTCTTTGCCAGTTTTCTCTATTTACTCTTTTCCTCTCCTCGTTGACCTTTGCCATCACTTTCCTTGCATCTCACTTTATCATTACCTCTAAGGTTGAGGTTGAGCTCTCCAGACATCTCTTCATCCTCGGTTTTAATGATGGACAGTGATAAATGATGACCAAACCATTTAAGGAGGAGCTTCTTTCTCCTGTGGCTATAATGACCTCAACTGGCTTAGTTTCCAAACTCACTCAGCGAGATGATTAAAAAGCAGAGACCTATCAGGCTAAAAGACAATGACTTCTTTTTGCTCCAGCCATGGTTCAGTGAGTCCTCTCAGAAACTATGAATCACTGCCGAAGCTTATGAAGAAAGGAGCACAAAAAGTTGAGTATGTGACAAATAAATCATTTAGAGTTATTGTAGGACAACAGTAATATCATAAAAAGGGATTTGGTCCAGTGATTCATTTAGTCCAGTCCAGACCATTCAACATTTTAATTATAAATTCAAATTCATAAAAATACACAGAGGTCACATAGAGGCATAGAAAGTTCCCAAAATACAGCTGGGTCCAAAAGTTTGAGTGTCTCTATTTTATGGATATTTCATGCAGTATTTCATGACAAGATGATTTTAAATTTTAATGCATTTCATACACAAAAAGGCATAAGCCAGTTGCACTGCATCAATAGAAATTTAAAGTCAGCTTCAATACCATTTCATGCATAAAACCTATTTTGAAAAGAAGTGCAGACTTTACTATTCATAAAATGCAACTGGCTTTTGTCTTTCTGTGTATGAAATGCATCGAGGCAAGACACTAACCACTGTTTTCAAGCACTGGTCAATTTTGAGTTTTGGGGATATGCTTCCATAACATGTCTTGCAGACTTGTGGAAAGAAAGCATCCAAAATACAAATGTAAGTGCTTATTTTATCACTTTTTATTTTTGTCTGTAGATTTCAAGTGCAATACATATCTCTTAAGGCCATTTTCTCAAAATGAGTTTTTTTTCTTCCTGCATTGAGCCAGAAATTTCCACTTCAGTAGCACTTACACCAACTTTCCAGTTCTTTTTCAGGAACTCGAGCTGTGTCCAAAAATGTTAGGGGAACGCCTCCAGCGTGAGCATCTTTGAATATCGTTTGCAATGTATCCAATGGATGGGCGAGACGTCACGGACGGGGTGACGTAATGACCAGCTGGTATAAAAGCACATGCGGTGAAACCGGCATCAAGCTTTTTGTCATTCAGCAAGTGCTCTGTGTGTGTATTGTCTATTCAATCTGTTGTGAGTCTTATTTGGTGTTGTCTGTCCCATAACCCGGGGACTCAGAGCTCATTCGACACGAAGTGTGGCGGCCTCCAAGGCCTTCCTCGTAGGTGTCCCAATACAGGACATCTGCAACGCTGCGGGATGGTCTACGCCCCTGACCCTTGTCAGATTTTATGGCCTTGACATGCGGGCCACTCCAGGCTCTTCCATCCTCTTGCCCTATATGTGCTCTGCAGGGATACACACTGGGCAGGGACTTGAAAGTCTGGTAGCGTAGGTATCTCGTTCCACTAGCATTTTCGGACACAGCTCGAGTTCCTGAAGAGTTCCTTTTTTAAATTCATATGTTTTATAGAGTTTGTTGTTCATATATCATTTACCTAATTTATATAACAATTTGTTTCCTAAAATTGTGATTTTTATTTTTATTTTCTGGCTGTTGACAGTATTTTCTGATGTACTTATCTTAAAGGGGTCAACGGATGCCCGTTTTCCACAAATTGATATAATTCTTTAGGGTCTTAATCAGGGGTGACCAAATTTGTTCCTGGAGGGCCAGTGTCCTGCAGAGTTTAGCTCCAACCCTAATCAAACACACCTGAACCAGCTAATCAAGGTCTTGCTTGGTATACTTCAAACTTCAATGCAGGTGTGTTGAGGCAAGTTGGACGTCGCCTTGGAATTATAAGGTTCTATCTGCATTCTGAGTGGTTCAGAGATACTGAGCTTCAAAGTTTTTGCATTCCATATAGCAAAAATGATATGGGGAACAAGTCTCTTTCCTACATGAAAATGACAGAGACCCTAACTGTATTCTAAATGTACAATATCAAAATCCTCTCAAATTTTTAAACGGGATTTTTGGAACAGGTCAAATGCAGATAGAACCTTCTAATTCTAAAAAGTCATTTTCCGCTTGGAATTATAAGGTTCTATTTTGCAAAACATTAATTGAAGCAACAATTTTCTAGCCTGGTAATACCAAACTCTGCTACTTTGCTTTGCTTCGCTTCGTAGACAGAGTCTGGAAGGGCATAATTGACAAGTGTTTACTTTCTCATGGCCGGGCGCTTGTCTGAAGTTTAAAATCATTGGTGTACCCGTAAGCCAATCACATAACGGTTGGTTATGACGTATGTTATTCGCCGGCTCAACCGCCTCGAACTTCCGCTGTAAACACAGGTATGCGGCGAAAACAAAACCATTGAGCGAAATACCGGAGTGAAGATGGCTGTGAACGACTTTTGCAGATTATGTGAAGTAAATCTACCCATCCACAATTATCGACTTGCCGAAATTTGGCCTCCCCAGTTTCTCGCTGACGATCGGTAACAGTTGATAAATTCAACTTTTCTCAAAACCTGTCAGGAGTAGGGCCACAACATCACCTCCATTCAAAATGTGAACCAAACACTCTTCTTGTTCGGGCTTCAGTTGGCAAATGACGGGAATATTCTCCACAACAGAGTGAATGTCTCCCGTGTCTCCATGTCCGCTGTCATTTTATATTTCCCTCACCTAAACTACAATCTTAAATTCGGCACTTAGCGTCTACGTCACGGCTCTCAGCCCGCCCTCTGTTCGTTGGTTGGCCCGGCTGCTGCGGAGCCGGAGATAAACTGGGAGATGGTTTGCTATATCAGACTGAGTACAGAAGCGAAATGAAATTGAGCGGAAGTATGAAGTCTGACATAGTCAGGCTAACAATTTTCAAGAAATACAAATAGTTTTTTTATCATTTGTTTTAAAACATAAAATTAGTGTTGTAACAATGTGTCAACATGTACGAGAAAGGTAAATTTAATGTGATAAAGTTTTCTTTATCGCATTTATTCCACATTTTAGGACAAATAATTTTTTCTTGGTTAAGTTAGGCACAAAGGGCAATACTAAATATTTTGTTCAGTGCTAATATTAATTTTAGGTAGGATTATAGTGGGTAATTAAACACATTATTGAGGGAACAGTTAAGGCAGCTACTCTAATCCCTCTGACCAGGACTTTATTCCACAAAAAGCGGGACAGGGAAAATGTCTTTCTCTTTAAATCAGTATGGCCGAGATAACATGCTAACGTTTATTGTTGTAATTAAGACCCCATCATTTAAATTGTTGACACTTTGATATTTAAGGCTTAATGTTGTAAAATTTAAGACATTTTAAGACATTAAACTGCATGAATATTTCGCCAATCATTACATATTCGGGTCTTTAGCGGCCCAGACTTATATCCAGCATGGATGGATCCCTAATTGCTGCGATAGCAAACTCTCCTGATATTTTAAGAACATAAAATGAAATAAAAAAGAATAAAATAAGCATACTTCCTTACCTTTTTAAACTTAGAAGGGTTCGATTTGAGCTGATGATTTTTTCATCACTGCCAGCATTAGAGCGCATTTCCCCACATTCAGCATCTGGCTCATATGATCTTAATATATTCTCAAAACTATCGTTTTCAGCATCTTCAAAAACATTTTGATCGCTATTCACCACATCCACCATCAAACAACAGTGACACTTATATTTCATTATGTACAGTAATTGCTCTGCAAGTAAAGCCATTCAAGTTAGTTCAATTTTTGCAGATGATTATTTGTTTTATGCATGCGCTAATTATGAGTGAAAAATCATGTCATCATTGTTTTAAACAGTGCCACTTTGTGGAATAAAGGTGAACTGCACTTATTGATTATGCAGACACGTAATTATTGTTGTTTAATGGTTGATCTTTCCTGCTGTTATGGAGCAGTCCGGCGGCATGACAAAGAAGGTTGATCCTGATTGGTCCTCTTGCATGCATTCGAAGTGCTGATTGGAGGATTCACAGATAGAACCAAGTTAGAGTTCCACTTTGTAGAGAGAACCTTTTTGTTTTCTAAATAAAAAGTCCTAAAATTTACAAAACTTTAAAAAAAAAACATCACATAATGTAAATAAGTTGTCACAGAACAAGAATATGTGAATAACTCAATTTTGACAAAAATGTCAGATAGAACCATATAATTCCAAGGGGACATTACTCTGCAGGACACCGTCAGATAGAACCATATAATTCCAAGGGGACTGCTCCTGGACGGCCCTCTAGGACTGAGTGTGATGACCCCTGCTCTTAATGAAAAGTCTATAACATACTTTGGTTAAAACTTCTCAATGGTAGTGTAAAAACACACTTTTACCCTGTCAAAATCAGCTCTGTTCATAGCAAGTCATTTGCTTGCATGTTGCTTTAAATGCTAACTCATGGATAGCTCTGCTGACCCCGCCCTGACCCTGCCCCTCTCTTCTGTGGGGTGACGAGCAGACTGTAAACTTTAGCCCATTTAGCTGCGAAACTTGCTAACTAGCACATTATTAGGAAAGGCGATTTGCAAAGATTCATAAAAAAAAACTTATATTCACTTCTTCTGGGTGAGGCTGGATCACGAATGATTCGTGTGAACTTAAACGCATTTAGGCAGATCGGGGATCGGCGCATTCCCTTCAAAAACGAAAGTAAAGTTAATCCTCTGCATCTTCAGCGGCTCAGATGTCGGGAGTAAATGAGGACTGCTATGTTCATTATTACATCCAACAACAAAACATCTCATTCGCTTAATTGGAGACATTCTTGTTTTCCCCTGCACCGGAGTCGACACAATGGCGGACTGATGACAGCTCACTCAGGGCGGGTCTAAGGTAAGATGGCCCTGTCAATCAACTATCGTTGGAGGGGTCTGTGCAGAACTACGTCATTCTGACAGGAATCTCAGAACAGCCTTATTTGAGAAAGGGGATTTTAAAATAGGGATTTAAAAAAAAAAAAAAAACATTGGGTGGACTTTTATCATTATAGGGAGATGTGTACACACATTTCCAACACACATATATGTTCAAACAACATGGAAAGTGAATTTTGCATCCAATGACCCCTTTAATGTACTGAGATTTAGCAACTGGGGAAGTATGGTGACAGCTATTAGTTAACATTTTTAGCAATATTCACCTGTGACATCTTGCCTTAAAGCATATGTGCATCCCATCATTAATACTGTATTTTGTATTATGTAATTAAATGGCTCAATAAAACGCATTTGGCCCATACTACTGCACATATTGTCATTAGAATTTTGAAATTAGTTATCTGTTAAAAACGACATTTTAACAGACACTTCAAGAAGCTAACACAACCAACTGAAACAGCCATAATTGAATTATGTTTTCTGAATCTAATATAGTCAACAGAATGTTTTACAGTATCCTACAGTACAGTATTGCATTAACAAGTAACTGTAGCCTAAGTGCCTTTCTCAAGGGCATAAACACTGATGAAGAAGTAAAAGGTGTTAAAACAACTTTTAATAAGTCACCCCCTGAGATAAAACCAGTGATATTTGTGTTAATCTTTTTAACCACTAGAGACCTATAGCTCTTCCACAATAGTCAATATCCCAAAAATATTTCTACCGTTGAATAATCTTCTAAATTAGATATTTTAAAACTGGTTAAATTTAATGCATCGGATCAACACAACAAACACTAAATCTTCTTAATGTTAATATGACTTTCTCTTTGATTAAATACAGACAAACAAAACCTTTTTTAAGACCTTCTTATATATTGTCTGGTAAAACTGCTTTAACATCACTGAGATCTAATAAATCAGTTTATCACTGCAGACTGATCCAGTCACAGAGCAGCACATTAATAAAACCCCCAATTAAGTGTGCCACAGCATAAACGACACTTTATGATAAATTGTCATTGGCGTTGTTTTTTTAAAATATGATCCAAATGGCTACATCAGTGTCAACCCATATTAGTTGAGGATGAACTTAATGCAGATTTTAGAAATGATTAAGCTTAAATGTTCATGCCCTTATGGAAATACACACACAATGTCTCTTAAGCTCACCAAGGCTGAATTTACCTAAAAACACAGTAAAAACAGTAACGTGAAATATTATTGCAATCTTAAATAACTGTTTTCTATTTGAATATATTTTAAGATGTAATTTATTCCTGTGATGCAAAGCTGAATTTTCAGCAGCCGTTACTCCAGTCTTCAGTGTCACACGATCCTTCAGAAATCATTCCAATATGCTGATTTGGTGCTCAAGACATGTTTTATTATCAATGCTTAATGCTTAGTATTTTTGTGGAAACTGTGAATATTTTTTTTTCAAAATTCTCTGTTGAATAGAAAGTTAAAAAGAACAACTAAATAACTTTTGAAACAGAATAAATGTTTTTATTGTCCCTTTTGATTTGGTGAAAATTGAATGCATCCTTGCTGAATAAATCTTACTGGCCCCAAACTTTTGAACACTATATACACAATGGCTAGGTAATGTGCATTGATTCTGATCCTAAACAGATAAACTAGCTCAGAAAGCCCCTTTCATTTGTGTTTTATCTTATCAGATTCAGCTGTAAAATTACTGCTTGGGCCTAATTTGTGTTTTTGTTTAAGAGACAGAGAGAAAGTGTGCAATACAGTGAGTAAGTGAGTTTGTGTGAGAGAAAAAGAGAGCGAGAGACAAAGACAGTGAATGATGGTAATTAAACTCAGGCTGCATTAGTAATAACATGTGTCCTCCAGACCTGCCATTGTTGCCTTATTAGTTAATGACTCTTGAACACTGTAGGATGTTGATGCCGCAGCAGGTGCCATGATATCACTGTTAGGGAGGGAAATAAACAGGGCCCTCATGTACCTGAGGGATTTCATGGGCATTAAATCTGTGATAATATTCACAGGTTAGTGATGGGTTTACAAAACATAAATACATTTGCTTGTGGACTTTTTCTCAGGCTCATGGGTTGGAATACTAAACACTGGCTTACTTCTGAAGTACAGTATGTGTATATATATTACATCCTTGACCTGCAACAGAATTAATGCTAATCTGTTTACTGACATAAAAGGACTCCACGAGAATAAAGCCGCCTGATTTGTTGATGCTTATCATGAAAAGCTTCAATCAGAGCTTGTTACTGAGTTTGTCTGTGCTAACAAGCCAAATGCTAGTTGAAGGCTTTGAATAATCTGCTTCATTTCGCTTAAATCACACAGCGGCCCACATCTTCAATACTGAATCTGTTCCATGTAGTTCATTCTGCAGACTGATGAGATGGCATGATTTTATTCCTTCTATCTCCATTCAATCTTTTTGACTGTAATAGAGAATGTGTATGTCTCATCGAAAAGGAAAAAGAGCGAGCGATGGAAAGCAGGAGGCAAGAGAGTGCACTTTCCATCAGGTCCGTCCCAAGCAGGCAATTTGGGGCCCATTTCAGAGGTCTAATGGGAGATGGGCACTGATGGACAGCTCGTGTGGGTTACTTATTAATCCAGAAGAGGCAATTGGAGAACCTCCATCGACCTGCAGTAAATTAAATAAGGCCTCTCCAGAAATGGCATTATTCTCGCTGCTCCCATTCCCATCTCTCTCTCTTTCTCTCTAATCCCCTCCTTCCATTTTGATTAAATGAAATACAAAGGGAGATCTGAGCACTGGGAACTGATATTAATCACCCCCACAATCTAAAGGAAAACTCATATCCAGAGATTGATAAGACGAAACTGATATATTAATCACAAGAGTCAGATCTGCTATTTATTTTATGCCCCTAGCCATGTTTGAAGAAAAACAGTGGCAAAGTGGTCTGTGGAGGTTTAATATTCACTGAAGGTCTGTTGCACTTCAGAGTAGATAATTAATGGACGGCTGAGGACCTTGTGTGCTGGCCCAATTTTAGCCTTACGAAGCGTTTGAATATTTTTAACTTTGTATCTATGGTTTAACATGGACGAGTTTGAGAAGAGTCAAACACTGAGTGTAGTGATTAAATATCTGTGCTGGCAAAGCAAAGGTTACAGGTCCTAGGAGCTCACTATGCACTGGAGACCAGCATACACCTATCAACCTTGAATATGGCTTTTGAGCCTACCTTGCTCTGGGAGCTATAAGCCGCTATAGATAACAGCATCCATCAACTGGCAAAAACTACAGAATATACAGTGCCTGAACCAGTGAATGTATCAATATTATAAACCTATGAATATTGCTTTAAAGCTGCAGCCCATAACTTTTTTGGGTTAAAAATGATCCGAAATCAATATTTGAGCAAGTACATAACGAACAGTATTCAAAACAATCACCTTACTTTAGCCCGATTCACAACGGTTAGCTTATAATAATGTTTTCTAATTTGATTGGTACGGGTAGGTTTACGTGGGAAATTCGAGCATGGCACTGCATCATTACGTCACGTCTGTAAACATAAAGAAGTTGTCCCGGCTAGTAGCCTATCGTATGTGAGGATCCTGCAGGTGACAGATCGTTTATAGCCTTTTCTCGCAGCAGCTGGGGTAATTAAATGTATAATTTTGATGGCGGATTGTAATCCAGAAAGGATTATGTGTTTATGAAACACATGTGAATGAAATTAAATTATATTCCAGTTTTAAATGTGCTTCTGATTACAGAGAGCCTGGGATAACACAGGATTTGTATTTTTAACAGAACCAGTTCGAAGGGAGCATAGTTTGCTTTTTGGGTTAAAATAATTTCTTAACATGAAATTCGAATTGTATGACAATTAGATATTAGACTGTACATAAATTGAAATCTACACGCTAATACACACTATCCTCATTGTCACGCAATGCTGATGTTGTTAACATTAATAATTTGAGAATAAAGTATAACAATAATAATAATTTGCACAGTTAGATGTGATATGAGCAAACCGATCGTTAGATTTAATTACCATTGGTAGCTCGATTTGTTGTAATTCTTTTTTCCTCAGGCAGAACAAACGTGGCAGATTTGTTACTTACTTGTTCAGATGGCAATATATGGTGAAAATTATTATTTGGGTCATATATTCCAAGATGTAGGCTGGAATCTGTGATTCATGAGTACAGTATCCACACTGGTGCGGTGACTGACTGCCACACATTCACCTCAAAACATTAGATTCATCTACGCTGGAGCCGTGCTGGAACACCGGATCACAACCCCGCACACGGAAGATAATTCCGCACAGAGCTGCAATTCCAGGTTTTCAAACAGAGATGGCGACAAAGAGGCAGAATTTACGGACTGCCGCTTTAAAGAAAAACTGTTTTTCCACAATTATTATTATTGTTATTATTATTAACTGTTTATAATTAAACAACATTAATAATAATATACTATAATATAATGAATAATATTAACTTTGTTAATAAAGATTAGTCAATAATAAAAATAATAATATTAATAGATCGGTCGATAGATAGATAGATAGATAGATAGATAGATAGATAGATAGATAGATAGTTTTTGTTGTTTTTTATTTATTGAATATTAATTATTTTAAAAAGCCAAAAACAACAATATGCATAATGCATAATTATGTAATAACAAAATATTTGAATGAATTAATAATAATAATACCACAACAATATAATAATTAAAACAATCTAGTTATTTCTATTTTATATAAACACATGTAGTTTTCTTGTTTCTACTGTATATCCTACCACAAGCTGATTAACTCTTCAGATGTGTTAAGCAAGCAATCAAAAATAAACTTAAAATTATTAGTCCTCAGGCTTCATGTGGAAAACATGGATGAATTATCTTTACAAGAGCCTTTGGTAGGGCTGGATCATGAATGATGAACAATATTTTTTTTTTATAAGTGCTTATTTTAGACATTTTACTTCATGATTCATTCATTCTGATCAAGGTTGCATAAACAATCTCCAGGCTGCTCACTGCTCCGTTGCTGCTATTAGCACAAATATTAACATTTGCACTACAGCCACAGGCAGAAACAAGCTAATAAACAATAAGGTCAACTCTCTTTATTTTTGGAGTCTGTGTCCGCTGACCCCAAAACAACAACATGACTGTAAGCTTTTAGCTTTCCACTGCTGCTATAATTCACCCTTAACAGCCGTAATGGCAGAGTTACGGTCTCAATAATGGCCTCTAGTACGATACAAAGCTCAGCTTTCCACAAAAGCCCCTCTCGACCTAACCGGTATAACCTGCTTCTCTAAATTGCTTCTATAAGTTACTAACAGGCAAGACCCAATGACACCACTGCTGATTACTGAGGGAAAGAATTATTTGTAAGTATGAACTGCTCAGGAGAATCTGGTCAAGCCACCATGAAGACCACTCAGGAAAATAGGAGGAATCTGCCAAATGGAGGGATGTGTTATACGTTGATAAAAATACCAGAGTTTCTAATAGAGAATTTTGATGATTTGGTTGATGATATTCATGATGATAAAATGAAGGGCTTGTGTCATCAAGTCAAACAATTCTAATATCAGACAACAGAACCCATATTGCAGGTTGTGAGTGTTTGCCAAGAGGCATTAGAAATGCAAATACATGTCTACACACTCATACATGCATACACAGAAACACTCTCACAGAGTTAAGAGGGTGTAGTTGCAGGGTAGTGCTGCCCTAGTGGCCAAACCTGAAATTTCATGATACATCATTTCCTGCTATTGTGATTACAGTACATTTATGCCACCTATGTCAAGTCAAAATGATTTGTATAGCATTTTTTACAATACACTTAGTTTCTTCATTGTTTCATTGTGTCAGATTTACAGAATAACATGATGTTATAATGTTAATATCACAATATCTTCAGGCCTTACAGTTGCATTTAGCAAATTAGAGGTGAGCTTCTTAAATTTTGTAATGATACAAACAATCCATTTCTGCTATTTTGTGCATTAAAATATCTATATGACCACACTTTTGTAGTATTTATGCCCAAGGTCCAAAAATTCCAAAGGACAAAATGACCTAAAATATGTGAAGTATGGATTTATTAGTCATTGGGCTGGTAATTGTTTTAGGAACTGCATAATGTATGGTTTAAATTACAAGAACGATAGTTTGAATCTTTCACAATCTGACAAAAGTGATGTAGGTGAACCAAAGCAATACAATTATGAAAGTGAGTTTCTAATAGTTATGGAAGAGTTTGTGCTTACATCCATGTACAGTTTATCGGCATCCATGTAACTTTTTCCGTAACTTTTCCTTTTGTATTTATTTATTTTCCTCCAGAACTCCATTTGGTATAAGAAACTAAAATAATTATATTGTTCCAAGGAAAGGGATATAGGTTTCTACGTATTTCTCATATAAATGATGCAAAATATAGTTTCATTGCCAGTAAATGTTCAGTTTCCCAAACTATTGACTGGTGTAGCAAAAGTTTATTTTGCATTGACAAATGAGGTTGAGAAATTATCAAATTTAGCAACCGATTGACCAAAAATGTAAAGTATAAAATTTGCCACATGGGTGTGTTGCACAGAACTCAACAACACCCGATCATATAACACACCTCAGTATACACAAACAAACGAAGTGAAATATCACAGACCATACGCACACTACAACACACACACACACACACAGAGAGAGTCAAATATCACACACCTTAATACACACATCTTCAAATATCACGCACCTTCTTAGCTACTCCTTTGGGTCTTCAGAGGTTCTAACACAAGCCAAAGTGCTCAGCTAATGGAAAAATCGTTCTTTTAAGCATTTTATTGGTTGTACCATCTGCATCATCAGTGCGGTAATTGCTTCCGCAACAAGAGTGGTTTAAGATGTGCCTCTTTAAGCGTCATGTGGGAATGACTGACTGGCAAAGATTTCCATCACAAACTCCCAGTAGCACTCAATCAATGAGAAGCACCTAATCAGAACTACTTGGCCACAATACTCATAAAGATATAAGACCATTTACTTTCATTATGAGAAACATATACATCCCATTGATTTATGAGCCAGATTGATATTTGAAAAGGCTCTAACGACATGATCGTGGTAAATTGCAGGTTTTGGGAAAGGAAGCTTAGAAACGGAGACTGAAATTGTCTGAATATGCAATAGAAACAATACTTTTACAACACTACTAAAGCTTTTAGATCTGTCACACTGAATATTCAAATAAGAATATGGATAAAATCATCTAAGCATCTGTCATAAATGACCAAAGTGTCTGAGAATGTAATGCAATTTGCCTTTTTTAAAACTAAAATAATAAAAAAAAAATATTTTTTTTTACATTTGATTTTAGATTAGTTTAGTCTTTTATATACCCAATAAACTAAAACACTGCCAGAATGCAAAGAAAAAAATTAGAATAAATCCACTTTTGGATGTGTTGAACTTGGTTTTTAGATATAAATATGGATAAATTTATCTAAGCAATTAGCTTGGTGATTGAGAAATGTATTATTCTGACAAATGTAATTAATTTCTTCGGAATATGGCAATCAATCAATCAATCAATCTATCAATAAATTAAATAATGTTATCATCATCAACAGCAACATCATGTGTTTTTATGCATTCTATTCAGTCTTTTCCACCGTCCAATAGAGTGAAAAACTGCCAAAACACGACATTATAGAGACATTATAAATTATTCAAATACTATACTAATAAAAATGTGAAAATTAATCAAATTTCAGATGCGTTGAACTTTATTGTCTGTGCTGAAATAATATAATAGTAAGGCTTTTAGAAGCTTCCTGCTTTAAAATTTAAATTCCACTTATCTGTGTTTCATCTGCAAAACACTTTTGGTCTGCTTAGATAAATCCAATTAGCACTTCAAAGCATCAGTGAAAAAAAACAAACAAAACATTCTAATAACAGGCAAACCACTCCAGCAAGGTACAGCCACCTGTCATTCACAGCACCATTTTGTTCTGAATGTTTAAACTGCTTTTGGGGTAACAGGAGAAGCAACAGTAATCCAATGAAAGCATTAGAGGGCCATTAGAGGCCTTTCTTTGGGCTCACATGTGACATAAAGGTTTTGTTGGGGCTGATGGAGAGCAACTAAAAGTGATTATTTATAGTGATGTGATGTCAAGCATGTCTGGCATTAGAGATCACCTTACCGAATAGGTGGATATGATCTAAGAATTTTAATTAATTTTTTTTTTCGCAGCAGAAAAGCAAGTTAGAGTTGCTAAATAATATAATACTGTTGCTTTGTTTGCATCATGTAAAACTTGTCGCTAAGCTAAATGAAGCAATCACACCAACTCCTCTGACACTTCTGTATATACTGTACTTACACATCAGAGCAGTTTTGCATGTGGGAATCTTCCAGACAGAGATTATACATTACTGTGCGCTTCTCTCAGAGCTGAGAGACACATCTACAGCAAAGGTGTACTTTTCAGTACTTAGAGCCATGTTTTATTCATGCCTTAAAAGGTTTCAGCATAAAATGTGTGTAGATATGACAGTGATTTGTACATGGTTTCATTCAAATACACAATGAGTCTCAAGGTTGGACGATTGCACACTTGCAAAGTTGATGTTGCTGAGAAATTTTTTTTGGGTGCAATTATTGAACAAAATAGCTGCCTCATCATATACTTTCTGCTGGAGGCAATTAAGGGAGAAAATAATATCAGATTAGATGGAGCTAGACTAAAATTGAAACTAAATCCAGATAAATTCAGAGGCGCAAATAAAAGACCGAACATGCATTAAACCTTCGACCAGGCTGCTGGATTCCGTTTTTTGGGCTGGCGGGTGGAACCTTACAAGCTCATTAGCTTTTAAAGAAACATGGACTAAAATGGCTTGCTGAAAACAGAGCTGATTTTGACAGGGTAAAAAGGGTGCTGTTTTACACTACCATTGAGAAATTTGAACCAAATTATGTTATAGACTTTGTTAAGACCCTAAAGTAGCGGTAATCAAACTTGATCCTGGAGGGCCGGTGTCCTGCAGAGTTTAGCTCCAACTTGCCTCAACACACCTGCCTGGAAGTTTCAAGTATACCTAGTAAGACATTGATTAGCTGTTTCAGGTGTGTTTGATTAGGGTTGGAGCTAAACTCTGCAGGACACCAGCCCTCCAGGACCGAACTTGGTGACCCCTGCCCTAAAAAATCATATCAACTTGTGGAAAATGGGCATCCGATGACCCCTTAAATTGATCAATATTGACAGTAAATATATGTAATGTTAAAAAACTGATTCTATTTAATGCTCTTCTTTTGAACTTATGATTTCCACAAAAATATTAATAATAATATTAATAAAAAATGTTTCTTGAACAGCAGATCAGCATATTAGAATGATTTCTGAAGACTGGAGTAATGGCTGCTGAAAATTCAGCTTTTCCATCGCAGGAATACATTATTTTAAAATATATTGAACTATAAAACACTTATTTTAAATTCTAATAATATTTCATAATACTACTGTTTTTACTGTATTTTTGATGAAAAATGCAGTCTTGGTGAGCATAAGAGACTTCTTTTGCAATAAACATTATAAAAATTCTTACCGATCCAAAAGTTTTGAATATATGCAGTATATAATGTCTTTACCCGCATCCAGTTGGCATAGCTACATGAATTTAAGTATGACCAACAAGACTAGAACAAAATGGCAACATCAACAAAAAGGGTTACAATGGCTTCATTTAACTGGGTGGAAAAGTTTTCCTTCGTTTCGTGAATTGAACATTTCACTGTTTAACATGTACATGGGGTTTGTCCTCATGTTTGAGTTCAAGTTGAAAACTACAGTACACAGTAGAATATGTTTGATTCTGGTTCAAGTTCAAGTAGCACTTTATCGTACAGTCCTGTTCCATACTATGTACACATTACAGTAATTACAATAACTGGGTAATAACTACAGCAGGTACTGAACCTACCCGTAAAACTACCTTTAACTCATTTATTTATCTTATATATCAGTACTTTCTTAGGTAAGTACATTACAAGTACAATTAAATGCATATTTCATAAAATAAATGGTGACCATGTTAAAGCTGCAGTCTGTAAGTTTTGCCTCTTTGTTGCCATCTATGTTTGAAAACCTGGAAGTGCAGCTCTGTGCGGAATTATCTTGCTTGCGTGGGTTGTACTCACAGCTCAGCGTGGATGAATCTAATGTTTTGAGTTGAAAGTGTGGCAGTCAGTCACTGCACCGGTGTGGATATTTTCTGTACTTCGCAATCACAGATTAGTCTACGTCTTGGAATATATGACCCAAATAAGAATTTTCACCGGATATTGTTATCTGTACAACTAAGTTACAAGTCAGTCACGTTTGTTCTGACCAACTGAGGAAAAAAGCATTACCATAAATCGCGCTACCAGTGGTGATTTAATCTAAAGATCAGTTAGCTCATATCACATCAAACCGTGCAAATTATTATTATTGTTATACTTTATTCTCAAATGAACCACATCAGCATTGCATCACTATGAGTATAGGCTTTGTGTGTTAGCGTGTATTTCAATTTCTGTAAAGTTTAATCTAATCGTCATTTCATATTAAGACAAAAAAGTGAACTATGCTCCCTTCGAACTGGTTTTCTTTAAAATACAAATCTTGTGTAAACTCAAGACTATCTGTAATCAGAAGCACATTTAAAACTGGAATATAATTTAATTTCATTAACGTGTTTCATAAACACATAATACTTTCTGGATTACAATCCGCCATCAAAACGATACATTTAATAATTCCAGCTGCTATGAGAAAAGGCTATAAACGATCTGTCACCTGCAGGATCCTCACATGCAATAGCCTACTAGCCGGGACAACTTCTTTATGTTTACAGACGTGATGTAATGACGCAGTGCCTTGCTCGAATTTCCCGCTAAAACCTACCCGTACCACTCAAATTAGAAAACATTATTATCCATTGTGAATCGGGCTAAAGTAAGGCGATAGTTTTGAACACTGGCTGGTTATTTACTTGCTCAAATATTGATTTCAGATTATTTTTAACCAAAAAAAATAATAATAATTTACGGACTGCAGCTTTAACTATAATCAGTTGTTTCTGTACTGATACTGTGTGTACCTATTTACCAGACAGAGATTTGCAGAGTACACTCTAATTGTTTTCACTGTTAACACCATTGCCAATATATTCAGTGCCATTTACTGTATGCTCACTGTGGACCACGTGTCCATCCTTTTAGCTGTGAGGTTTTGAGTGAGGTCATCCGGCATATGATTGATTCATCTACCTTGAGGTTCTAATGGACTTCCAATCACATGTTTGGGGCGTGGACTCCTGTAACTCTTCTGTGGTGTTTTCAGTCTAGATGTTTATACGTGCAACACTATGCAGATCTCTCCATGCACTGTTTACACTCTCAGTGGCCTATTACTCTAAGATATCACCGGATAAGAAAACATAGTGATGACTAGGATGCTCGGGAAAAGTTACTATATTAAAACACTGAAAGAAGTCAAATCAGTATTATGGTAGTCTTTTTTTTTTTTTTTTTTGTACAGAAGTAGAGAATATACATGAGATAAAGCTTCTATGAAACCGAGTATAAATCTCCAGAGCATTGACAGTGAACACATTACAGTAAAAGTTAATGTCTCATACTCGGCAAAGGAGACTGTCAAAGGAAATAAAGTTTGTTTCAAAACTGTGCTACCGGGACTTTGATCTTTCTTCAAGATCAGAGTGAGGATCAGAGAAACAGCTGTCTAGAGACAAGGAGCTTTTGCTTGATGGATGACCTGTTCTGTGAAGGTCAGTCAAATGAGGACACTTGACGATACGGTTATGCTGGCCTACCTCTCACGCATACAGTGGAGAGATATACTGTACAAAACAGTATAAAACTTTACAAAACTTTTTTTTATTTTTTAATTGTACTTTTTAAATATGTATGCTATCATGGTTTCCACAAAAAAAATAAATTGTGTTGTGGTAGTTGCGGTGTACCGCCAATACCATCTATCGCAGCAAGCCTACTCAGATTATAGGTTGTCTAACAGAAAGTCTGGAACCATAGTGACGAAACTTTCTACCACTTGCCAAGTACCAGACTAATGTGAACTCAGTCTAATACTGAATGTTATTGTTCTCTTTTAAAACTGTACAAAAGATAACAGGGACCAGCTACAAGATCAAAAGCAAATGAAATGGAATGGTAGTTGAGCTGAGCTCTGAATTATTTTATCCTTCACTTCATCATTGATCTCCAAATCATGATTTAAACATCTTCTCAGCTAGATTCACAGTGGCTGTCATACGCAGATGATATACATTGTAACATCTTTTGGAGCAGCCAATTACACACTGCCATTTGATGCCTTAATCACAAAGATATGGCTTCAAGACATCAAAGGCACTCAAAGGTCCATTGATTTCGAATGATGCATGTATGGTGCTCACGCAAGCATTCTCTGGCACTAAATTATTGAACATTATTATGTATCATATTCATCTAAAATGTGTGTTATCTAACAGTTCTTAATCTGTTATGTTCTATATATATTTCAGAATAATGATTTTCTATTTGGATTGAAATTTTCCACATGGGTCAGAACATATAATCCAATTTACAGTTTGCAGCTGTGTAATTTTCTTGTTCTGCTTAATCTGGAATGGTGTCAGAATTTGAAAAGAGTGTTTTTGTTTCAAAATTTGTTTTTGTAATTTCAGACGCATCTGAAAGGCCATAGCATTGATATTATACCTAAGAAGTTAAAGAAAACCATGCACTTTCAAGCCGACGCACATTTAATCCATGGAAGGAAGGAATGTAGTCGCACACCGGACGAGAAGCGCAGCGCCGCATTTAGAACAACTCACAGGGATTGCACCCAATTCAGGACAGCAGTCTGAAACAGTAAACATAAAATTTCACTTCAGAAATTAACAAAGGTGCATCGATGAGTTTGAAGTACGGTGTTTGACAAAGCAGAGCAAATGGAAAGAGAAAGCACAATCTCTGGCTATTAGCCTATAGATACAGACAGAAAGACAAACGTTGTGCGGAAAGATACACAATCTTCCAGCCTAGGGTAAAGTCGTTGTGAACATTAACAATAATTTGGGACAAATATAATGTGTATTTTATGGTAAACTATGTAAGTGGCACTCTGTGGTGCATCAGGATTTGGAACATACATCCTGAGTCGTCGTGGACAGTCTTTAACTTTAAATTGATGTTGTTCAACTGAATGTACAAATCAAACTGGTAGCTGAAATATCCACATAATAAAAAAACATCACTGAAATATGTCCCCACCAATGTCAAAAGCAAACCTACGCCCTTTGCATCCAGGTCACATTCAAAATCATCATGACATGTATGGTGTAAAACTGCCATCATCTTTTGCCAAAGGACAGCAACTGTAAGTAAATATTATGCATCTTTGTAGGAATATAATATGAAGATTGTACAAAGTAATATTCATCTTTAGCATCATTATTAAAATGAAAAACAGGCACAACAATGCCAGTACTACAATCGTTTTCAATGACTTATGTTTTCACAGTCCAATGCAAAAACAGTGTTTTTTTTCCCCACTGAAAACTGATATTTTTTAAAGATGCTCACCTAAGTGGATATATTTGAAAACAAAGTGCTGTTGCAGTGTGAATGAAAGGCCACAGTGTAGAGACAATGTAATGTATAAACTCTAATCCCATATTAGGATATATTTTGTATAAACAGATATTCACAATATGATAAATTGTCGGCTGTCATTAAGTCAGCTAGCAAAATGTAGTCCATGCTTGATATGGGGTCCCTTTTTAACCTGAGACAATAGTGACGATGTGTTTATGAGGGAAACAATGAAAACAACACAACAATTCACTCATGTCCCTGTAGGCAAGCTATACCTGCTGTAATTTATTTCATGATATTATATATAAACATTACATGAAACGTCATCATTCATATGCTCAGAAACCAAGCTAAATATACATACTTGGTGTCTCTGGAATTAAAAAGACATATTCAAGGAAACATAGAAAACAAGAATGGTGAAGCAGAAAGAGATGGTCAAGTTCAAATGGTCACACCTCTTGCCTCCAAACTCACCCCTCCAGTGACCTTTACAGGATCCCAAACTACAAGTTTAACTGACAATTCCATATGCTGCCACATTCCCTCTTATCAACAGTGTGACTGACTGACGTGATTGGATTAAGCAACCTTTATCCTGGGTTAGCGCTCAGCTGATGGAGCCTTGAGAAGAAGCTTCCCTGTGGGGTTGGGTGTATTAACTGAGGAATGAGTGGTTGGTTTTGAGGGTGCTGACACCGCTGGGAATAAACGGCTTCATTCCACACACTCGCCCCATCAGCCTCCGTACCTCGTCCCACTGCTGTAATCCAATCAACACCTTGCAAGACGGATAATGCAGCCAGCTTCACCCTGACATAAGTGAATACAGACGGCTCACACCAGGGGTAGACGCATTGTCACTGTCTGAAAGCAGAAGAGACCTGGAAGACATGCTACCTGTTGGGCTCCAATGGTGATAAAGCTGTACTTTTTGGACTTTTTTCATATATATATAAGCATGACAGCATGACTCCAGAAAAAAATAAATAAATAAAAAAAATTACAAAATCACTCATTAAACATAGTTGTTCTAACATGAGTTTTCAAAGAATATTTCTGGAAAGAAAAAAAAAAGTTGATTTAACCTTGTATAACTGCTGTCACATATTAAACAATAATCAATTATATTCTTTGTAATCATTTGAATGATTTTTTTAGAATACCATTACTAATGTATACAATAAAACTCTGTTGTGAATATGTGTATTTACACACTGTCCTATCAACAACCAGTCAGTAAATAGACTGAATCTAAAGCATAAATCACATTACTGGTTCATACTAAATAGAACATAACAGAACAATGACTGGTGGTTCACTGAGGGAGACAGATGTGAACTCTGTAATGCCTCTGAATGATACGCTGACTGAGTAAGGATTCAAACCAAGGTTGTTGAATGGGTTTGACTGACTCATGAAAACTATGGTTCAAAGGTGTCATTTTGTCATGAATCGGACATCACATGGCGTGGTGGTATTATTTTGTAGTCTGGAGCCCCGAATTCATGTGCTAAGGATCGGTAGACAAACACCTGTCCACATATGTGGATTGTTTTCTCTGGGGCCATCACCTATTCACATTTGACCAACAACCACTTTCACTGTTGGCATTTAAGTAAATATCCCCATTTAAAGGAGCAATGCAGACTGTAATGAGTGTAATTACTCACTTGGGAAAAGTCCACCTAAAATAACTGAGCTTTAATGAAAGAACTGTATTTGTAGAAAAGGTCACATTGGCATCGATTGAGGGAATGGACTCAATTTATCCACCTAATTTGACCCAATGGTATCTTTGGAATGTGAGCCGTAGTAAAGGGTGAGCAAGTGAAGGTAACTTAGAATTATTTAACAATTCAAACACATGGGAAAGCGAGTGAAAGTTCAAATTCTTCCTTATGAAATTTTTAATAACTTAAAATCTACACCACAGTTCAAAATGTTAGGGTCAGTAAAATCTTTTTTAAAGAAACCGTTACTTGTATTCAGCAAGGATAATCCAAATTTGATCAAAAGTGACATATTTATAAGATCTCTAATAAATGCTGTTCTTCTGAACTTTACATTCCTAAAATAACCATGAAAAAATTATTATGTATTATGGTTTTCACAAAAATATTAAGCAATATTAGGCAACTGATCGCAATGTTGATAATAATAAGAAATGTTTTTGAGCACTAAACCATACATTTATGTATATTGTGGTGTTTCATAGCTAGGTAAAGGAGGTTTTGCTTAGAATGCACAAAAATGTCTCTCTTGTGCAGAGAAAAAGAACACAGACCCAGCTTATTAAAATTCACAATGTTTACGTCACTATGTTTGCAGGAACTACTAAAAGCAGTATTTCCAGGATGGTAAGCCATAACACCATCAGTCCTGAGAGACATGACGTTTAACTGCAGGTAAGAATCACATCCTGCTGTAAATATCCGTTTTTAATATGAAGTGGCAGGGGATATGAACACTTCTCAGGAAAGAAGATGTGTGTTGCCACAGGGTTTATCCTAACCAGTGCTCTAGACTGAAAAGTATAAACACTGTTATCACCCTTCCTGCTAGCAGGTACTCCAGTAAGAGCAGACGCAACTGACTCTGCTTACTTTTACCAATATATTCATTAACACCTCAGACTACTGCTTGGTTCCAGGCACATGCAGGCTCAAAGTAAGCATTGGAACATTGATGATAATAATTAAACAATAGGCCCATTTATGTAGTTCAAATATATGAGCTCTTAATTAGACATCCTAATCCAACCTTTCTTAAGCCTTAGAAGTGTGGCTTTAAATAGCAAAAATAAAAAAATAAAAAAAGCTTAAATATTCATGCATTTGTCAACACATAATTTACTTACACATTCAAAATTCATGCATAGATGAAATGCGTGATTTCACATGCATAAGTTTCACAAATAGCCATAACCGAATGTTATATTTGTTATATTTTATATTTGTTGAATCCCGTGATTTCACTGTAAAGAAAAAAAAAAAAAAGTTTTTATACTACTCTAGGTAATGCAGCCTTTCTAGAATATTGCCAATAGTTAAGGGAGTCATTTAATGGTGCTTATGTAATGTAACAAAGGTTGCACAATAATAGCAAATGATGATAGATTTGAATAGGAAGGTTCAGTGCTGGGATATGTCAAATAGCTCTCAAAGTTGACCTTCTGCCTCCACATCCTGGTCAAAAAGCTTTCTCACAAGTGGAGGCTAAAGGCCACCTAAAATATCTCATACACATGGCAATGAACAAAAAATATATGGTCTTTTTTTTATAAGCATAAAATTTAGGCCACAGTAAGCTAGTCCCTTAAGTAACTCAATCTTTGTGCAGCCTTGATTTAGCTCAGAAGCAACTTTACACACACACACTACACATTTTAATAACATTAAATTAATAACATTAATTAAATAATGTTATTAAGTTTTTTATTTATTTATTTTTTATAAAATGCTACTCAAAAAATGCATGTACTGATAAACTTATTTGTAAATAAGTTGTAACATCTAAGTTGCAACAAAAAACTATGCATGTTTCTTAATGTTTTCCTCAGTTATACATACCTAACAATACTTACTGTGACATTGCTTCATTTTATATGACAAAAGTATCACTAAAACATAATGCAATAACAGCAACAAAGCAATGCTCATTTTACATTTATAGGGCTGATGTACCGTCATGTTTTGGTTTGTCAGGCTTCACTAAATACATTCTGGCTTGCTAGCCATGACTTCAAGTCATTGACTAACATCTCATCAGGCATTTGTCAAAATAAATACCCTTCTAATGAAAATGCCATGGATGTTGGAGGAAAAAAAAAAACTAAGTAAAGGTAAAGGTTAGTCTACCAGCATGTATTGAAGCTGATCAGGCTATACTGTTGTGAAGCATTTGAAGATTAGTCACAGATTTGTGTTGGTGACCTTTGCTGGGGGCAGGATCTAAGCAGATGTTACGATGCCGACTTGAATCCCGCAGCTGTATGCTTTAATATGTCCTGGGCTGTCCTGAACACCCAGCAAGGCCAGCTTTAAATGGCACATCTCCTGGGCACAGCTACATTATAATCAGTAAGACTCTATGGGGGGGAAAAGTGGGGAAATTAATTTTAATGGCAATAAAGAACTATAAATCAGACATTTACACATTTATTTTATAGCGGTTTCTTGAATCTATAGATATTTATATAAATCTACACAAAGTTTGCACACTGATCAAGTATATCAGCTGCTGAATGTGGTTTATCCCATCAGCATTTATAAACCAATTTTGGAAGCAAAAATGGTCCATTACTATTGTCAATAGTATAGGAATGTATGAAGCACAGTTCACACAGAAGTCACTTTCAAACCAAGCAACTTCTGTTGATCAACACTGCAATGGAATCCTATTGAAATGGCTGGATTTCACAGATAAAAAATGGCTGAACAATGATGTATAGTTTTAGGTGTATCGTGGTACCTTTGGACAAGATCAGTGGGTGTAGTAATAATTAGAAACAACTCTACCTCACACCTATTACTAGTCTAACCACTACGATGACAAGAAAACTATTCCTCCACCAAAGTTCTTTTATTGACATGGTAAAAAGGCTTTGCAGTGCCAATGCACTGATCAAAACACAGACCAACACATACACTCTCAGAAATAAAGGTACAAAAACTGTCACTGGGGTGGTACCTTTTCAAAAGGTACACTTTTGTACCTATTAATTTCAAATATGTACACTTTAATATGTATCTTTAAGGTTCCAAAATGGACCTTTTAGATACAAACATATACCTTTTGAAAAGGTACCACCCCAGTGACAGCTTTTGTACCTTTATTTCTGAGAGTGTACATCATTACAATTGAAAAAAAATAAATAAATAAAAGGAAAATAATAAGGTGGCAAATAAGTAAAAGGCAAACAAATACACAATGATTTCATTTATATCCAAATCTCACCCCCTCTTTCATGTTTTGCTATAAAGGGCTATTTCCACTGATTTCTATATATATACTGTATATATTTTTTTATACAGAGCTAATTATATACTCTATCCTCTTTAAGTTCTGGTTCCATTTGCTTCTTTTTTGTTCACGTTTAGTTTCTTTATCATTAAAAAAGCTGCGTTTAGATCCTCGCCTCTCTTCTCTTTCTATGCCAGCACACTTTGTAAGAGTTAACACTTATACAGTGCTAGGCCCTGAACTTTCAACTCTTGTTAGTGGTACTCAGGCTGAAACTACATATAACATGTTGGTAACACTTTAGAATACTGTTCCGTCTTTAATGAATAACTACACAGGAACAAATGGCTAATGCACTATTAACATTGTAGTAACTACTATTAACTAACAAGGAACTCTGATTAACGATTTATTACGTAATAGCGCTAAGTTGAAACTGGTAGTTCAATATTAGCTAAACAACAACTACTATTTTTTACATATATCATGATAACTCCTAAGAACTACTTTATACAGGTTCATAATTAATGTGAATTATGCATAATGAATAATTAATTCTAAAATGAAGATCATGGTAACCCACTAGTAATGACTCAAGTATTACCAAATCCTTCTAAATGAACTACTAATTACTTGAATCAGTATTCTAAAGTGAAAATCAGCATAACTTCCTAATATTGACTGATGTCATTGTAAGCTTTTGAGATATGTGTAAGGTTTTGGATAGTAATGACTCAAGTGTTACTACATCCTTCTGAAGAAACTACTAATTATTTGGATCAGTATTCTAAAGTGAAGATCAGGGTAACCCACTAGTAATGATTTAAGTGTTACCAAATCTAGCTAAATGAATTATTAACCAGAACCTTACAAAAACCTTGAAAGTTTACAATGACTTCAGTAATTACTAGGGAATTATCACGATCTTCACTTTAGAATACTGATCCAAATAATTAGTAATTCCTTCTGAAGAATTTGGTAATACTTGAGTCATTACTAGTGTGTTACCATGACCTTTACTTGAGAATGAATTATACATTATGTATTATTCATATTAATTATCAACCTGTATATAGTAGTTCTTAGTAGTTCTTGGGGAGGTATGAAATAATAATAGTTACTGATTAGCTAATAGTGAACTACCACATTTGACTAATCACTATTACTTACTAATTCATTAATCCGAGTTGCTTGTTAGTTACTAGAGTGATAATATTGCATTACTCATGCGTTCTTGTGTAGTTACATTAATGATGGAACAGTATTCTAAAGTGTTACCAACATGTTTGCTTGTATAGATCAAATCTCACACAAAGGCGAAAATCAGAAGCTTAGTCCGGGTCTAGAGAGAAATCACCTTTACCCTCCGTGTGAGCTATAGAGTAGCAAAGACCCGCATCAAAGAGCCTGCTATTTTGATCCATCGATGTAGTAAAATACATAAAAACACTCTACCCCGTGTCCGCCAGCTTTAAAAAATGCCATTTCCTTAAAAGGTTATCAAAACCTGTGTACATGCTAACCCACGACAAATAGCCACAGTTTCCAGAGAGTCACATCAGCGTGATGCATTCACTGCATCTTGCTCCAGCATGAATCTGACAAACACCAAAGCATTGCTTCCTTCTCCGGATGACTTTGTGAAAGCCAGAGTTGTTTATGAGACAAGCATTTAGCTATGCACCTTCTTCAAGCCAGAAACTATACATTATTGTGAACTGAAATACAAGTGAATTTTCAAGCTCTTCAGAGCCTTGCACTTGCTGACATGGTGCTGAATTATGCATAGATATGGCTCTCGTGACTTCCTGTTTGAGATGGTGCCCCTTTCAGACTGTGGAAACAAAACACAATAAGGATAGCACTGCTATCTTATATGCTGTCTTTTTCAGTGGGAGACTACAAGATCCTGCCGGACTGTATGTCCTGTGCTGTGTTATGATGGTTTTTTAGTTCAGGCTACTTCAACAATCCAATATCATCAAACTCAAATATGCTGAGTATGTGTGGTAAGATGGTCAGTGCAGTGGCTAAACAAGCAGCAAAAAAGGCAAAAACTCCAGAAATGTCCATGGAAAAAAAATTGTTTTTAGTTCCAAAACATTCTTAAACATTCTTAATGGACCAACTCCTCCCCTTCAGGGTAACATATAGTCGGCTTCCTGTTTGCGGGCCCCTCCTACTAGGCAGCTCCAGGAACAGTTAAGACAAAGAGACATGAACATTAATATACAAACATTGTTTGACCAACTTCACCCTGAATATTTCACTCTGATAACAGTCTGCATTGAATGTGCATCTTTCATGTGACTGCCACTTGAGTAAAACAAAATAAAAATCTTACAAAACAGTTTGGTCTGGGTTTTTTTACTTTGAGTTGAAACATGAGTGCTACATCACATTTTCTCCCCTTCACCCCCTCTGGATGGTCTGAGTTCAGAAATCAGTGCAGAACCTAATTCCTCCATCCTTTTTAGGGACCAGTAGTATGGGACTTGACCACTCACTGTTGGAGGGTTCTATAATCCCCATTTCCAGCATAGTCTCAATCTCAGACTTTAGCTGTTTAGCTGTCTTCTCCGGCACTCGGTAGGGTTTCTGCCAAATAGGAGTGGTGTCTTTCAAGATGATGTTGTGTGTAAGGATCTCGGTATGGCCAGGTCTTTCCTGGAAAAGAGAGGGAAAAGATTGGACTACTTTGGTTAGTTGCTTTTGTTGGTGGTTTTCCAAATGTGAGAGGCCTCCTGAGGTGATCGAACTGGCTCCATATAAGTTTCGTCCTCTTCCTCCACTACTGCTCTCACCATCATCACTTGGTCTTTGAGATCTTGAGGGCCCTCGAGATCAGACACCCTCTCCTTGAATTCCCTCAAGAGATTAACATGTAGGACCTGTTTAGGCTGCTTTCTTTCGGGAAAATTTCATAGGTTACTGAGCCCAGTTTTCGGGTAACAACATATGAACCCTGCCACTTGGCCGACAATTTACTTGTACTCAATGGTAGCAATACCAGAACTTTCTGTCCAGGTTTCAAGTCCTTTTCCCGGGCATGTGTGTCGTACCATACTTTTGTCTTTGCTGAGCAGCAAGTAGATTTTCTTTGGCCAGAGTCCTAAAGTTTTCCAACTTGTCCCTCATCTGTAAGATATAAGAGGCGATACTGCACTGGGCTGGTTTCTCTGCAGTCCATCCCTCTTTGAGCACGTCCAGGGGGCCACGAACTTGCCTGCCAAACAAAAGCTCAAAAGGAGAGAAACCGGTTGAGCATTGAGGGATCTCTCTATATGCAAAGAGAAGAAAAGGAAGCCATTTATCCCAATCCCTTCCAGACTCATCAACAAACTTCTTAAGCGTGTTTTTCAATGTACCATTAAAGCGTTCTACAAGGCCATCTGTTTAAGGGTGAAATGGCATGGTTCTGATTCCCTTAATGCCTAGTTGCTTGTACTATAGCTTCATCAGTTTAGCCATAAAATTTGTTCCCTGATCTGTAATAATTTCAGAGGGGACTCCAACTCTGAAGATCAAATCAATCAAACATCTCACAATGTGCTTAACTTAGATTGAACGCAAAGGGTACACCTCTGGATATCTAGTAGCATAGTCGCAGATTACCAGTGCGAATTGGTGACCTGAACTACTCTTCACCAAAGGGCCTATTATAGCCATCCCTATACGATCAAATGGAGTTCCAATTATAGGCAAAGGTTGCAGATAACTTCCATCTGATTTACGAACAGGTGCTACCATTTGATATTCAGAACAAGTTTTACAGTATTCTTGCACATCTTGATACATTTTTGGCCAATAAAATCTTTGACTGATTCGTTCATATGTTTTCTGTTGGCCTAAAAGTCCTGACCAAGAGATGGTGTGACCCAGATGTAAATTCATCGGATGCAGTGCTTAGGGTACTACCAGTGTAGGATTCTCTGTATCAACCAAGTACTAAAAGGTTGTTCTTTAAAATGTACCGGACCCCCCCAATTCCGGTACACCCACAGGCTTGCCATCTACCTCACACAGCTTTTGGAACAGGGGCTGTAAAGTAACATCTGCTTTTTGCAACTCCCTAAAATTATCAGGAACCTGCCAACAGGAGTTAATCAGCTCCAACTCAGGGTCAGGGAGATCGGGTAAGCTGTCTTGTGCCTTATCTTTCCCCCTATGTTTTTCTTGTCGTCTCTGTCTTTTACTTTTTTATCTTTCCCCACACTACCAAACAAATCAGCATTAGCATTAGGAAGGGGTTGTAACCCTTTAGTCTGAGAACGTGTAACTACTGCAAACAATTTGGATGTTAAACCCACCAAATCAGTTAGACAAGGAAAATCTTCCCAGATCACCACGTCATATGCTGATTTCTCAACTACGCCCACCCTTAACAGATATGTCTGTTCATCAATCACCATAGAGACATCAGCAGTTCGATAGATTTGTTCATCCCCATGTACGCATCCTAAACATACAGTATCACCATAGTTCAGCATTTCATACAATTCAACAAGTCAGATTTCACCAAGGTTTGGGTACTACCTGTATCAACCAGAGCCTGAGCAGGTTGACCATTAACAGTTACCGTTATAAGGTGACTATGTTTCTCTGTAGGTTTTGATGGTACACCAAAATCCTCAATCCTGGGAACATAACACATGTTAGTCACTTTGGGTTTTCTTAAGGGACAAAGAGAGGCCTTATGTCCAGGTTGTTGACAATAAAAACAGATCAAAGTTACATTAGAATGTTTACCAGACACAGTCACAGTCTTATCAATAGGTTCCTCAAATTTACCCTTGCCCACAGTACCTTTGTTGGTTCGTGGTGGATCTCAATGTGCAGCCATGTATCTCTCCGCCAGCCTTGCAGCTTCCTCTCCAGTCCGTGGTTGATTTTCTTTAACACAGACTCTCAAGTCTGCACGCAGCACTCGCAAATACTGTTCCAATATGATGGTTTCCCCCAGCTGTTGCTTGCTCTTTATTTCGGGTTGCATCCACCTCTTATACAAGCCTTTGATGTGATTGTAGGTTTCTTTTACACTCTCTCCAGTTGGTACCGTCAGGCTCCTGAAACGCAGACGATATGTCTCCTCGGTCATGTTGTATTTGGCCAATACCGCAGCCTTGATGTCATCATAGGAACCGGATCGTTGTTCGTCCATGTTCGCATAGGCCTCCAAAGCTTTGCCTGTCAACAAAGTTACCACTCAGGCTGCCCACTCATCGGTTTGCCATACCCACGTTCTAGAAATATGTTCGAACCACACAAAGAAACATTCCACATCCTCACCTTCCACAAAGTCGGGAATTCCAGGTTCATGATAGCGTCTAAAGGTGGTGACATAAGTGACACATGGTCTTGAGGTTGAGCCTGAGGAAGTTCTGGAAGCAATGTTCCTCCTCCTAATGACTGCGGAAATGTCCTGGGGGTTGGTATGGGATGGTGATGAGTATATTGGCTGATCTGTTCGACTGATCCCCACTCAGTCTGGTGTTTCTGGAAGATAGTAGCCTTTAACCTCTTCAGTTCATCAAATAATATATTTTCATTCCTTTGTTGTTGCTTCATGAACTGCCTCATTTCCAAAAGGAAATCTTAACCCACCGGAACACTCTCTGCACCATCTCGAGGGGTACTAACTTTACTGGTCTTTGGTCTCACCACAGGTTCAGTCTCAGGCTCTTGCACACTCACCACATGAAACGAGTCCATCACAGCTTCCTCCAGGTGCCCCAGCAGCGGCCAACTCCAAATCACCCGCTTGAGCTTCAACAGTGTCCTCCTCCCCCTCCGAAAACAGGATTGGGTGAGCTCTGGTACTCCTTTGAGGACCTCCCTGCTCTCTAGTAGTCATCATGAAGTTTGTCACTTGCCTCTTCTACTGCTGGTTACTCCACAAAGACTCCATATCCTACTTCTGACACCATTTGTGGTAAGATGGTCGGTGCAGTGGCTAAACAAGCAGTAAAAAAGACAAACATTTCAGAAATGTCCATGGAAAAATTGTTTTTAATTCCACTTGCCATGAATTCCTAAAAGGTGTAACAAGGACCATAGCAAAATGATAAAAAAAAATTTCCTCAGGAAAAAAAAAAAAAAACACAATAATAAAAAGGAAAAAAACTAACAAAAGAAACTGTTCCAAATACAACTCAATACATAACAAAAATAAGATACACAGTTGGCTATTGGTCCAACAAACACCCTTCTTTCTTTCTTCTTAAACATTTCTCTGTTCTTTTATAGTTTTAATCTCCTCCTTCATTTTCAAACTAACCAATCGTAACCCCTCATCAGCTACTAACTATACATTCTACATGTTACAGAAGATTTATAAGCTTACAGACAATACCTTAATAATCATCACCTCTAACAAGTTGTATTATTACCTTGAAAAGCATCAAAAATATAACCATTCATGAAATTTAGGCCTAAACATTCTTAATTGACCAACTCCTCCCCTTCAGGCTAACCTACAGGTGCATCTCAATGAATTAGAATGTCGTGAAAAAGTTCATTTATTTCAGTAATTCAACTCAAATTGTGAAACTTGTGTATTAAATAAATTCAATGCACACAGACTGAAGTAGTTTAAGTTTTTGGTTCTTTTAATTGTGATGATTTTGGCTCACATTTAACAAAAACCCACCAATTCACTATATCAACAAATTAGAATACTTCATAAGACCAATAAAATAAAATAAAAAACATTTTTAGTGAATTGTTGGCCTTCTGGAAAGTATGTTAATTTACTGTATATGTACTCAATACTTGGTAGGGGCTCCCTTTGCTTTAATTACTGCCTCAATTCGGCGTGGCATGGAGGTGATCATGTTGTGGCACTGCTGAGGTGGTGTGGAAGCCCAGGTATTTTTGACAGTGGCCTTCAGCTCATCTGCATTTTTTGGTCTCTTGTTTCTCATTTTCCTCTTGACAATACCCCATAGATTCTCTATGGGGTTCAGGTCTGGTGAGTTTGCTGACCAGTCAAGCACACCATGGTCATTTAACCAACTTTTGGTGCTTTTGGCAGTGTGCCAAATCCTGCTGGAAAATTAAATCAGCGTCTTTAAAAAGCTGGTCAGCAGAAGGAAGCATGAAGTGCTCCAGAATTTCTTGGTAAACGGGTGCAGTGACTTTGGTTTTCAAAAAACACAATGGACCAACACCAGCAGATGACATTGCACCCCAAATCAACACAGACTGTGGAAACTTAACACTGGACTTCAAGCAACTTGGGCTATGAGCTTCTCCACCCTTCCTCCAGACTCTAGGACCTTGGTTTCCAAATGAAATACAAAAAATTGCTCTCATCCGAAAAGAGGACTTTGGACCACTGGGCAACAGTCCAGTTCTTCTTCTCCTTAGCCCAGGTAAGATGCCTCTGACGTTGTCTGTGGTTCAGGAGTGGCTTAACAAGAGGAATACGACAACTGTAGCCAAATTCCTTGACACGTCTGTGTGTGGTGGCTCTTGATGCCTTGACCCCAGCCTCAGTCCATTCCTTGTGAAGTTCACCCAAATTCTTGAATCGATTTTGCTTGACAATCCCCATAAGGCTGCGGTTCTCTCTGTTGGTTGTCCATCTTTTTCTTCCACATTTTTTCCTTGCACTCAACTTTCTGTTAACATGCTTGGATACAGCACTCTGTGAACAGCCAGCTTCTTTGGCAATGAATGTTTGTGGCTTACCCTCCTTGTGAAGGGTGTCAATGATTGTCTTCTGGACAACTGTCAGATCAGCAGTCTTCCCCCCATGATTGTGTAGCCTAGTGAACCAAACTGAGAGACCATTTTGAAAGCTCAGGAAACTTTTGCAGGTGTTTTGAGTTGATTAGCTGATTGGCATGTCACCATATTCTAATTTGTTGAGAGAGTGAATTGGTGGGTTTTTGTTAAATGTGAGCCAAAATCATCACAATTAAAAGAACCAAAGACTTAAACTACTTCAGTCTGTGTGCATTGAATTTATTTAATACACAAGTTTCACAATTTGAGTTGATTTACTGAAATAAATGAACTTTTCCACGACATTCTAATTTATTGAGATGCACCTGTATAGTTGGCTTCCTGTTTGCGGGCCCCTCCTACTAGGCAGCTCCAGGAACCGGTAAGACAAACAGACATGAACATTAATATACAAACATTGTTTGACCAACTTCACCCTGAATATTTCACTCTGATAACAGTCACCATGGAATGTGTACCTTTCATGTGACTGCCACTTAAGTAAAACTAACAAAATAAAGATCTTACAAAACAGTTTGATCTGAGTTTTTCATCGAGTTGAAACATGAGTGCTACATCACAGTATGTTTCTGATTAGCTAGTTTGTTGATTGCCCAAAATAGGGCAGACCGGTCTCATGACTATTTTTGTCATAATTCCTACCATGGATCTATAATCTACCTGATTTAACTTATAAAAATGGCTTTTTGTTTGTTTTCTTAATGTAGTCTGGTTTAGGTCATAATATTTTGGACTAGAATAAAGCCATTACATTTTATTTATATTTATTTTTTTATGCACATTATCCATAAAAAAATGCTGAACAATATTCTATTATATTGTAACAAACATTTTGTTTATTTATTTATTTTTTTTCCTTTTTTATTTATTTATTTTTTTTAACATATACAGAACAGTTCAAAATGTAGGGTCAGTAAGATTTTATTTTATTTTACTTTTCTTTGATATGATCTTACCTTAAGTGTCCAAATACTTTTTGGGGTCATAACATACACTATGCCAGGAACCAAAAGTGTGAAACTACTTGTGATCTAATCACTAATGCATAGCAACTCTTGTAATACCATAGCTATTATTGCAAAATGTCAATTTTAAGTGTTATCGTTATCTTCTAGCCAACAAATGCCTGCATGGATTAGAATTAGATTTGTGCAATCTATTCAAGCTACACTGTAAAACCTGAGTATTATGCACAAGTACTTCTAGCTGCTGCTCCCAAGTCATTTTAGATGTGACATCTGAAATCAGTCAATGGTTAACATACAAAGCCTCTCAATGGTTAACATATTTCCCTAGAAGCATTTTACTTCACTGATGAGAGGAGAAGAGCTTCTCTAATATGAAAATTCAATAATAAATGCATTTCCTCTTAATGATGTTTATGAATAAAAAGATCAAATTGTAAACATACAGTAAGAGGGACAAAATGATATAAGATTGGTCAAATAAGATTGGGATATGTATATACATCAACAATCTTTTGGCCTTGAGTGTTTCATTTTATTTCTGATTAGATTTACAGTTCTTAAGTGAGTTGAGTTACAGAATATGTTCTCTATATGTACGCTTTTAAGAAAAACTTGAGTTCAGCTAACCTGTTGAGAAGGGTTTCAATTGAAACCCAAACACTACATCAAATTCCTCCATCTTTTAAAAGGGGGGTCATGGGGAAACCCATGAATATAGTACTCAATGAACAATAAACTGGCTAAGAAAATATGACATAAAAAATACATTCTTATATTCTCCACCTTTAAAGGGATAGTTCACCCAAAAATGAAAATGTGATATTTATCTGCTTACCCCCAGGGCATCCAAGATGTAGGTGACTTTGTTTCTTCAGTAGAACACAAACGAAGATTTTTAACTCAAACTGTTGCAATCTGTCAGTCATATAATGGTAGTCAATGGGCTCCACGGCTTTAAGATAAAAAAAAACACACAGACAAAACCAAATTAAACCCTGCGGCTCGTGACGATACATTGAGGTCTAAAGACAAGAAGCAATCTGTCTGTGCAAGAAACTGAACAGTATTTATATATTTTTTTACCTCTGATCCACCGCAGTGTCCAACTGTCCTGAGCGTGTTCACAACATCCGGCACGTGACGCGTCAACGTGCTCTGGCATAGTAGATGCATGCGTGGAAGCGATGTGTCGTGCATATACGTCACTCATTGTTTAGATCGCTTCTGGATGTTGTGAACGCACTCATTCACAACATCCCATTGACTCGGTCCCATTTACTGCCATTATATGACTGACAGGCTGCAACGGTTTAAGTTAAAAATCTTCGTTTGTGTTCTACTGAAGAAACAAAGTCACCTACATCTTGGATGCCCTGGGGGTAAGCAGATAAACATAAAATTTTCATTTTTGAGTGAACTGTCCCTTTGAATTACAGACCCTTTAAGTCCTGCCCTAAAGATGCAAGGCAGTACATACATGCACAGCCTATAAATACCAATCCACATGCTTGTGATTGTATTCAAGCATTTAATCTGAAATAAATAATGAAAGACCTTCTTAGTCTGCGTGGGTCTCATAAATATGCAGAGCATCAGAGGGACACAAACACCACCGAGAAGCAATCACTGTACCAGTCCTTCTCTTAAAATGGCACGCAGTACTTTCCAAAGTTTCCAGACTATGCCTCCTGTATACTTCAGGAAGCCTGGCTTGATTAAAAGTGCCTTCCGGCTTTATCACAATCTTTGTGTTCGCTGCTCAAAGTACCTTTTAATCCTCTTCCTACAAATCAACAAACTGCAGAATGCTGCATAAATTGATTGTTTTGGAGCTTTTCCATGGTGCTGTGGAAATTGTGTGGGGATTTATTTGTGGATCTCTTTTAATCTGTCAGTCAGAGACGAGGCCTAATAAACACCTGCTGAGACGGAGCTTCACATGTCCCCAGTAAATCATCAAGAAACGCACTGCCATATGAATTTTGTGTTGTTATTAAGGCAAAATATAACAATCACTGTTGTCTCAAAGTGAAAAGTAAAAATTAAAGATAATATAGCACATTTCCCTAAAATAATTACAAAACAAATAGGTGGCTCCTGGTTGGTATTACTTATTTACTTTTAGAACATTTATCCATTTTAAAATAATTGAACTTTCAATTAAAAAAAAAATTGAAAAAAAAAGATATAAAGGATATGTATAATGTATAATAAATAATATTTTTAACATAGCTATAAAATATTAAATAATGCATTTAAAAATTATAAATGTAAATAAAAAATAAATAAATAAAATGATGAATAAATGAATTCAGTTTTAGGAAATTAATAAATGAATCCAATGTATCCACTGTGTAAGATGCTGTTTAAAAATCTAATCAGAATAAAGACATTATCAGATGTGGATTAAAAGGTAGAGAGAAAAAATAAAATAGAAAAATAAATACAAATAGAAAAGCAGAAAAAAATATGTATATAACATCTGTTGGATGTTCACATTATTCTATCCCTAAAATCCTGAAATCTTAATGTACCATATCAATATCAATAGGATAATGTTTTACCTGACACAGCTCTGATAATGCTATATAATAGAATCTGATCGCCTCTGAGAATTCGGATCAATGTCATGAGGTTTTCTGTGTGATCAGAATCCTTGATATGGGAAATCAGATGATTTAGGTTTGATCTGAAAAAATGTTCTCCAAGAGAAGACGTCACAAGGTTGAAACCCCTGCAAGAAAAGGAACAATCACCACGCTCAGGCTGCCCATAGGGATCAGCATGTTGACAGTGTTTGAAGCCACCACAGCTACCTTCAAAGCTTGATCCCTCCTTTGAAGATTACCCACAATTCAGTAGCTGCTTTATTCAGATGAAGGGGGTTATTATGCTAATGATGGTGCACCGCTGGAGACGTGCTTCAGAAGTGCTTGAATGCAACAGGGGAAAGAGGAATGCTGCGGGACGAACGTCTTCATCTGCTTGGATCTCCATTTCTGCTCTGAGCTTAGGAGTTTAAGAGCAAAATAATCCTTCTTTCTTCTCACATGCTGCTGCCTCAAGACTAATCTAAAACAAATACCGCACAGATGACAACACTTTGTTTAAGTTGGTTATGTAACTAAACACAAGCTGAGCGATATCAAAAACACATGCTTCTTAATTTATCTTTAGAACGATCAGAAAATGCCAAGTGCCACTTTCCGACAAACACAGACTCCACCTTGAAGACAACGGAGGGCAGCTGAATGTGAACACCATTACACAGACTGCCAAACAGTCCTTTGTCATTGTCCTCCATTACTGATGAAGTGAAGCCTGTTAAACCGCTCTGCAATGGTGAATTCACTGCCATTATCTGCCGTTTATCTCTTAATTGTGCTTTCGATGTGAATCAGTCCTGATATTTTAATTCAGCCCTAGCAGCTACAGAAACATGCAGAGCATTGATTAACTTTCATTTTTTCAGTAAAAAGCCCCAGCTCTCAATATGAAAGCTAGGAAATTATATCAATTACAGTACAGAATATAATAACTGGGCTACATATTTCTCAATGGGATTGTATCTAATTATTTGAAATGCTTCTAAGGTCTCAAACCACTCACTTTGTTGATTTTATTGTTAAATAGTATTTAGTCACATGTATTTATATAGAAATGTATACAATACACATTGTTTCAATGCAGATTCACAGTAACAAACAGGAAAATGACAGTGTTAATGTTGCAAAAATGACTGAACTATATGAAACAAATTCAGCTGTAAAACAGCTCTACAGAAGACAAGAGTGTCATTATTCAGCTCAAGTTTGTTCAATGTTGATTCAATTCAGTTCAATAACAGGGTAAATGTTGCAAAG
The DNA here is from genome assembly GCF_012432095.1 of Onychostoma macrolepis. Classification (NCBI taxonomy): domain Eukaryota; kingdom Metazoa; phylum Chordata; class Actinopteri; order Cypriniformes; family Cyprinidae; genus Onychostoma; species Onychostoma macrolepis. Next base: position 17,898,658 of record NC_081163.1, read on the forward strand.
TTTATCATTTATGAAACACATTCAGCTTGAAAGCAAGCATTTATTTTTGAAACACTTGTACTCGGCAGTATAAATGTTACCAAATATTATAAGTGCTTGCTAGCAATGTTACCCTTATGATGAGTATTAAATATGGCAGCTACAACATTTGCGCTACATCAAAATAATTCATATAGTCTCCTGTCACGTCAGGTGAAGGCTTCAGTTGTTATCATTTTAAAGTTCACACATGCTGAGAATGTGCACATCTATCATATCTAACACAAATCGATCCTCCCAGTGTAACTGTTCACCCATAGCTGTCTTACACACTGAAGATGTGGTCAGATTGCCAAAAACATACTTTAGTCTAGTAGAAACAGGAAGCTCTCTTGTCATCTCCAAACCTCTGATATTTTATCAATACTGAATGCAGGAGTGAGATTTTTGAGTAGGATTCAGTAAGATTCACAAGAGCTGTTATGTATTTGCGAGCAAGCACTTTCTCTGAATTTACTGCCCTTGTTCTTGTTCTTGTTCTTTTTTTTCTGCATGAACACATACATAAGAGGGTGTGATCATGCACTAGCACTGGTGCAGCAGTTCCTGGCATGGGGATCAACATCATTATCAGATGCATGTATCCTCCATGGACCTTACCTACTTTATCTGAGCCAATCCCTTTGAGAAGGCTTGTTGTGGCATCAGAGGAGTGCGGAAAAATGAACCTGATTCATAGTGGACCTCAAAGGGAACCTACCCTGAATTTGCCTGGGAGCGCCACTGCAGCTGATACTGTCATCCATGACATTTCCAAAGAGTCCCACAGAATATGTTAAACCTCATTTCTCAAATGTTTTCTTGATAGTGATGGCGTAAGGTGACATCACTCACCAGATGGGGTGGAAAAAGGGAACAAGCAATGCATTTAAAATCTAGCAATTCATATCCAATGTTTGCTGTATGTACTAATTTTAATGCATGGAGGCAGCATAATTATCCTTATCAGTGGGAGCTACTGTAGCCTGTCAAGCTCCTGTACGTAAATGAATGCAGTTCATAAATTAAAGTAGTTATCTACAGTATGAAGTTAGATAGGAGTTCAAAAATAAAACATCAATACACCAATAAAACATAAATATTTATGGTTTTAACTGAGTAAAAGCATAGTAACGAAAATTAACATTTAATTAAAGTTAGTTTTAAAATAAGTCTGTATTAAAATTACAAATATTAGAAATATGTATTACAAATGTAGGTTATAACTAAATGTAATACTATAATAATTATTTTAAACATAATTATAAGTAATTGCTGCAACCCGAAATTTGTAGTTAATAAAATTCCACATGCTTGTATCTATTTACTTGGCCAGATGTATTTCAATGAGAGCAACAGACCTCCTAGTGTCTGACCTAAGGGAATAGTGTCCAGATAAGGTAAAGTATTGCCGTCGTTCTTGCAAGAGCTGAATAAAGCGAATGGAGGAGTACACCGGGGAATATGAGAAAAGTGCTGAGAAAGCAACTCCCACCGGATTTCTCACGACGGTGGAGAGCTGTCAAAGGCTTGAAAATGAAGTAACCGAGTAATCAAAGAAGAAAAATCAGGACGACTTAACTTACCCCTCAAGGGTCCCCCAGGCAAGAAGACGGTTGACAAAATTAGTTCAGTCTTTTTATAAGAACACCTGAATCTCACAAACAAGATACTACAGCTGCCAAAACAGGAGAGGAGATGTTTGAGATCAACCCGCTGTGGACAGCATTTAACTATTGGCTTTACTGCAGTTGGTCTAAAAGTATGAAGTGTCATTCATACAGTGGTTTGCATCAATAAAGTAAACAAAGGGTTAGGGATTTTTGGCAACAAATGTGAATTTTGGGTCATGTAATAAGCAGTGACACCACCGGATCAGTTCAGACTGTTTAATACCTCCTTTTCATTGTCTTCCAGTGTTTACCCTAAGCAGTGAATGCCTGGACAAATTAATGAACCAATCAGTCTCTCAAGTTTGCTAAATCAGCTGTTTTTGATTGACATTAATGCTTTTTATGTGCATATTACTGTGTAACAGTATCATGAACTGTACAATGTTTCAGTAGGTGTAGTTTTCATCCTCACCACCAGGGTCCTAGTGTGCTCCCTGGGTGTGATGAGGATGTAGTAGAGTGAGATAGAGGACAGCATGGTGTGCCTTGTGTTCCTACTCTTTCCTGAGAGACCATACTTGTTGAGAAACTAAGTTGTTTTCTGCTCAATTGTAAGCAATGTTTGATTATAACTGCTAAATAGTCTAATAGTCTATCAGCTTTGACTTTGATATTTATTTGTATATGTGAAATGTAGTTCTGAGGCAACGGTTAATTTACCTTGAGGTTGCCATTTAAACAACTTTTTATGAATGGGTTTTGTTTCTGAATGTTTGTATTTTGTTTTGTAGAAGGATTTTTGTTTATGGGCTTCCTTTCCTTGTTCAATGGGTCATGCTATGGGAATAATGTGGAGGTACTATCACTGAAGAAAAGATTGATGTGCAAGGGCACATGGGACATTTCCTACGTTCCCTACGTTCTGTGTCTGGACTTTATCACTAGTACAAGTATTCTTTCCCCTGATAAGACTTTTTGCAAGTAACACTAAACCAAACCCTAATCTTAACCCTAACCATATAGTAAGTGCATGTAGTTCATTAATATTACTCAGTACTTAAATGTATAATTACACTGTAACAAGGACACCTTAAAATAAAATGTAACCAAAAAAAAAAAAAAAAACGATGCATAATGTTTATGGGTTATTATTTGATTTCCTTTGTTGATGTTTTTTTTTTTTTTTTTTTTTTATTATTATTTGGTTTGTATGACCATTGTTTGTACTGATATCTATATTGAGAAGGTCTGCTCAAAATGGGTTATCCATGTATGGTTTAAATGAAAGTCTTTGAAGAATCAAATCATTAAATGTGGACTTTGCATATGTTATGTTTACATATAAACATGAACTTGAAAAACTCTTTATTGGTGTAGCAGAGTATATTTTGAATTATGCCATGGTCTGTCTGAATACTCGATTCTGATTGGCTGGCAGGTGTTGATTAAATTTGTTGAACTGCACAGGTAGTTCCAGGTCAGTTTAATCACGTTCCATATTAATGCGTTTCCTATACACATTGGTAACCATAGTAACATACAGTTACAGTTGAATAGTAATACAGATGAAAATAACCGTTATTTTTATCGTTCCGGTCAAATATTGCAGCGCAAATATTATTAACATCTTTAATATGTGAATGCTGGCAAATGACCATGGCATAAACGGGAAAATCAACGGCTAGCTGTGCATTAAACGATTTGAATGCACTTTGCGGAGGCCTCCACGCCGTGCATTCAAATCGTTTAATGCACAGCTAGCCGTTGATTATCCCTTACGTAATACAGTTGATCCCTCCTTCATAAATTTGTATAGCTGTTTTTTTTTTTTTGTTTGAGAGACAGAGAATCAGTTATAACTGAGAAATAGTGGATTTAGTTCCCCACAGAAACAATACTGTCCATACATAATCAAATTCAATCATCTGAAATTCAATCATCTTTCCATCATAACAATTAACATCCAGCCTAAAATCCGACCATCTGAATGTGAATCATTTCTAAGCCTGAGTGATCAGGTGCAGCCCATATTGTTTGTTTTGTGGGTAGAACTCTCTCATTTTCTACATGTCTAGGATTATTTCTCAGTTTGGCATAGTCCTGAAAACAGATGGGTCCACCATAGTGTGAAGTATCTAATGAACATATGAGCTCCAGTAGTAATGGGCTTTCCTCCTGATCATAGTGTGCTAGTGAACTGTCATTACTCATCAATAGACAGTTTTCTGACACAGGTTACCTTTACAGGAAAAGGAATGTGGTAGCACAGAAACCCATGTACCATGGTATACACATACGGTACTCCAAAAATACTAACATGGTACATACAAACACACACACACACACAAAAAAGGTGTCCTTATAATAACAATAAATTATGCATAATTACATGCAAGTAACACTAAACCAAACCCTAATCTTAACCCTAACCATATATTAAGTACATGTAGTTAATTAATATTACTCAGTACTTAAATGTATAATTACACTGTAACAAGGACACCTTAAAAAAAAACAAAAAAAACAATGATGTTGCATAATAAATGTCTAGTTCTGTCTTAAGTGTGAAACATAGTTCAAACTCTATCACTAACCACAAACACAACCATTACCTACTACTAAAAACAGAGAGAAGTAATAGCTTGAAAAGAATGATGTCAAAGCCCCAAACCCAGTCAAACCTTGAAACTACCCATAAAATCTTATGGGTCGATATGAATATTGTGCCAGAAACCAATACGGTTCTTCATCCAGGAACACATGCTACTTGATATAAAAATATGGGTGTCTATTCCTGTTCCTCTGAAACACTGATCTCTGTGTTAAATTTTCAGCCATCGCCTGGGTTCACTGCCTCTGAGACCAAGCTCCATCCACACCTATTTTCATCTTTATAATACCAAATTTAATAATTAATACTCTCGCTGTGTGTGAGAGAAGATTTAATTCAGAAGCTCTGCTGAAACTTCCAAAACGAATGACTATTGCTATTTTTGACTCACACAAGCCATTAGGTGTAAATAGCACACTTCCTCCAGAAGTGAAAAGAGCCTCTCAGGTGTGGTTTTTTTTTTTTTTTTTTTTTTTCTTCCATCCATCCAGAAAAGACAGTGTGTGCTAAATGCAGCCCAAGTGTTTCATCTATTATTACATCCTGTACTAATGATTCAGTGGTTTTTCCTGGTTATATTTTTCTTATTTCCTGTCCTATAATACATAAAAACGAACATGAAACCAGCTACAGTATTAGATTTACACAAAATCATACGTCTGCTACCATGAAACAGAAATCAATGCACCTTGCAGAATTCAGTAGCAGAGCTCTTAGCAGGTCAGTGCCTAGAATTTCATCAGCTTGCTTTCAGGTTTCACGCTACCGTGGCAATCCGCTTTGAGAAAGACAAGTCCATTCTCTGAGATCTTTCCTGTCATATTGCATAAGTTTTTCAAGAACTTCTCCCTGAAAACATCAGGTTATCTGAGATGCGCCTGCAACACTCTGGCAACCTGCATTATTCAAAATAATGACATAGAAGGTAAAGTAGCCTTCTAAATGACAATCCCCTCTGTGCTGAATTAGCAGTGGCATAACAGGGTTTTTAACGGTCTGCAATACCTGCTCAGAAGCCCTGTGTGACGGCTGGCTGTCTGGATCCATTACAGTTTATAACTGGCTAACATTAGTCCATTCACACAACAAATTAGGGCCTGCACATCCAGACGTCAACTCTCTACCTCTGAAATGGCTATGAATATTTTATGTCACGCACAAGCTGACAAATCTAAAAGAGAGAGAAAAAACAGGTTGGTGAGGAAAAACAGCAGAAAAGGGCAAGAGAAGCATGAGGGGAGTGAGAAGAAGAGAATCTAAAAGGGGAAAGACACACTTTAATCCCAAACATCATGCCCATCAATTTTTCATCAACCTTTAGGCAGTGAGCCACGTGGTTTTGCTGGAATTTTAATTACGGATTGTCCTGAGGCTCCTTTGACCACGGAGAGGCCCGTCCAGATGGCAGAGAGGAATGGACAGCGTGGAAGCACTTGTTTTTCATCTCAAATGGAGGATAATACATCAAACAACGGCCCAAGGCCTTTTTCAGCCACAACAACAACAACAACAACTGCAGCGGAATATTGTCAACATCAGAGGAGATCACCGCTCTTTGGCCTTTGTGGCTTGACTTGAAATTACAGAGTATGCTTTAGAGAGGATTCGTGTCATGATAATGTGTTAGGAAGACCTATTCATACATACACATACACTATCAGAGGAGAATATCCTGAAGAACACACCCACCTGTTAACAGCTCACACACAGAGAGAGGAAACTTTAGAAACTGATTCAAATCTAATTCAAGGAAGCTATGTTTTATCCAGACAGAAAACAAGGCTTGTTTTGTGAGTCTTGTCTGCATTTCACTTTCAAAGTGCTTTATTGGTTTTACATACAATATTGCCAAAGCATCAATACGCAGACTCTCGCTCAAAGATTGCTCGGACACAGCTCCATCAAATGTGTACCAAATCAGAATTTGGACGAAGGGAGCAAAGAGGAGACATTGCAGTACAATTTTAATGGAAATTAACTGAAATTGAAAGAAATATGTGATTCAATTCTGTGAACTGTAAAATAAAGTTTGTCAAGAAGACCAAATCTGAATATTGACTTAATAAAGAATGGCAGAATGACAGACAGAACAACAGGTACATAGAACGACAGAAGAGATAGAATGATGGATAGAAATGTAGAATGGCACTGACTGCAAAATTAGCAAATTATGGCCAAAAATGGGGCTTCTAAATAAATGTTTCACTGCGATATAGTACTATGATTAACAGAATGAGACTACAAATGGAGCTTCTAAATAAATAAACCCAACACTATCTCACAGTAATTTGTACATATTTTACAAGGTGGCTAATTCATATGAATTCGTACTACCTTGCTTGCACAAATTCGTATGTTTTGTGAAAAATCTTACGTATTTTAGATAGATAGATAGATAGATAGCTTTCTATTAAAAATATTTAAAATACAAATATTTATTTTTTTTTTCCTTCTTTTTAAAACTATCTGGAGGAGATAACAAGAGAGTTTTGCTCATTACTGCTGCTGAAGAAACTAGTGCAAGGACCCAGTGATGCTGTCACATGAGAGGGGGAGACAAATGCGTAGCTGCCCCTCACCGGTGCCCAAATGAAAATAATTACACTCCCAGTTCTCCTCACCTCGTTCTCATTACACGGCAGGGGTGATTCTCCCAGCTGAGATACTGAGGCAAAAATAACACAGCAGAACAAAACACAAAGTTTGGAGGCTGACTTTCTACAGCTTGAAGGAAAACAAGAAATAAGAGTGGATGTGGAGAATAAAGGAGAACGACACAGACAGACAGAGAGGAGAGAGATAAAGGGACACCGGGAGAGAGAGAAAGAGAGGGAGAGAGAGAGGGAGAGAGAGAGAGAACACGCTTTCTGCAAACTAGCCCTTTTTAGTTCTGGGATGTCAGCTTGGTGGAATTTAGAAAACAAGATATGAGAAAGGAAGAGAAATTGAGGGAGGCGGGAGGGAGAAATGAAGAAAAGACAGAGGAGAAGACAAGGTAAAAGAAGTGGCAAAGCGATTTCACGGCTCTATGAGCAGGTACAATACCAGGGCTGTCTCGGTTGTTGGCCGTTGCTCGTGAACCCTCAAGCACACCCTTTTCTGCCTGGCTGAAGGTCAGGGGAGACAGAGAGCCCAGCCGAACGAGCCGGGTGGCACGACATCGAAAGCACTCAAGTTGTCAAGGTACATAAACAAAACAACACACCATTCATTTTCTCACAAGGAAATGACACCCTTCCACAGAACTGCTATTGTCATCAGATGCAGTATCTCTGTTTCTGGAGAACAAAAATTCACAGAGTGTCCGAAATCGACTACTGAGATACATCCTATACAGCATTTAATATAATATAATATAATATAATATAATATAATATAATATAATATAATATAATATAATATAATATAATATAATATAATATAATATAATATAATATAATATAAAATATAAATCATATAATATCATATCATATCATGTCATCATATCATATCATATCATATAATAATATTATATTATATTATATTAATTATATTATGTGTGCTGCAAATCGATAAAAGTATAACTGATACCAATAGATGTCTCTATCCACCTAATATTTAACCATTGATATAGCCATTCAACATTACAGTGTAATTCAGAGCTATCAATTTTAACATTTATTAGACTTTAAAAAATAACTTCTAATTTAAGTGAGCTTAAAACAATCTTCACATGAACTTGTTATAATAAATGTCATATTTACCCGGTGCCCTTCATCAGAAATATACAAAAATTGAAATTGAAGTTGTCAAACACTAATTCTAAATTAAACAGATGAATCCTTAAAGCTATAAAAGTTATTGATTGATGTGTTTCTTCTTTTTGTCTTTGATTAACAGTCATCACAGCAGGCGGGTTATTATGTTGTTTTGGCTGGCATTTCTTTAAGAGCTGCCGCTGCTGAACGTGACACAGATCTGACACGTATCGTATTTTCTCTCAAATCTCTTTCCCTTTTCTGACCAACTTTAGGTCTTAAAGTCTAAAACCTGGATTTCATTACTGAAGCACAAATTCAGGCAACAAAAGCAGCCCACACTAAGTTCTCTTTAATGATAAACATGCATTTTCATTTATTCATAGGCTACATGGCTGTAATAATATTTTAGTTCAAAATTTTGCCATTGTTAAAAAAAAAGTGCTTTACTGAGCATATATATAACAGTATAGACTTAACTGCCGACATGGAAATGACAAACAATACAAATATTTTAACGTCCTTTATTCTCCTATAAAGAATCACAATTGTCAATTATTATCCTTTTCTGAAGTTGGCAGCCGTAAGTTAGCTGCCAGTGGTGCCTTCTGATTTAAGTCAACAATTTATTCCGCCGATCTAACCTCTTTGGGATCGAATAAAATTGCAGTTTGGGGTTTTTACTGATGACTATTGTTACAGCACAACATATCCCGGGTATACTGTAATCTTGTGAACCTTCTGGGAGTGTTTCTTTGATCTTCCTCTGGTAGTTGTGGCAGCTGTGACCATAGACTGACAGATCGCGCAGCTGTGACTCGGACACAAAAATGGCGGCGATAAAACACTGTGACGTCACATGGAACCTATGGATACACTCTCTGGGAAATCAACCTACAAATGGCTTGCTTACATTAAAGCTGTTTCTGCATATTAAACTGATATATACTGTAAGTATTTTAACAGACTTTTTTTTTTTTCATGCAATCATAGTAAAAACTGGTTTACATAATTAAAAAAACTGGATCGTTTGCAAGGCCTAGTTGAAAACCACTTAAAGTCCATGACTGTGGGAAAGGATTTACTTTTTTTACTTGCCGTATCTAAAATGCATAAAGCTATACAGCACAAAGAAAAGAAACCGTATGAACACTGGTCACGGATTAGGAAGCTCAGACAAGAAGCTTTATTCAGCAGACTGATCATCCACTGTAAAAACTCTCTGTGTACATGATTCTATGCCATAGCTTGGCCTCAGACTCTTCAGCATTATCAGTCAGCAGTAGCCTATACAGTGAGATTCTTAATGCAACGCACATGCAATCATGTTGTAGTGAAAATCAATACTGCTTTAATACAACATTTAAAAGGCTGATACAGACTACACCACTACCATTCTATCGTTCTATTTTTGTTATGTTTATCAATGCTGAAAACAGCTGTGCTGCTTAATAAAAGTTGCCGCTTGTTGGTAGAGGCTATTTACACTAACTCCGCCCACCAACGTGTGATTGGGGTAGTCAACACTACAAAAGACGACCATCAGACCTCAGCTCCAGTGGCGTAGATGGTAAAATGCGTACCGTAGTCTTTTTGATGTGATCGACCCGAGTTTGAATCCGCCTTTTGCCAAACTTTTTTTCTTCCTTTTCAAATCTCATCACATCACATCAGATCAGATCAGAAAGGCATTTATTTTCAATAAAAATGGAGGAAATAATCAAAAAGTTAAAAATAAAGTATCGGGTATGGTTAGGGTAGGTGTAGGGAGGGTTTTATTGTCCCAATAAGGCAGCATCCATTTAATAATTTGAATTAACATCATAATTTACACTCAATACGTTATTATTGCATACTGTTTTATAATGTACTGCAATACTGAGGTGCAGATAATTGCCACTGTTTGCAATAAGTAGTACTATAAATAACAGAAAATCCTGCTATTTTAACATAGAATCTATAGCTATTTGCGCTTACTGTAAATAGCATATTGCTAAAAATACTGCTATTTTCACTTAGTGTAAGTAGAATCCACTGCTATTTGCACTTACTGTAAATAGCATATACTTAGTGCAAATAGCCACCGCCTTAATAATTTTGTGGAAACCATGATACCATGATTTCTTTTTTTTTTTTAGGATACTTAATGTTGTTGATGATGATGATGGTGGTGGTGTTTTCCAAAGTCTTTTGTTTGAATCATTTCACAGACTCTTAATTTGTTTCTTTTTGTCAGCATTCACTCTTCCTGTGTTTGTACTTGTCTCCTAAGTTACTCACCTGTGTCTTGTTTAGTTCCTCATTTACTTCAGTCCCGTTGGTTATTTGCTGTATCCCATTTGGAAGGCTGTGCCCTCCAGAGGTCGCATTTGTTGGCTGAAAAAGTCATTGATACTGCCTCATTTCAGAAAAGAAACCATTACAGTACATTACAAAGAATGTAATTGTAGTCATTTATGCCTCACGAGGAATAACAGTCAATTACATAATGGTTACTTTTCCTCAATGACGTAAACAGCTGACAAATTTGTCCTCTGGAAGGCACAGCCTTCAAAATGATAGCAAATCCTCGCTAAGATGACCACAACATTACAGATGAACAGGAAGTTCAAAAGGACAGCATTTATTTGAAATGGAAATCTTCTGTAACATTATAAATATCGTCACGGTCACTTTTAATCAAATTAATGTATCCTTATTAAATAAATCTTACTGACCCCAAACTTTTTTATGGTAGTGTAGAAGAATTATTAATTTTCTTCGGTGTTTTGTGGAAATGAATATAAATAAATAACTAAATTCACACAACACAAAAAAATAAAAGTCCTCAAGATTAAAATAAATAAATAAATAAATAAATAAATAGACATCTATCAATAAGACACTATAATGATGTCCCAAAAGGAAGGCTATGTCACAGGGAGGGGGGAAAAAATATTTGTAACGTGTTGCTCACAGAGGAAATGTTACATCAATGTCAGTCTTTTCTATTAGTGGGAGTACTTCCTCATTCCTGCCACATAAATATTATCAATCTAACATAATATATTTTATAATCAATTGTCAGAGCTACTGCAACATTCATAGGATAATGAATTTAAATTTTGTAAGCAATCTTACAAGAGTAATATCTGTATGCTTAAGGGTCAAGAAGAAACAAATTGGGTGTGATAACTCTGTCTGTGCCAGCAGTACTGTGAAAGGACATGCTGAAGTGCCACTGGCAGGAACAGAATGAATGGACACCCTGCACTTTATTTAGTTCCTCTGTTCACAACATCAAGCGTTGTCAGCTCTGATTTCCTCCCCATGATACCAGCAGCTAGAAAACAGCCAGTGAATCACCAGCAAGGACAGAATGTACAACCATCAGCATTAATGCCTGCTGGACCTGCTCTTAGCATGATGTTCAAACAAAATCTGTTCGGATTGGGCTGTAGTGTCAGGGTAGGCAATGTAGACATATGTTACTAAGCCCTGATTTGTCTGCTACGAATTATTTCAAGACACAGTTTTGAAAGACACAATCTGCAGTCTGTGCTGAAAGATTTCTAACAATTTTTACGCTTCAAACAATAACACTGACATACACTGCTATATTTACAAGAATCTCAGGGGGGTAAAACACTCCAGCACCTCCACTTTAAGGAGCATCAAGCGCCAGCCCTGACACCCTATTATTCTGAAATCGTTGCGTTTGCTTTCAGGATTTGTCCTAATTAGTCGCACTGCAAGCAACATCAGAGTTTGATTCTTTTCGTTGTAACTTTGTGTAACAATTTACCTCTTCAGCATTATCTCCTTTCTGTTTGACTGCACAGGAGAAGGACTTTAATAGCAGGCCGTAATTTGTAAAGCGACACCTATAACATTCAAGCATGTGCTATTTAGATTCCTGTGTAATTTAAAATGTTTCTGGGTAACAGAAACTGCATCTTTATCAACATCAGTATTATAGTTCTTCAGTTCCAGCTGAACATAAAAAAGGAAAGATGAGCTTGTTTGATCAGTTTGTTTCCAATTAGCACTGAAAGTGGCTTTATTGTATCCTAGGCCATTCTTTAATTGTTTGCCGTCTCCATTTGTTTTTACATAAATGGGTGAATGGAATCCTCTCACTAATCCTCTACTTCAGGTTATTACTCACAGCTTGATTCCATGAGAGAAACAGAGACGGTTCACTGTGTGCCATCCTCATCCTCACTCTTTCACTCTAACACTGTGCACTAACCCAGAGCAAGGCAATAAAAGCTATCTCTTCAATCTAACAGGCAGCTCAAACTGACAATGATTTGCAGAATTCAGAAGTCATTCCTTTTCAATGAAAGTTGGCCAACATAACTGTAACAGGGTCAACGAGATGTGAGGCGTGCAGATCCAATTGCAAAGCTTTATTTCTGAACATAGACATGGTCATAACAGGCAGGGTCAAACAACGGCAAACAGGTATATAGAGGGCAGGGCAAGAGAAGTATCCTAAACAGGCGTGTTCAATCGTGGGCTAACAATATCCAGAGGGCTAAGACAAAAGATGTAATCAGTAAATAAAGCAATGGTCCTGGCTGGGGCAAACAGTATCCAAATGGCAGGGCAAGGGTTAATCCAGGGAACACGGGCCAGAATAAGAACACAGGAAAAACAGGCAAGGCAAGGCAAGACTAGACTAGGAAAACTATCAAAGGCTCTGTAGAGTAGCTAAAGCTAGGGCAGCGATAGGTGCATACAATACTCAGCAGTGAGGGAGAGAAAGTCCATGGCTTAAGTAGAGTGTGTGATTGGTGATAGCTGTGTGATCAGTGCCTTCAGCTGTGTATGTGCAATCAGTGTAATCAGCTGTGTATGTGTCATCAGTGCAGTGGATCATGGGAAATGGAGTCCAGTGTGATGGGTGCTGTGAGAGTCAATGTGGTGAGCGAGTGACCTCTGGTGGTCACAATTGGATACACTCAAACATGGAATATGAACATACTGACAGCATCAAAAACAAAAGTATTTACCTATGCATAGCTTTATTTATTTAATTCCAATTAGCTAGACAGTTATTTTACAAACTATCAGCACGATTGGGAGTTTCATATGAGAGCAAAACAAGTTCCTCACAAATACTTTACTTGTGTTAAAGTTGGCTGTGCAAATTCACCAAGCTGACCAACAAAAAAACTGCTTGGTTTGAAAGTGACTTTTGTGTGAACAGTGTTTCATATATTGATACACTATTGAAAATAGACAATGGACCTTATTTTGCTAATGTGACCGCACATTTACAGATATATTTTTAGGGAAAATCACACTGTAAAATCAACCTAAAAAGATCTATAAACATTTGTATACCTCAAAAGTTGTTAAATGTGCAATGTTTACATTTAGATTCTGTCAGCACATCAACTGTGTATGTTTTTAGTGATTACTAATGTATGTTGAGATCATGCTGCATATTTATGAATTTCTGTGGACTTTGTGCATGCCAATGCATGAGTTGTCAGCATCAGAGTTTTTTTCTGCTTGTCTGAATACTGAAGGATTTGTAGTCCTGGCAACATAATCAAACTCACTTGAGCTTTTAGGCTTGAATCTGATGTCCAGAAAGCCGCTAATACTGCTGATACTACTGGGTTTTGAAATCCACGTCTTTGTTTGTTCTCTGAGTCTTGGTGGCTGTAATTCTGATTGGTGAAGAGAGGGCCCTCAAGGTTTAGAGGTCTCTTTTACTGACTCAAGGTAATTGTTTCAATTAAAACTGTAATTACTGGATAGGCTCAACAGTCAGAGTTGAAGAGACGACATGCACAGGGGACTAACCATAGAGTAAATTAGACAAACCACTTCTGCCTTAGTCAAGTGGTGTCTCATCCGTATCTCATTCACTCGCTTTTATGTGAGCTGTAGCTGCACAGAACATGAAACAATGTCAGTCTGAATGGAGTATTTCAGTACATAGTGACATTTCAAGCATTCTCTACATTTAACATTTTAGATCACTTCTAGTGTTCCTTTGGATTCTGAGGTTCCTTCAGGTAGGAGTACTCAAATCCAGCATGCCTCGCAAACCTCTTAGCATCTGTTCTCCTCATTTTTCCCTGTCTTATGACTGTCATACGTAAAAGAGATGAATTGGGCTTCTCTTTCCCCACTTTTCATGCCGGCAGTTCCGACAGTGAGAGCATGACAGCAATTAGCTTTTCCGCTTCCTTAGCAAAACCTTCTATTGAAATCCTGTTGCATCAGGCCGAGGAACACTGGCTGAGAGAATCTCTAATTAAAGAGCAGACCGGGTGCAGATGAGCTCCTCTGCTCCCTGCCACCCTCAGTTCCGGACGCAGCCAAAATCAATGGGGCCAAGGAACCGTCAAGAACGGGCCTGCAGTGATCAAAAGCGACAGAGGAGAGAAGAGAGAGAGATGAAAGAGAGGATAAAGGCCAAAGCACGTTTGGATGTCGGCGAGAAAATATCTAAAAAACATGTGATGGAGTTCAGTCACGCATGGTTTTTCTTCTTTCAATTTCAGATTTCTGAGCTCCATCCAAAAATCTACTGCGCAGCAGGATAGTAATGCATCATAGGTGCGCTCCTGATGTGATGCCTGCTTCTACAAGGTAGGCAACTGTTGACTGATAATGCTTACAGTACCGTTCAAAAGTTTAGGGTTGGTATGTTTTTTTGGTAACACTTTAGAATAGGGAACACTTATTCACTATTAACTATGACTTTTCCCTCAAAAAATTCCTAATTGGCTGCTTATTAATACTTAATAAGGTAGTTGTTAAGTTTAGTTATTGGGTAGGATTAGGGATGTAGAATAAGGTCATGTATAGTAAGGCATCATTATGTGCTTAATTAGTACTAATAAATGGCTAATATTGTAGTAATATGCATGCTATTAAGCAACTAGTTAAGAGACCCTAAAATAAAGTGTTACCATTTTTTTAATGTTATTAATATTTAGATTTTAAGATGTAATTTCTTCCTGTGATGGCAAAAATGAATTGCACACCCATTATTTCATTCTTCAGTGTCACATGATCCTTCAGAAATTCTAATATGCTCATTTAGAGCTCAAGAAACATTTATTATTATTACCAATATTGAAATCAGTTGTACTGCTTAATATGTTTGTGGGAACTCTGATACTTTTTAAAGGGTTCTCTAATGAACAAAGTTCAAAAGAACAGCATTTTTTTAAAATTTGAAATAGAAATTTGTAATATTATAAATGCATTTACTTAGCTCAATAGTCAAAGCATCAGTCTTGATGTGCATTGTTTCATTACAGAACTGAGCGGTAAGAGTCCTATAAAACAAAACAAAAACAGGTAAAATGCCAGAAATAAAGGCATTTTTGCCTTTGGACAAACATGCTTTTTTGTGCTCACAATGATAATACTGGTAACTAGTAAGAGCTTTTTTTTTTTTCTAATAGGGCACAATGGGGCTAAATGATCCCTTTAGGTCCAACAGTGTAAGGCAACAATAAAAAATAAATATATAAATAGAAAATATTACTTTTTATTCAATATAGATGGAAAAACACAATTTGTGTGAAAATTAACAATAAAAGAAGTTTGTAAATAAAGCGATGGTAGGATATAATGTAGATATGCGGCAATAGTGATCTTTATCTAATGTTAATGATCTGTAATGTTGTTTAAGGTATAGTTCACACATGAAGCTCAGTCAGTGTGGAAGAACTACACACACTTCAACCCAATATAAAACAATTTATTGCTGTACAGGAATCTAGCCCAAAAATCAGGCTAAACAGGGCATTTTACTCTCAATTATTCAAGTGCATTATAAGCCTTTTGTCATAAATAAATGTGGTAATTTCAGAGTTTCTCAGCATCTACACAAATATGCAAGAGTTTTATAATTATAATACACTGTTACATGAGTTTATCTAAAAGAAAAAGTAAACCTAATCAACTTACTTCCAACCTAATCAAGAGTTAATAAACTAGTAATCACATGCACAAAATAATGCACAGACATCCAGTGACATTCTAGTTAAGCTTCTTTTTTTCTGTTGCCCTCTTTGATTTTATTAAATTCAATTGTAAATAATTGTTTTCAGTTTTCTCTTTATAATTAGTAGAGTCATCTCAGGCATTGGAAAAAACAAGCAACACCACCACCATCTGTCACTGGAACTGTACATGTATGAAGGACCCTCCTTTGGCGACTGGTAGACTGCCAACATCAGCTTACCCAGAGGAGACTACAGCAGGGCCTTGAGGATTTAGATGGGACTTCGTTTGAGCTCTAGCCAAATCCAATCTCATCATTTCCTGCTTCTTTCAATAGCAGAGCTCCATATGAGCTGTGTTTGCAGCAGAGGGAGAGACTGTCCTAATTCAAACACTGAGGTTATGCTGCAGTGTGTGGATATTAACCTCACTAAGTGGATGCAGGGCAGTTTTTATTACAGACCTTCCTCAGAAAACACCTTCTGTTGTGCAGAGAGGAACATGTGGGGAAAATTTGTACATGCCTTCTCTGAGAAATACATGGATATATGGAGAAATATTTTGATATAATACCTATGATTAATTTGTTAATTTGTTCATAAGGCATAAATGATTATTGCAAGTAAAGGAACGCACAATATAAGTTGTGGGATGGATGGATGGATGGATGGATGGAAGGATGGTAAGATTTATAGAGAATTTCATTTGTAACCATGGAAACACCAGGGAAAAGTCAGTGCTGTCCTTGGTCAGGGATGACTCACAAACTTTCAGGACTGTTTAGCAGAGGACGGAACAGAAAATGAAAGCTGTTAG
Organism: Onychostoma macrolepis; assembly: GCF_012432095.1. Classification (NCBI taxonomy): domain Eukaryota; kingdom Metazoa; phylum Chordata; class Actinopteri; order Cypriniformes; family Cyprinidae; genus Onychostoma; species Onychostoma macrolepis. The sequence continues at coordinate 17,915,415 of NC_081163.1, forward strand.
ATGAATCTGGAATTTACTTCTAAAGACAACTACGTCATGGAAAAAAAAGCGAAATAAATGCTCACAATCAGATAAAAGGTCTTCATGTGTTTTATTATGTTCACAAAAAAACATATAATAAAGCAGACAAATAATGCATACTTGCTGAATTAAAGTGGTAATTTCTTAAAAAAAAAAAAAAGTACTGACTCCAAACTTTTGAACAGTTGCATACATTAATGATAAGGTTTGTTTGGCAGAATTGTAATGCTACTGAATCTCAGTGAAATGCGTAATCAATTTTAGCTTATAATTTTTGAGGTTCTAAACCACCAAAATTAAACCTAAAAAACTAACTCTATTTTAAACAGCTGAATAAAAAGATGATTTCAAAAAGGTTCAATTCTAAATAAGTGGCTTGTTGGAGAAGTATTGTTTAATGGTTTGATTTGTTGGGGGTTCAATACAAATTAAGCTCATTCAGCAGCACTTGTGGGATTAATCTCATAAATTTAAAGTAATGTACAGAATCAGATAAAGTAATGCAAGATCTGTTGAATTAATCTGGATTGACTTTTGGTAAACATGCCATGGAAAAGTGATGAAGTGCTCAAAATCAGACAGGAGGTCTTCATATGTGTAATTCTGTAAATATAAATGTATATACTGTATATTAGGAAAGAACTGCAGTATGTTACAAACATGGAACCATATTTGTGCTATGCACCACAAACAGAGCCTCTAACATATCTGTGTAGCTCAGAGGATCGGTAAAGCTGCCAAATGAATCGCATGTAGCCTCAGGACTGTTCTGTGTGTGGACCATCACCAGACCCTCAGAGCCACTGACACATCTCTGAATAAGCAAGAGAGTATTACTAATGAGGAGTTCTTCTCTAGCATCTACTAGGCTCTTTTTAATTAGAACTAACATGACATTTTACCACAGAACTGGTCAATACTCCCTAAACCGTTTGCAAATCCAATAAGGCTGGTAAAACATATCTTTGAGATAATAATCACTTAATTACCTGGGCTGTAAACAAGTCTGTCTCGTTTAAAAAGTCACACCTTCTCCTCAGTGGGGATTTTGGATATCTTACAGCAATTAATAACCTCTCTTGGGGATTGCTTTCAGCTCTTTTGATAAATCCTCTTTGGCAAGAAGGTAAGAACTGAATAAATTGCTGAAGGGTCTGTACTATCAGGCTTTGACAACTATGAGGAAGTGCAACTTCAAACTTCTGTTTGCATAATATATGGTGGAAAAATAACGATTTCAAGATTTTCCCCTTTTTTCTTTTAAAAATGTTTCAAGGGAGTTTTAATTAACCCTGATACTCCAGAACTCAGTACAATGACCTTTTGAAGCACTTGAACATGTTTAATGTAATAAATAGCCTATATGTAGCCATTTACAGTAGTGTTTTGTCCCTGAATGATAAATGAAATGAGTATGATTCACTGACTGACTAATAAAAACAATCATTTCTTTCATTCCTGAATGAATCAGTGTTTTTAAACAAAAAGGATGAATTCATGAGCCAATGACTTGCTCATAAAGACAAACACAACTCAACTACTGAATCGCTAAATAAAATTCAAACCATTTTGGTGAAATGGCTCCTTAAGATAATTTAATAAAGACCACAAATATACCATGAAACCTAGTAAAAGCATTTTCTCTCTTCAGCTTGCTGTTAAACTTTCTCAGCTTAAATGGGCAAAAACAAATTGTCGACAAGAAGGTAAATGCATCTGACATGTGCTGGCACAAATTGAATTTTTTTCTTTATGTTCCCTCAGTTTAATAATTCCCTCTCTTGGCTTGGGGAAACTCCATTTCTGACCCCAGACAAGAGCTGTGATAAAGCAATTAAGTGAATTCTGTGTGGGTGGCTCAGGTTGACAGGCCCAGTCTGGGAAATGGCAGACCCACCAAACTGCCAGAAGAGAAGCCTGTCAGCCTGTTTCCGACTGACACACTCCTTCACATGAGAAGGAATCAATTTGTCTGATGGCTGTGAGTCAGTCATTGAGACAGGCAGGTATGTACTTAATGGACAGCATAGATTACATTTTAATAAGATTTTCTACCTTTGGAATAAATGACCAATCTGTGCCTTTGGCATTTCTCCTATAAAGCAGCTGTTTGGCTGGCTTGCAAAATTTAATAAAATTTAGTTTTTGTTTTATATTTCTTCAGATTAACATCTTTCCATCCAAAATGGAACATATATGTCAAATGGGTTTCAGAAGTAATTTCAGGCATTAAAAAAAGCAGGAAACATCAGAAATCAACTGAGATCAGTGAGTTTACAGTTTAGATCTCAAGCCAGATAAGTACAAGTGTCTCTATATATTGAGATATACAGGCCTATAGTGTAGTTTAATACCGTGTTCATGCTAATACTTGTAATCCTGATCCAATAAAAGTTTCCAACCAAACGAACACAATATAAACTAAATGGAAAGTGCAGACCCTTTTATAATGAGCCATACTGCATGCAATCACACTACATGCTTTTATCTTGGGCTCCTTTCATAAATCTCTGTGAAGTTAAACATTAATATTTCTCAAACACTGTATTACCAAATCCGATATCACTGCTTTTATTAAATTCAGGAGGTTTAATAACGTTCAGTGCCTTAAGATGCCATGCAATTTCCATGTCTGACAAACTGATAGACACACTGGTGAAAATTTCAGCAAGTTTGGTTGCGCATTTAATTCGTACTTGATATATGCATGCTAGTTTGGAAAACAGGCTTTGCTTTAATTATAAAATAGCATGCAACCTTAAACTTAAAGGTATAGTTGTAAAAACTCTGTCATGATTAACTTGCCCCCATGTTGCTCCAAACCTGTATGACTTTCTTTCTTCTGTGGAAAACAAAATATAATGTTTGAAAAATGTCTTGGCGTTCCTATTTTCAGACCCCATTGTCTTTCATTTTATTTGACAAAATGTTCCACAGAAGAAAAAAAGGTTTGGAATGACAGCGTTTTTGCTTATTATAGGGAAACCCAGACTATAATTTTTTGATTGTACGTTCACCATAATAGTAAAACTACCGATTCATTACGGACAATCTGTTTTAATTTCTGCCACATTATTTTTAATGTCCAACCAGATGCAGCCTTGCAGTTCACAGAGACCTATGGGAACGCAAAGACAATTTTCTGCCCTACCACTCAACCCAAACAGCCCATCACAGTAGGGAGGGACAATAAATAAATAAACAAACAGCAGAATTTCAAATTGAGCACAGAACAGAGCGACTCGTCTTTCTTCCTCTTCAATGCCTCTCAACAGCATCCCAGCAGCAGCTTCCTCGGGACACACCAGCGAAGGATCTTTTTAAGCTGAGAGAGTTGCTGGCTCAGCAGCCAGACCTGAATCCAAGCAAAGTGCTTTCTAAAAGGCCCTCAGAGTCTGTGATCGTCCACACATCCTAAGGGGCCTCCATGCTAATGCAGCTGCAGAGTGGGTGATGCAGCTGTGAGCGAGAGTGCTTTCTGATGAACAAACACCCGAAGGTGTTTATCTTCAGCTAGCTCCATCTGCCAGAACGCGCCTAGATCTCATTCAGCTCCCTGATCAGGACACCTTGGAGTCCCATGTGGTACTATTCTGAACAAGTACAAAGGTGATAATGAGTCATTTATGGCCTCTGGTGGTTCGTGATTCTGAAGATGTTCATTCTGTTTGCAAATTAATGATGCACGCATTCAAAACATGTTATGAGCAACTTCTTCCTTCTTGTAATTTTGACCTCTGCCATGGATGAAACAAAGTATTTGGGAATTGTGTTTGCGGTAAAGAGATTATTTACAGCAGACTTGATAACATGATTACCTATTTACAACATTGCTAATTGATGGAAATGGACACTCTACTTTTAGAGCTGTTTTCGCATTGTAAGCTAATGCAAATATGTATAATGTACGAGGACTGTAGAAAGCATGTCAACAGCAAAGAAAAAGACAAAAAGGAAAAAGAGGACATATGGTCACCCTACTTTCATTTCCACACACATCTATGCACGTAAAACAGAAATCAACAATCATTTTAGACAGCTTAGAACAAATATGCATACACTGTCACAATAATGACAAACCATGTGTGACATATTTGGAGGGAAGGTTGAAGGAAAACAAAGATTGATGTCCATATCAGAGCTGGAATTATTACTGCAACTGACAGTCATCTAATTATCATATTTACATCCAGACACTGATACTCTGGTGGGGGGTGGACTGTTCTCTGAACAGCCTGGCAAGTCATTAAAAGATCTGAATGAGAAAAATATGAAATTAATATTAATCATAGCAGCCTTAAATAAAAGCACATTCAGATTCAATCCCAGTTGCACAACCATTTCACTCTGTCATTTTCCAGAATAGAATTTAGCAGCAACAGTTTGTTGAATGTGTTAATGGATATGTGCAGTTTATGAGCGTATTTATGCATAATATCAATCTGTGAATTTGTAGTGTTATTGGTTTTGCTAAAAACATTTGTCTCTTGTTTCCTTGTAGGCATTTGGAAGTAATTTCATATGCACACATGCTAGTTACAATTTCAGAGGGAGAAATTCACAGACACATTTAGACACATCTTTGAATAGGTTGCGTTATTATTATTATTATTATTATTATTATTACTATTATTAATGATAAATATAAATACAATTATAAAAAGTTGAACACTGTGAAAGGTGTGAATATTCACTAATATGTAAGCTGTAATAGTAGCAAAAACTCTAAAGCGGTGTGTTCTGATACTGAGAATAATAACGATTGGATGCTCAACTGGAGTCTGTTGATATGATGCACCTGTAGCCAAAGCCAAGACTCGCTCGGCCGTTAAATGTTACAATATTCCAGTAATAGATGGCCTGCAGCTGGAAAGAAGACCTGAATACCAATAGCCTGATTAGACGGATTGTGGTTAAACTGAAAACTTGATCCCCTTCCTCTCTCTCTCTTTCTCTTTCCCTCTCCCGCTACCATGCTGTCCTTTCATACATTTTTGTTTCTGTTTTCTCTCTGGGTGTTACATTCAGAAGTGATCATCCCTATACAGTATATAAATAATATATACATCATGTTTTCAGGGATCAAATAAATAAAACGTCACAAAGTATGCTTCTAATTCACAGTTTAAGCTAATTATACCAATAACCACCTACAAAAACAAAACAAAAACAACAACATTGTGCCAGGGATTCAAAATAATATTACTTGTAAATGAAAGACTTTTAAATCTTCAGAGATGAGAGGCTTTTCAAAGCTTTTTGTTTGCAGAGTGTGTTTGCAGGTGCAGCTGGTTTAATTTACGCTGATGAACCTTGTGCAGATTTATGCTGATTGATCCTTAGTGAAAGGTTGTGATCAAAGTATCTTGGGAGCAAAGTGTCCATCAGGTGAACTCGACAAAAACGTTCAAAGGGCCTTTTGAAGTGGTTATTTTTTGCACTTCTGTTTGGAATGACACTACAACATGGTTTCTATGATTGTTCTCTCTTCAAAGTGCACTGTGAAGGCATCATTTATGTTGTTTCTATCTCCGTCAGTTGCAGCTTGTTTGCTGAAAGGTGTATAATCTCTGTGGTACACTGTGTCTGAATGAGATGTTGTCTTGAATCTGATGAGAATTTATTTAGGCTATTCACCTTATCATTAGGATTATTGATTAGGGATTGTTCACTTTCACTCTGAATCTTTCTCTGCTGTCACATTTGCCTTCTTTATTGAAGTACTGATTTATCAAAGCAGAAATTTGTTAACTCAATTTTAGGTTCCAAGTTTTCAATCTTCCTGAGCATTATTCTATAAATCCCATTCATTTCTGCCACCAATATCAGATTCTGCTTTTATTTGCTCAAATGTAAATGGCTTTTATATAGTACAATATAGATCCAATGTTATCTCATCTCATTCATTTTTTTCCAATTGCACCTGTCTGAATCTTTACAGCTCATTCTGCTGAATTCAAACACTCCAACTCAAGCAGCGTAGATGTTTCCTTTGCTGCCTAACATAACCCATAATGTCCATATGATTCTGAAAGAATAGTGATGAAATATGGCAGAGTGGTTGAATGAAGTCAATCAACTATCAATCCAAAGCTGATTTTAAATTGTCATTGTAAAAAGATGATTCATATTCTGACAAAAATGTAGCTAATACTTCATACGTTAAATTACAAACTGCATACAAATTAAGCATTTGGTATTTCAAATTGTATATATTTACAGCTGTTTAGTTTAGACCTTTATCAACCCTTCCCTGTGCATCTGTCAGTCCTCTGTCGTGTGTTGTGTGTTTCCCGCCCTCATGTTTCTATATTTGGTCATGTTCCTGTCCTTGTTCAGTGTTATTATTAGTTTATTCAGTTCAGGTGTGTGTAATTATCCAGTGTATATTAGTTCCTGCCCGTTCAGTTCATTTTGGTCTGGTCTACTCGTTACTTCCTGTGTGTTTGCCCTGCCCTGTCTTGCCCTGCCGGTTTGAATTAAAGACTATATTTTGAGTTTATCCTTGTTTCCTCATTCCTCCCTGCTGTGTGCACCGTGACAGAAGACCAGACCGAAACCGAAAGTAAGCGGCCCCCTGGCTAGAAGGGTTCCGGCTGTAGGGGCCGGACCAAGGCCACGGCCCCGAAGACGACCCGCCATGGCCTCCTGAGATCCCTGGTCCGCTATGGCGCCCCGAACTGTCTGTTCCACTCTGGAGGTCCTCGTCCTGTCATCCTGTCCGTGTCTGTCCTGAGGGGCCTCCAGAGCGCCCAGCCCCCCTCCCCGGTGGTACTGTTACGGCGTGGGACGCGCCTTCTGGGAGGGGCGTCCCACGTTCTCGGTGGGTGAAAACTGAATGTGTGTCAGTATTTCATGCATACCTTTCATCTTAAATGGACAGCATTCCTAATTATCTGTGTCATCAATGTTAACCAACAAAAGATGTTCCATGTATACTTGTTAAGTAAAACTACTTTTCTAAATTCAATCCTTGATTCAGATTTCTCATAAGCTTATTTGATTTGGTCTAAAGAGAGAAGAATTGATGACTATTTTTCTTTGAATACTACATATAAAATAGCTACCAAAATAAATGTTGGTAACTGCAGTTTGACTAAACGTTGACAAAATGCAATGACTTTTTGTAGACTAAAACTATGAAAGACTCAAATGACTCAAATGTGACTAAGACTATTAAGCATTTTCGTCTCAAGATAAAGACTAAGACTAAATCAAAAATGCCTGCCAAAATTAACACTGCACCGTCACAGCATCGTGCTTCCATGATCCTTTGATCAGACTCTGCTTTCGAGCTACTGTTTGTTTACATCACAGCATGTATACATGCAAAAATAATAAACAAAGACGGATGTGTAGGAATCTATGAACTGAAACTACTCAAGATCAGTCAGTAAAAGGAGTCCAGTGTGTCCGACAATTGAGCATTTTAACAAATGTCCATGCAGATGGTGTTTAATTCATAGAAGCAAAATGTGTTCTGCAATCGTTATCTTGCTTAATTTTTTTAATTAATTCATTTATTTATTTTTTCTCTATGAATTATGGCCACACCATTATAATTTTAGCTTGTAAAAATACAACTTGAAACTTGCATTGCAGTAATTGGCCCCAAGATGTGCTCTTATTTTTGTGTTACTTTGCCAGACTATCTGCCCGACTGTCACTGGAAATATATGGCTCTCATTTTAAGAAACTTCAGGGAAAACCTGGTTCGGGTTGGTAAATGTTGTATATTTCATACTAATTGAAGCAATAGTGTTATCAGTTTGAGTGCAGTTGTATAAAGTGGAAACATGGCTTATATCTGTGCATGGCTGGAGTTGTACAATATAATATGTGAAGAGTATCTGGAGTGCATATCAGAATCAGGTCAGGTAAACAAACAGCTGCTCTATGGCTATTTATGGTAAAGGCTTTGGTAGAGATGAAGAACAACGAAACAAGTTTTCAGGGCAAACCTTATAAAGTATACCATTCCATGCTTGCAGGTCAAAAAAACATCCATGGATCATTGTCAGTGATACCTTATGATACAACTATATGGCCAAAAGCATGCTGACACCCCCTTCTAATTAATTTATTTGAAGATGTTCAGTTAGGTTCAGATCTGGGCTTTGTGCAGGCCAATCAAGTTCTTCCACACCAGACTCAGTAAATCATTTCTATTTGGACCTTGCTTTCTTCATGAGGATTTATGATGGAATATAAAAAGGGCCCATGAAAGGCCCTCACAAACTGCTGCAACAAAGTTGGAAAAACAATTCTCTAGAATGACTTTATATTGTTTAGCAATACTACTTGTTCTCACAGAAATGACCAAATCTGTTCATTAGAAGGATGTGTCCACATGCTTTTGGCCACACAGCGTACTTCATTATATGTCTGAAGCAAAATTTTGAGAGCTGTGTGGGCTGTGAGATGAAGGCCTCTCAAGAAATTGCAGGTGCATTAATGAGCTTTTACAAGAAAATAAAAAATTGGCTGTCTTTTCTGATGACCAGCATGGCTTTGGAACCCCTCCAAGTTGTTTTCTTCCTTGGTCTCCAAAGTCTCCAATACACAGCATGTGCTGTATATTTTATGTATGAAATGCAATGGTATTCTTGTTTATTAAAGGAGAAAATCCTATCCAGACCATATATGGGGGAAATGCTTTATGACTTTGTGGATGCACCAAAATGTCAAGTCATTCAAGGAAGAATGAGCTAAACTCAGTTGTAATGTGCTTTATACAGAGTCATATTCAACATATTCTATTTCTTACAATCCATCTTCTAAGAAAACCTTTGAGAAAGGGCTAGTTTAAGTGTTTTATGCCATAAATCAAACACATAGCATTATAAAGTGATATTAGAGTAACCCAGAATGTCTAGATGAGAGAGACATGTTTTTTTTTTTTTGGGGGTAGTTTAAAGAAATGGTTACGCTATAGGGCAGAAAACTGTAAATGTAACCCCAGAGAAGAAAAATAAAAATCTTTATAATGCAAATAAATATGGAGTCATAAGAAGTGAACAGGCAAAAGCAGAGTAAATTGCCTCAAATCTGAAACAATTTTTCTGACCTCTTTTGAATGATTTCGAGGGGTTTCATTCTACACTATCACCAGAATACACATCCTCATGTTCACTGTAACTAACTGGATCAAATATTTACGGTAGGACTTTCCAGCTCTGCATCATTTTGGGAAATGATGGCCTTCAGCAAATGTTCAGTCTTGCTGATGATGCAGGAATAGACTTTTGTACACTGTAATTCATAATGGATTTTTGTAGATATGCAAGTCTTCCTCAATTGAATGGATGTAATACAATGCCAGCAAGAAAAACACTAATATCATAAAATCAAGATAGCTTTGCAAAAAGCTGAATAGTGACAAGACTGAAGAAAAACACAATCTCTGAGAATTCAAGTGATTTCTGAGGAATGAAATTGTACATCTCTGCACAGTGCAAAGTTTATGGATTGACGAGACTGAATCTGAAACCGAAATGATTGACATGGATGGGACAAAAAAAAAAAACTGATGCTGTATATCAAAATAAATCTATTAAGTCTTAGAGTGTAATGAAAAATAATATACCTGCCACTTGTTATGTAATCATGTCCTAAAACTATCATAATAACACTATAACTGACACACTAAGATAAATTCTTAATTTCCTCTATGCAGAATTGTATCTGTATGATACCTGTGTTTCTAGCACATACAGGCCACGGAATTTTAACTGGAATAAGATCTGGGGCCTCATGTATAAACGTTGCAATTTCCCACGTACATATTGGGATTTATAAAAAATAAACTTGGCGTACATTATGTGCTCACCGTACGGGAACTCTAGACCGTGCGTACGCACTCTTTTACTGGCGTAATAGCGAATTAATGATTTCAGACTCTTTTCCTTTCAATATACACATTTAGATTAAATATTCTGCTGATTAATGGAGTTAAGCATTGACATTAGCCTACATAAAGTCATTATTCAAAAGTTAAACAAAACATATGAATTTAGATATTTTGACGTAGGCCTATTTGTAAATGCGCTGGGTTTTTTATTTTATTTATTTTTTTTATTACTTTTCTTGTTGCATGCTGTTGACAGCAAGGAGTGTCATTAATGACAGCACAGTAATGTTTCTTTAAACTGCAAATCTCATGTTAAGAGAAAATATTTTTAGCAAAAACATCAATGATATGCACACTTACTTCGATATTGTGGCAGACACTGCTGGAACGGTCCATTGGCAAGTTTAAATAGGTCCGATTATATTAGCCTAGACTACTGCATCATATGGAAGGATTATACCATATATACCATATGTAATGATTTTCCGGACTATTTTCAAAATTGCGTTTTCCACATGTGGGCGCATAAATTGTGACATAATCCAAATGCAATTGCAAATCTTGCATTACCGTTTGCATTACCGTTCCCGAACGCACAGTGACTGCCACATTTCAAATGAAAAGGCAAAGTCCATTTGCAATTGTATTTCCCATGTCTTAAGAGTTAGGAACCTGTCATATTTAAATAGCAATATTAATTACCACATTTGGTTTTTCACTTTTCTGTGTCGCGCATGTAACCTGCAAAAACTCAAATGAAATCGCAATTCCTTTTGCATTTGAATTTCCGATGTCTACACGGAAAGCTGTCAATCATTGTGAGGGGGCGGGACTATACTAGGGGGCGTGTTTGTATTGGGAAGTGACGTCACTCACAGACGACCGTGCTGAATACTTTGATTAATGGAGGTAATCGGTAAAGGCTCCGCTAAAGGCAGCTGTCAATCAGTTCGTGCCTGTGTGAACGAACAGACAACCTTCTTGGCACAATACACAATTCTGTCTTTTTTACCACGGGTCATGTGCTCCATAACGGATTAAAATAGTTAAAATATGAAATAATATATATAGGTGGAAAATGGGTAAATAAATATAGACTGGCACGTTTTTTTGTTTTGTTTTTTTTTCAAAATATTGAGGCAGGTGTAGAAAGGAATAAAATGTATTTTAATAAGTGTAGAATTGCACTGTCTGTTTACTCATTTGTGTCAGTTGGAGTGAGAGAAGCAGTGAGAGATGTTGAGACAGGTGTAAAGCGTTTCATTAATAGTGAATATTGACCTCATTATTATGCACTCATTATTTTTGAGGGGGCACGAGTTGGGGGTGAGTCGTCATGTGACACACAGAAGCCACAACAGCACTTATGTTTTATTTATTTATTCCTTTTTATTCGAAACATTCACAAACGCATTAACTATATCATGAAATATCTTGATTCTCACATTTATAGATTATGTTGATAGTGGGCAATGGTCAAAGTAACCTAATAATGTAATCTATTAACTATAAGCATAAAAATCTGTCTGTTTATGGGTGTCATGCCATAACATATTTTTAATACGACTGACTTTATATTTAATGTGAATTTAACATTGAAAGTTAATGTGAATAAAAAACATTGCAAGTTAGACTACTAATCACAACACTTTCATTGTACAGAAAGAGAGCAAAGAACAATTATATTATCAAAGAACATTTTCACTGACAGTCTAGTTCAAGCACTCTCAATTAAACTCCCATTAAAATCACTGAAGCTGTTTACACTATGAAATCAATATCTTACAGATTTCTACACACATTTGCACTTTGTTGTTTCTGACAAGAGAATTCGCCAGAAAGAGGTACTGAGTCAGTGAGCCAGTGAAGAAAACACCAGCATTTTAGCGATGACTCATCTGAACACCTCTGATTGGTCATTTCATTCATAAGCTCAACAGCATCGTGTGTGATTGGTTACAATGTGCAGCGCAGAAAAAAACTCGTCTGTCTCTGGCTCAGCGCCAGCAAACACAGATTTGAATTTAGCAGCTGATGATATGACGCTCTGAACGTTCTAATCACGCCGGTGTGATTGTATTAAATATATCAAAAAATATTAATCAGCTATTTTCTGTCTTTTGGAAGCTGCATTCAAAATCCACTTGGCTCAAAAATCTGAGGGGGCACTTTGAATGTGCATGACGCCTCTGGTTGTAAGCTCCATATATGGTGATTTTGGGGAGGAGACACATGTACGCACAATCTTCCGCTGACAGGGATTTATAAAATAATTTTTGCGCAGGTTCTGGCGCACGCATGGTTTTATAAATCTGAAAACTTTTGTGCGTGTACGTACACTTTTAGGATGAAATCTACGGAAAGTTTTATACATGAGGCCCCTGGACTTTGATTTAAAATTGCCAATAACCTTACATATCAATACTGTTGAAATGACAATCTTTGGTAAAAAACAAACAAAAAACACAACTACATTTCCATAGGGTGTACTTTCTTTTTCACAGCACTGCATTTAGTATTACAGGGGGGAAAAACACAGAAATCCACAGAATAAGGCATGACTGAAAGAAAAGAGAGTTGGAGAAACCACATTTCATTTTCACCTGAAATTGTGGGAGAGAACTACAGTGAAAGAGTCTGACTGGCTGTCAGGCAAATGATGGCCATTAAAAAAGGGGGCCTATACATGCTGTCAGGCCTCAGCCTCTTGCTCTGCCTCTCTACACTCACTAATTAGAGTCCCCTGTCTCGACACCCTTCTCTTCCTTTTACTTCCTTCTGCGGTGCGTGTGTACGCCTGGACAGACACCCGAGGCAGCCATACTGGACGCTGCTGCTGTTCATTGTGTCAAATCGCACACTTCTCAGAGTAGCTGCTAAATAAAACCCATATCACAGCTCCTGATTGATGTCTTCACAGAGCAGATCTCAAACATTGTAATGCATCTCTGGCATCATATAAATGACAAAAAACATGATTTTTATTTATGTACAGATCTCAGTGTGAATGATTTAACCAAACATGTTTACAAAATGAGTACAATTATTTATAATGTGTAATAATGTGTTTTTATTTGATTTTTTCAGGCAGAAAAAAATGTGTATATAGGTTTTCTTCTCTCACACAAGCTGCAAGAATATTTCCAACATAATACTGTACTAAAACAAAATTGCTTATTCACTAATGCAGTGTAATGGTTCAGACAACCACAGAAAAACACAGTTCTCCAGCAAAAAGGCTCTAACAAATGGCTTTACAATCAGCACAGTCAATGGTGTTGGTAAATGAAACTCCCATTTAGACCCCAATTGACTGCACTGTTGGTGTAATGGTTGTCCATTTAGTGAGTAAGTCTCTTTTTCTGCTTTTTGCTACTTGCTTTCTCTCTTGGGGTGAAAATCAAACAGCTGTGGATGTGTGAGGAGTACAGCCAGTTAGACTTACCACAAATGCTTGTTATCCTGTCTGTTCACCTGGAATGCCCCTGGAAACAGATTTACAGGTTTATAGCTACAGTCAATTGTATAGGACTGTAAAATGTCCCAAATGAAATCTCCCGAAAGCTGACATAAAGAAACTATGCCTCCAAACAAAATATAATTCCAGACCTCTGAGAAAAAAATAGTGGTGTGTGTCTATGATGCTCTATCTGCAAGTACTTAAAGGAAACATTTCCCCCTTTGCCAAATCATACACCAAATTTAACAGAATAAATCAAACAAATTACAAATAAATAAAAAAAATACAGTATATAATTGTTACAGAATGATCAGAGCATGAGACGTTTGGATCCATCTGCAGAGTTTTATTCATGATCATGGTCGGAAACAAACATGGGTCAATAAACAGCAAACGGACATGAATGAGGCAAGACAAAGAGTATTCCAAGGGCAAGCGTGGGTTTTCGATCAGCAAACGATATCCAGAGGGCTTGACAAGAGGGGTAATCCGATAACACGAGCAATAGTCCAGGCATGGTGCAAACAGAATCCAAAACAGCAAGGCAAAGGGTTAATCCCAGATAGACGGGCAAGAATCAGAACACAGGAAAAACAGGCAAGGCAAGACAAGACTATGACTAGACTAGGAAAACGTAGGCAGAATTATGACTAGACTAAACTAAACTAAGAAAACTTGAGCAGGCTCCGTAAAGTAGCTATCAGCTAGGGTAGCGATATGCGCTTACAATACTCGGCAGTGAGAAAGAGGAAGTCCATGGCTTATGTAGAGTGTGTGATTGGCTACAGCCGTGTGTGTGTAATCAGCGCAATGGATGATGAGAAATGTATGTGTAAGAAGTCTGTGTGGTGTGAGAGTCAATATAACCAGAAGGCGACATCTGGTGGCAAACGGATGGAAGCCCACGAACCGAATTTGTGACAATAATACAAATCCCTCAGAATTTTGAATATGAAGAAACCTGACATGAAAGTAACCCATTTCTTCCTTTTTTTCTGCCACTGATTCAAGAGCCACAGATGTGCTGCTAGCTAGGGCAACTTTCCATGGTTAATCAGGCCAAGAAAACAGTGCAACTGACCAACATTTTTCATTGATGGTGTCCTCCCTCAGTTTAATTCTCACTGGTCAAGAGCTAAGCCCTTCTGCACTGACATGGCCTAGATATTCACTCACTGTAACTTCTTTGACTTTTATATTTGTCCTGTTTCTTACAATGAAAACATAATAGAATACTGCACTACATGACTGAGTGCAACAAAAGCTACAATTGAGGTATGATAAACAAGTGCCATTCTTTTTAACTTGAGAAATAATCTTGAGAAAATGCATCAGTTTCTAAACAACATCAAGCAACTAAACTGTTTTTAACAGTGATAATAATAAGAAATGCTACTTGAGCATCACATTAGCATATTAGAATGATTTCTGAAAAATGTAAAAAAAAAAAAAAAACAGACTGGAGTAATGGCTGATAAATTCAGCTTTGTCATCACAAGACTAAATTGTTTTTTTTAAATATAATAAAATTTAATAAAGAAAAATTATTTTAATTGTAATAATATTTCACAATATTACTGTTTACTGCATTTTTGATCAAACAAATGCAGCCCTGGTGAGTGTAAGACTTCTTTGAAAAAAATATAAACATTTAAAAAAAATTCCTACCGACAACAAACTTTTGAATGGCAATGTAAAATTATTATTATTTTGTATAATTCTGTTTGTAATAATGTTTTATGTGGTTTTATGGTTTTTACATCATTACGGTTAAACAAAAAGATTTTCAAAGAATGTCATTTCATCAAAATTTCATCAAAATAATAATTTTTCGAATGGTTGTCAATGGAGAAAGATACTTTTTATCCAGATGGTGTAGTTACACCACTACCAACAGGCACTGTTAACAGGGCAGTTTCATTTTAAGAAACTGTAGTTAAAGACAAATCCTGGTCTGTGCATAATGCAATTCAAAAAACGCTTGCTGATTAAATCATCATTAAGTGCTCTTTTCCAATAGCCCATCATGCCACTCAAATTATTTAACCAAATTAGTCACTATTTAATGCCAACTGCCATGCATTTATTAATCCTTCTGAGGAGATGAGCATTGGGGTTGACAAACATGAATAAATAATTGTCATTATGAATAAATAATAAATGAAGTAAATAAAAATGAATGCATAATTGCATTTCTGCCTTCATTGTGAACAGAGTAGAAAATTAATTCATCCTTGTGCTGCCCTGCTGAAAAAGTGTTTTATGACTATGAAATCCTCACAGATTTGAGTTCTGACAGCAAAATTACAGCAGAAAACAATTATAGACCCATCAACACTTAAGAGCCAAAAAATAATAATGTTGTGAGGAAAGAGAAAAAAAGTCAAATAATTACACACTATTAAGAGAACCATCGTACAAGAGGTTTTGTGTTTGTTTTTTTGTTTTTTAGGAGAAAAGTTAACATTAGCCATTAAAAGGTCTCAACAAAATATTTGTGCTTATCAGTTTGTAATTCAGTCTCCAACAAGCCTTTAAAAAATCTCTCCCGATGCTTCATTAATGAGTTAATCACAAGGTTAAGACGAACATATGCGATTCGGCTCTTACTGACAAATGTTTTGGCAGTAAAACATCATTTCAACAAAGCGCCACTTAAAACTTCAACAAATTTTCAGTCAAGTTCTCAGTTGCCTCATTCTGTCCAGAAAACGTCTGATTATTAATTAGTCGCGCTATTAAACTCTCACAGTACAATTTAAAGCACTGTGTTTCTTTGGCCTTGCAATTGTGGGTGAATTAGATACAGAGGTCAAAGACGTGAAAAGAGTCTGCAGGAGCAGCAGTTGCTATTGGCCATTTTTTTTAGCCCAGTCGCGATCATCCCTGCAGTATTTTTTTATTTTTTTTATTTTTTTACCAGTCATGTCCTTCACAATGTGTCCCATGCGGGTCTGAATGTCATAGTCATCATTATTCGCTCACTGCTCTTCAAATGGTTGAATCTGAATTCCAGCCTCCTCTCAAGATTGGCCCTGGGCTTTCATTTTCAAAGGTCAATATCTGGTCATAGTGGATTCTGTTTTCAGGGGAGGCCTGCATTTTAAGTTCAATCTCATTTTAGATAGACTATCTCCGGTGTAATATATTTTGAGCAGAACATCGTTCTAGTTATTTCTGCATCTGGCTCTGATTTAACGCCATCTTTCTCATATATAAAACAGGCTAATGGCTGGATTTTTGATGGACTAGCTCTTGTTCAAGGTAATAACTGCTGTCCGGTTGATTAATACAGGAATGGAAACTGTTTAGCTCAGACTCTCAGAAACCTTGATCATCATTATTAAAATAAATAAATAAATAAATAAATGGTTATAAATCAAAAAAACTTCACCACAAATCAAAAACTTGTGTTTTGGACTGCATTGTGTTTTCACAGAAGAAGTGGGGAATAAAATTTATGAAAGGATATTACAGTTAAATTTGGATTTTACGATGAATATGGTTTACAAATGCACAAATCTCAAAGGTGGCCATGTTTGTGTCTATGATTGTGGATGTCGTCTGGGTCCTCAGGGAACCTGACATTCAGCATGCAGAGGGGACAAATGATAGAGCGGCTGAAAAACTGCCCCCTGTAACAGGCACTCAACCCTTTCATTTGTCACTTTGAGCAGACCTTCTGCTGGATGAACAAATGCTCTCAATCCCTCAAGCTAATGCTACTGAAAAAAACACTGAGAGAATGGACTATCAGCATGATACTAGATTGATCACAAATAAATAGTAAAGATCATTTTATAGCTTAACTTAGAGTGCTCTTTTTTAGTGCTCCATGGTTGCTCCATTGCAGCATAGGGAATCATAACATCAAACAAGCTGCTTAGTTGCAACTTCATGATGGGTGTCTGGCTAGATCAAAAAGTAGGGCATGATTCTGATATGGGTTTGATTCCCAGGCAATGCAATGCATCATCTGATAAAGTTCATATAAGTCCAATGCAATATAAGCCTCTTTGGATAAAATCTTCTGCCAAATGCATTAAATGTAATGCAAGAAAACATTTTACTTCCTCAGGCCCAATGTATCACGGCATTAAGAGCTGTGGACTGCTGCATGGGAATTTATCCCCCATTCTATTGATATTAGCGGTCAACATTTTTAAACTGAAACCTCCAATCCTACACTCTTTATGTGGTTACAGTTTTGAAAAGTATGGAGAGTTGTGCAATGTTACCAAACCAAAATGTAACTCACTACATCATCTTATCTTATATACTCTATAAAACTATATAAAACCAGCATGAAAGCAAAATAATTCTCAGTACACACACGCTTTAAAAAAAAAAAAAAAAAAAAAAAATGAAATTAATGTTTTTTTTGTTTTTGTTTTTCAGGATGAATGCATTAATACGATAAAAAGTTACAGTAAAGACTTATAGGCCAGGTTTCACAGATGGGGCTTAGCTTAAGCTGGGACTAGGCCTTAGTTAAATTAAGACATTTAAGCAGTTTTTATAAAAATACTTTAGAAGAAAACGTTACAGGTGTGCATCTTGAGACAGAACAATGTGACTGGCATGTTTTAAGATATGTCAGAGCAAGATATTTTTAGTTGAGACAGCTCAAACATCCATTTTAGTCTAGGACTAGCCTTTAGCCTTGTCTGTGAAACCGGGGGCGTATGTTACAAAAGATCTCTATTTTAAATAAACACTGTTCTTTTGAACTTTCTGTTTAAAGAATCCTGTAAAAATGATCTTTCCACAAACATATAAAGCAGCACAACTGTTAGCACTGAGGATAATAATAAATGTTTCTTGAGCATCAAATCATCATATTAGAATGATTTCTGAAGGATCATGTGACACTGTGAAGACTTGAGTAATTGCTGCTGAAAATAATATATTGTAATAATATTTCACAAAATTACTGTTTTTACAGAATTTTTGATCAAATAAAAAGGGACTTGTATGATGTGATGAATGAGCATCTGCTAATGTCTGATATGAAGTTTTAAAAGAAAAAAAAAGTTGTATTTTGCATTACACACTAAAC
Source organism: Onychostoma macrolepis (assembly GCF_012432095.1). Taxonomy (NCBI): domain Eukaryota; kingdom Metazoa; phylum Chordata; class Actinopteri; order Cypriniformes; family Cyprinidae; genus Onychostoma; species Onychostoma macrolepis. Next base: position 17,933,805 of record NC_081163.1, read on the forward strand.
TATCATTTCCTTAATAATGTGACTAAGTTCAGTTTTCTCTTCCACTGACTAATTGTATTGACTTTGTATTATGGCCAGCCTTTTAATTAAGAATTTTCTTAAGTGATCTGTCTGCTTAAAGATAAAAAAGGCTTCACAAATACTTTTTATAATAAAAATTGTCACAACACAGGCATGAAAACTGACGGTACGCAGTTCTCAGATGATTTTACAGTTTCTATTTCACATTCAGTTGGTTTTACAACAGTTTAAAAATGACTTCTGATGCAACCAATTATTGGATTACATGAAAACCATCCAATAAAGGCCATTTTACTCTTGATTCACATCAGCCTGAATAAATGTACTCAGCTCTGTTTCACGCCTCACATTGTGTTCTTTTATTCTCTCTCTGTCTCATCATGCCAAAAATAAATGAGCTGGTTAGACTCCGGCATCAACAATAAAACAGCAGGATTACAAGGATCAGAATAAATTTTATTTATTGTTGTTTTTTGTATATTTGCCTTAACACATTACATTTTTGGCATACATTATTGCAGAAAAAAAACACTCTGCCAAGGTTAGAAAGGTTGTGATCACACCACCTGGTGTATGTTCCCTCACAGCGCGTTTTAGGCTGGAATATCATGGGTTTAAAACCACATATTGTTAGCTTCTCAGTAATCATTTCAGCTATTCCCACCTCTTCCACATTCTGTGTAATGGGTTTTTATCAAACAACCTTTTAAAGCTGCTCTTTGCTGCTCATATACTGCCAATCTGAGGTTTTAATGTGGTTTGAAGCTTTAACACCATGTTTCCGTCATAATATTAGGCCTGATGTTTTAATGCAGTAACTGTATGTTTTAAAATTACTATATTCAATCGAATATTTTAAGATTTAGGCCAAAATACGCTTGTGCTTGGTGAAAATAAACAGGTGGTGGTCTCAAAACTGGCAGCAGCAGCATAAAACCTGGCCTAAAATTTTTATTGTCTTAGCAAAGTGCCAACATCTAACTTGTTTGTGGTAACCTAAATAGAGAATTTTATGATTTAGAGTTGCTTTGCAAAGCAGATAGGCAAGAGACAGCTGGACTAAATTTCCAGACAAATTAACAGAGTTCTTGTTCATGCATATTCTGTTTCCTATGGCTTATCTAATTTTTGATGCACTTTGTAGTACTATACTCAGGGGCACAAATACAGGACATGCAGCAGAATATGCAGTGCATATGAGCTCATGACCAACATGGGGCTCCCATAAGTGTTTCATTCATATAAATAAATGAGATTTAAAAGTTAAAAGGGCGTAAAACAGAAATAAGCAGGGCCTGAGCTTCACTGCTGGATTTTAATAATTCCTGGAGTTTCTGTGTTCATTTGTGTGGGAATTTCCCACATTACTAAAATGAGTAGCTGAAAATTAGTTAATTAAGCCATACTGTAGATGAACAAATCAAACCAAAGTTTGTAAGAATATGCTGACTGTTTTATACACTCAAGGTCAGGATTCCTTTGAGTGATCAGTGCTTTCGGTCATGGAGCTGTAGGAGGAAATCAGCTCTTCATTTCCAATGCAGTACAGGCCCTCGTTGAGCTTTTTGCAGTAGAAACTATCCACACACACACACACACACACACACTCTGCTCTTACTGACTATCCTCTTTTCCTCTCCTCTGTCCTTGACTCTCTCTCTTCTCTGAAACTCCACCCTTTCACTGTTTATCTGACTGACTCCCTCTATCCCTCTTCTCCCCTTCATCTTATCTTTCATTTTATTTCTGCAATTATGGTCATATTTTTACTTTTTTCTATTATTATTTCTATAATTTTTTATTTTATTAATATTTAACTGTGGAAAACATACCACTAATGCATACAGATAAATTAGGTATGCTGATTCTCGTACATGCTAACAATTTTAATAAACGACAGCTCAGTATTTTTGAGGTCATAAATAAGGACAACAGTAGCAGTTTGGTAGTCAGTGGCATTTGGAGACAATGGTGGATGAAAACTCATTATGGCACAGCAGCACTGACTTTTCATCCTTTTAAATTTTCAAAACTATTTCTGTCACATCTTCTCAGTTTCATGATCTTTTTTTTTTCCACGATTAATTAAATTTAAAGTGGTTGAACATGTATAATAAATTGCACGGCAGGTTAACACTTTGATTTGATCTAGAAATAAGCAAATAAACTTATGTTTTTAATTTCAGTATTTTAACAGTTACTAATCTCTGTCTGTTTTAAGTGAATATCATTAACCACTGGTAATAATAAGAAATGTTTCTTGAGCACCTAACCAGCATATTAAAATGAAGGATCATGTTACACTGAAAACTAGGCTACTGAAAATTCAGCAACAGGAACTGAATTGTATTTTAAAATATATTCAAATAGAAAAAACATTTGTTTTCCATTGTAATAGTATAATCATAATATTACAGTTGTTACTGTATTTTTGATCACATGAATGCAACCTTGGTGAGAAAGTGACGCTAAAACATTTTGAAAATCTTCCAGACCCCAAACTTTTAAAAGGTAGTGTATATTTTTAGTATTTAACTAAACATGTTGACTGAAAACACACAAGGCCAAACCTCCCAACCTCCACAAGTGCTGTTGGAATATTGACTATTCCAAACTATTTTCCTGTTTCTTTGAACAGACTGACAGTGAAAAAGCTTTTGCTTCTATGACTAACAATCAACCTTGTCTAACACACACACACACCCTCACAAGCCACAATTATCTGCCAAGGTCTTCCTCTCTCCATCAATAATAAAGCCTGAAGGATGTCTTAATGTGTGTGTGGTGCTTCTCCTCCACTGAGGGTGGGAACGGACAATCAGCATGGCTGTGTCTCCCCTTGAGGCAGCTGGGCCGTTTGCCCTTTTGCATTTCTCTGAGTCACAGCTTCCCAAGGATACTCCCTTCCATTTTATTCCAAGGTTGCATCCTTCTCTGCATCCCAATAAGTCTTAAGCATAAGGAGGTTATTGTGCACCTGCTGCCAGGTGATGTGTGACTTATAAAAGGATCTGCTCTGTGAGGCTTCATCACCAGGATCTGCTGGCATAAGACTAGATCTGTTAAAATAGATGTATGAGAGGACAAGGAGCGTTGCTTTTCATCATCATGGTGTACTGGCAGACATGTGGCACAAGGGACTCTTTAATCTGTGTTGGAATTGCATCCAATGTCACATACTGTACACTTACAGATACAGGATAGAGAACAGATGCATGTGCATACCTGACGCTCAACTGTTATGTTTTAATAGATTGTCCTGTCATGTTAGGCTTCATTTACTGAATAGATACAGATTTTCTGTAAATAAATACACACATACATAAATATACACTACCAGTAAATATTCTGGAATACTTAAGATTTGTTAATGTTTTTGATAGAAGTCTCTTATGCTCATCAAGCCTGCATTATTGTATCAAAACTACAGTGAAAACAGTAATATTGTTATTTATTATTATAATTGAAAATAATGATTTTGTATTTTAATACATTTTAAAATGTACTTATAGCCATTACTCCAGTCTTCAGTGTCACATGATCTTTTAGATGAATAAAATAGTGTTTTTGATATCTCACATGATCTGAGGAACCAGGAATTAACTTCTGGAAGCAACACACTTAACACAACCAATACTGGACCATGAACTAAAAGAAACACAGGGCTTAAATATAAGAGTAATCGTGGTGAACAGAAGCAGGTGTTAACTAATCAGAAACCATGGAAACTAACTAGTGGAGGGGAAAATGGGAACAATGGAAACTAGGTTAAATTAAACTAGGAACACAGAACTAAACAAAAACTGAATAAATGTATTTTTTTTCAACAATTTCATGTTTTTATTTACTGTATTTTCGATCATCAATGTTACCATTATAATAACCTCCTGACTACCAGGAAAAAAAACATTTTAGAAAAAAATAGAAAAATAACATATTTGAAAATGATATTTTATTTATATTATACCAGGAATAAAATAAAATCAAAAGGCTATTTATTTATTTTTTTTCCATTTTGTTTAATGCAATATGTTTGTAAAATGGCCATAAACGGGTTTTCCCATTATATACAATTTATCTATAAACTGTATCCTATTTGTATATAAATGTGTTTTTGGGAAACGTGTAATGAAAGAAGAAGTGTAATAATGGGAGTAATAATTGGCAAGATTTTCATAATAATATCTAATATTATATACAGTGCCTTGCGAAAGTATTCATACCCCTTCATTTTTTCATGTTTTTTTATGTTGCTGCCTTATGTTAAACTGCTTTAAATTGCTTTTTTTTCCCCACATCAGTCTACACTCCATACACCATACTGACAAAACAAAAACAGAATTGTCACAACTTTATTTATTTACAAAAATGTATTTAAAAAAAAAAAAAAACAGAAATATGTACATTGCATAAGTATCCATTAAGTACCCTTAACTAAATATTTAGCTGAAGCACCTTTATAGCCTCAAGTCTTTTTTGTTTGATGCGACAAGCTTTTCTCATCAGCATTTGGAAATTATCTGCCATTCTTCTCCTCGCCTCTTCACCTCTTAAGCTCTGTCATGTTGGATGGGAGCAGATGCACATTTTCAGGTTTCTCCAGAAATATTTTATTGGGTTAAAGCTCAGGCTGTGGCTGGGCCACTCAAGGACATTCACAGAGTCGTCTATAAGCCACTCTTGCTGTGTGTTTAGGTTCATTGCCCTGTTGGAAGGTAAACCTTCTGCCCAGTCTGAGGTTGAATGCTCTGGACTGGGTTTTCATTAAGGCTATCTCAATATTTTGGTGCATTGAGCTTTTCTTCTACTCTGATAAGTCCCTCAGTCCCTGCCGCTGAAAAACAGCCCCACAGCATGAGGCTGCTACCAGCACACTTTACTTTTGGGTTGGTACTCTGCAGGTGATGATGAGCAGGGCTGGTTTCCTTCAAACATGATGCTTAGAATTGAGGTTCATCAGACCAGATAATATTGTTTCTCACAGTCTGAGGGTCCCTTAGGTGCTTTTTTGCAAGATACTACATGCTTATGTGACCCTTCAGTAAAGCAGAATTTTTTTCAGAACTCTTTCACAGATGTGTGGCTTGACGCAAACCTGTTTCTGAGCTCTACAGGCAGTTCTTTTGACCTCAGGGCTTGGTTTTTGATCTGATAAGCATTATCAGCTG